>NC_134720.1:27195000-27495000 GCF_049634645.1 Pelodiscus sinensis | reverse complement strand
CAGCTCCCCAGCCCCTGAGTGTGACTCCTCTAGCCCCTCTAGCCTCTGAGTGTGGGGTTTAAGCCGGGGGAAGGGGGAAAGCAGTTTGGGTACGAGTGTCTTTCCCCCACCACAACTCAAATAAATGTAGTGGTATTATTTTATTATGAATGTATTTTCAATTTTTCTATGAAATAACTACTATGAGTATATAAACAGGAGGGGGCACAATTTTATATTCTTGCCTCAGGTGCAAAATTAGCTAGTTATGGCATTGCCCCCTTCCCATTTTTGAATTGTCTTGGGTCATCAAGTCTTCCTGAATTGTCAAAATGGGTCCCCACCTGGAAAAGGTTGGGAACCGCTGCTCTATTTTCTAGTGCGGAGGTGAGGACCATAAAGCCTGGGGGCCAGATGTGGCTCCTGGGTTGCCTGGATCTGGCTCTTAAGGCTTAGGGCCTCCGCCATCATTGGGGAGCTCACACTGGCACTCCAGCCCCCAACTTATTTTTCTGTGGGTCAGAGGTTTCCCACCCTGGTCTAGCCTAAACAAAACAACATTAGACTATTTCCTTGAACCATCTGTTTACCTATAAACAAATCCAGTGTTTCCACTGCAAAACTGTTGTGTCCCTTCAAAAATTCCTACCCTTGCTCAAGTAAAGTGTTGAGATGCCTGGATCTAAAGTCTGCATCAGTTCCCTTGGGATTTCTCCTGACAGATAGTGCTGGGGAGCTCTGCTCTGCCTGTCTCCAACACCCTGGACCTACAGCTACCAGCACCACCTGGGAACCCCAATCAGTTCAAGCTTCACTAGGGGTGTGTCTTAACTACATGGCTCCGTTGATGGAGCCATGTAGATTACGTAGGATGGCAAAGGGAAATGAAGCAGCAATTTAAATAATCGCCGCTTCATTTAAATCAAAATGGCCACCACGCTGTGCCGATCAGCTGATTGTCGGCACAGCGCGGCAGTCTAGACAGGGATCTGCCGACCCCAGAACCCTTCGTCGGCAGATCCTCTATGCCTTGTGAACTGAGGCTTACAGGATCTGCCGACGAAGGGTTCTTTGGTTGGCAGATCCCCGTCTAGACTGCCGTGCTGTGCCGACAATCAGCTGATTGGCGCAGCACGGCGGCCATTTTGATTTAAATGAAGTGATGATTATCTAAATCGCCGTTTCATTTCCCTTTTTCGAGTACACTAATGGCTCCGTCGATGGAGCCATGTAGTTTAGAGGTACCCTAAGTGTTGATATCTCTCTCTCCTCTCCTTCCCATCCACCTCTCTATCTATAGCCTCCTGACCCTGCCTTATGTGACCAGTTATAGTTTGCTAAACAAAAGTTACAATATTTAATCTAACATTTGTAATCAGATTTAAGTTAGATTGAATATTGTAACAGTTTTGTTTGTTTGGCTCCCCTTATATGGTTACCACCTAGAAATAAATTAATTTTCATTGTTGAGGCAGTTGATTTTCTCTCTCTCTCACTTGCTCTCCCTCAGGGGTGTTGTTTTGGCTTTCCTATTCACTTTGCAACAATGATCCTTGTACCTAAGCTAAAGATCCCTGTAGCACCCAAAAACCCTGTGTAGATTGCTCATTAAGTAGGTCACTAGCGGAACAGTTGTAGTGTGAAAGTGGGGATAGGGAGGTGCTAAACCTGGAGGCATATGAGGATGGCAGCTTAAAGTGCTGTTTAACCCAGCCCTTTCAAAGACATATGAGGATCACAGCTTGGCATTGCTAATGAGATCCAGGACATATAACAGATCAGCTTGAGAGCTGATTAACTGGTCCTCTCGGACGTGCACTGCAGTGAGTGTGAGTGTCCGTGTATTTGTCTGATTCTAGGATGGGAAGAACCCAGTCTTGGGTAACATAGTTCCAGCAGAAGAGCTCCATTGGAAGGGAATTGGCAGAAGGGAGAAGTACAGCTCCATAGAGAGCACAAGTTACACAAGTACCACACTGACAAAAGGTATATATACACTACAGGGCAAGGTCAGCTACATTAATTTCATAGCTGAAGTCGAAGTACCTTAACTTGACTTTTGGCGCTGTCCATACTGCAGGAAGTCGAAGGGAGAACACTCTCCCTTCGACTTCCCTTACTCCTTGTGGAAGCAGGATTACCTGCATCGACCAAAGTGCCCCTCTCAGTTTGAATTAGCGTGTCTTCACTGGACTCACGAATTGGAACTCTGGAAGATCATCAGAGGCAGTTTCGATCTTCTCTGTAGTGTAGACATACCCAGAATTATTAACCTCCTCCTTCCCCATAAGTGTAACCCTAATAAATGAGCATACCCCAGAACAACAGGCAAATCTGATAATAAGCCTTAGTCTCACTTTCTCAATCTCTATTAAAATTTTCTCAATCTCCCATCATAATTGCCTTCTGATTCCAGGTCAACTTGCTTTGTTACTCAGAGTTTGTCTCCATCAGCCCTTACAGATCTGATGTGGAGAACAATGTGTAGGGGAACAATATGTTAATTGCCTTGTGGAAGCCTGTAAAAACCAAGGATACCATTTTCCCCCATTTCAGGTGATCTTTGCAATATGCGCTTAATGAAAGTACTAATAAGGTGTGAGATGGCACTGCTGCCCCTATAAAATGCCACATGTGTCCAAATAAAGAATTGTCACAGCCAAGTGCAGGCCACCATTCAAAATGCCTGCTGCCAAAATCCCTGTGCCTTGTGGGTCAAGCCTATTGGCTAAAGGCTAAGGTTCCAGCCTGATAAAACTGGCTGGACTTGATTCTTGGGGCCGTTGTATAGTATTGGCCCTGAAATTATGCTATGATAGCCTGACCTAGTATTCCTCAACAGCTATGCAATCTGAGTGCATCAACAGGTGTTCTGAATGGCCGTGTGAATTTGGCAAGTGCAAGGATCATCATGTAAGGGGACTAAATCAAACCTAGGAAGCTAACCCATACATGGAGAGAAATTACAATTATGGCACCAAGTGGGACATTCTGGAGAGGTCAAGACTTTGTCACAAGTCTTCTGAGTTATCAGTTCAGGTGGATGTCAACATATGAAAAGCCACAAAGATCAACAGAAAAAGAGGGATACTAAAGACTAAATAAAATGGTAAAGAATACTTGCAGATTTGTATTTATTCGGCCATTGAAACTTTACCAAAGTATTGGATCATTGGATAAAGAGAAGAAACTAGATGACATGAAAATGTAAGAGCATTCATTTACAGAAGAAAGGGGATCAATATGATCTGTAAAGACAAATTTGGACAATATTTGACAGACCCTGAAGACAAAAATGAGAGATGGTGAGAATACAGGCAGTCCCCGGGTTACGTACAAGATAGGGACTGTAGGTTTGTTCTTAAGTTGAATTTGTATGTAAGTTGGAACTGGTACATATTGTAGGGGAAACTCTAGCCAAACATTTCTCCAGAGCTCAGTTTTATTCTCCCACACCCTCACTTCCCTCAGTCCTTTATTCTCAAGCTGAGGTGTCTGCTGAGAAAAGCCGCTCCGCGTCTCCCTGGTCTGCTGCGGGGGGAGGGGGGCACTAGCTTCGCGTCTCCCTGGTCTGCTGGGGGGAAACAGCTAGTGCAGGGTTGCCTCACCCCGTTTGTAAGAAGGGATCCGATGTAAGTCGGATCCATGTAACCCCGGGGACTGCCTGTATAATCAAGAAATCATATGGGGGAAAGCCTGCAAAACCTCAATTAGAGATGGATCAAATAAGCCTGTCAATAATGAAGAAATCCTGGCATAAATAAAAAGACCTCTAAATGGAAAAGTGCTAGGTTGTGATGCGTACCAGATGAATTGTTAAATAGCACAGGGGATGACAGCTCAAAAGACTTGTCAGAGTTAATGAAGGATATAGTTGAGACAACAAAATTGCCATGAGAGTTTACAACTACACTCTGTTTCCAAATCCTAAAAAGACCACCATTATGATTGTAAAAGTTACAGAACAATCAGTCTAACATTGCTGGCCTCATACTTTGGTGAGCTGTTCATAATGAAATACAAGAAAAGACTGATAAGAAAAAGTGACCAACACTATGGCTTCAAACATGGAGAGTGTATGAAACACCATTATTTACTTGATGTTCATAGTAAAAAACACACTTTCAGTAACATTAAATATGTCCAGCAAGCCTACTTCTCCTGCACAGGAAAAAAAGACTATTTATATAGAATGCATATAGAGTAAAGAGGATTAATTACTGAACAGGGGAATTAGATCTGCCTGAGTCGCCCCCAGTTGTACTTGAAACCCTGAGCTAATAATCCTAACCGCAAAAATAGAAGGAGTGTTGACAGAGGAATACAAGCTTCTCTGCATTTTGTTGCCTAGTCATCTCAATCCTGCTCGGCTAACACGTACACCTGTTATTTCAAGTACCGGGACTCTCCTAAAGAGGGGCTGCTCATTAGGGAAATGTTGTTTCTAAGGTGGGAAGATCTTCACTAGGGAATAGATTTGGACCATAGTATTTAGTTTCACCTACAGCAATGGAAGTGAGAAGTTTATGTACTGGTCAATGAGTTCTTTCTCCCCTCAGCAAGCATGTATCAGCGCTACTGGTATTTATTCCCTTTTAAAGGTCACAATTTAAATATTAAATATCATGTCAGAGTGCAATCTAGAGTGACAGTACATGCCTCATCTTTCTCATTCTAAAATAAAGATATTAATTCTTTCTTCTCTCATTTTCTTCTGGGAATAACCCCTTCCATGTCAGAACACACATCCCATCTCCTGCCTTTCTGAATGGAGTAAGTCAGAGCAAGTACAACATCAATCATTCACTTATTCTCCAGGTAGTTTAACACTTGCAGAGAGAGAGACTATCAATCACACTACACTACTGCTACTGTTTTGGGAACAAGAGCTAAAGAAATATTGAGGCAAAATAATTATAAGTTTAATAACATTAACATTTACTCTGATGTTACTGTATAGGAATAGGACAGGCTTAGGAAACAGTTGCAAAGCCCACTCCCATCCAATAAATACAGACTTTTTTTTCCTGTTTGTGAGAAATATTTGAACAGAGCCAGATTCCCTGAATGTAGGTTTACCTCACGTATTCACGTAGTTTCTGTAAACAATCTTCAGCCTGTGGGCAGTTAACACACTGTCCATTTGAACTTTGATTGTGGTGATTAGTCACTAAAACCCATGGCATTATTTCTGTTCACTGATTCCATGATGAAAGTTTTAAACTGAAATATCACAAGGCAACTAGCAGATGACCAGTGATGAACAGCAGATGTTCTTATGCAGGTGCTAATAGACACACTAATGTGCAAATCTGTATGAAAACCAGCTATTGCTCAAACATTCAATGAACAACACGAATTCATGACCAAGGTCAAATCAATTTGCCATTCAGAATGTCAGTATTTGTGAATGGTGTTTTAGAGTATTCTAACCATCCCCTCTTTTCTTTCCTGTTTCTGTTTTCCCCCTTATCCTCAGCAGCTGCTCCTCTAAGAACAACTCCGCTCACTGCTGAATGGTGGCAGTATAAGACATGTAACTTACTGCAGTCCTATTGGCTGAAATTAGATACATGTACAAATGAGCCAGTGGACAGACAAGGCCCTTTATGGCAGTCACAGAACCTAGATGGCTTCATGGGAAAAAAAAACCAAGGTATTGAAAGCTTGCGACAGAGAGATGTGCAATGAGTGATGCCACCTATATCAAAATTGGTAAAACGGTTCACTAGAAAATCTTACTTTCAGACTGTCTAGGTAGGCCTGGTGGGGTGGGGGTAGGGGACAGTTGACCCAGGGTCAAGCAATTGAAAAGAGCCCGAGACTCACGGCCATCAGCATCACTACTACGGAAGCCTTGGGCCCTTTAAATCGTTGCTGAAGCAGCATGTCATGCGTTCTGGGTGGCACTGAGAGCTGGCTCTCCCCAGCCTGCTCCTTCCCCTTGAGCCTGGGCCTGCCTATACCTTCACAGGGGCCCAGTAAGTCTGTCGCCCCATCTCCCAGTGCAAGGGCATTACAGTTATAAAGAATCTGAATAAGAAATAGGTGGACTTTTTATTATATGTGTGACAGCAATGTAAGCCTAACATTTATATGTTATAGGCTGTGTCTAGACTGGCCAGTTTTTCTGGAAAATCAGCCACTTTTCCGGAAAAACTTGCCAGCTGTCTACACTGGCCGCTTGAATTTCAGCAAAAGCACTGACTTCCTACTGTGAGAAATCAGTGCTTTTTGCGGAAATACTATGTTGCTCCCGTTCGGGCAAAAGTCCCTTTTGCGCAAAACTTTTGTGCAAAAGGGCCAGTGTAGACAGCTGAGATTTGTTTTCCACAAAAAAGCCCCAATTGCGAAAATGGCGATTGGGGCTTTTTTGCGGAAAAGCGCGTCTAGATTGGCCACGGACGCTTTTCCGCAAAAAGTGCTTTTGCAGAAAAGCGTCCATGCCAATCTAGATGCTCTGTTCCGAAAATGCTTTTAACGGAAAACTTTTCCGGTAATAGCATGCCAGTCTAGATGTAGCCATACTGTATGGCTTAAAAGAGGTACTCCCAGTATCTAAAGAATGAATATATGAAGTATTTTAAGTCCAGTCTCAAGTAACATGAGATTCAGCAAAATATACAAATGCCTCTTTTTTCCCCAACACCCACAGTCTCATTAATTAGAATGCACTGATGTGTGCATCAGGCTCTGCAACAGGTTGAACTCCCAAGAGGACTTCCTCCAGACAGCAAAGGCTGCTCTTCAGACAGCTGCTACAAAACAGTTATAGCCTAGGGCACAGAACAGTCACTGCACACTGCCTTCCCAAATATCCAGATGATCACGTCAGAGGGCATTATCATATTTCAATAGTGAAGATTATCAATTGTATGGGAAAAGAATTAAGGAAAATGCAGCTACCATTATAATTTCTCTTTTATTCTCTTGAAACTTCTGAATTGCTATTTCTTTCTGTTTTCTTGAACAGTTGCTCTAAGTATACTGTGATGTTAAACAAAATAAATCCTGTTTGTTTCCATAAAAAGATTCCCCCCGACTGAGACTTCACGTTAGATTCCCACTTTCCAGTACTGAAGTCAGAAGGACTGAATGGTTAAATGAAGAATGAGCCACTTATTTGATCTCTCCTTCTGATTTCAGTTCAGCCAGCAGTTCCCAGAAAGATTACCATGGTAATCAGTCTCAAGAGAATGGTTGCTCAGACTACAAATTCACAGCCTAAATTCTTTCCTCAAAAACCACACCGGTGTAAGGCACAGCTGCATATTGAAGCTAACTATAAAAATATAGGGATAGAATCCCATTAGCAAATGCATGCTAAGAACAAATCTATTGGTATCCCATCACAATCCTCAGCAAAAATCTGTCAGAACAATCTTGTTTAGCACTAGCCAAACCTACAATCTATTTTTCACTTTGAAACCCCCTTTGATCCATAATTCACTTTAGCTACGCCATAAAGTGCAAGAATTATTGCCTGATTTTTAAAGAGTAAGCCATAAACTATTTAGTGGAGTTTTTGTAAATAAAATCTGCAAAAGGCATATGAATGGATATAAGAGTCAATGGTCTGAGTTTGAGAGGTGCTCAGCACTTGTCGCTCATAGATTTTGACTGAAGCTATCAGTGCCCTGTAACGGATAGGAGGAGTGCTGACCAGCACCTGGTGACTAAGGGGTTAAACTTAGGTAGCTAGCAAAGGTGTTGGCCATGGGACTGGAAGAACCAATTGAGATAGAGTGTTGAAATTTGAATTGGAGATAGATTCCTTGCCTGCTTTTTTTAATGTGGGTGAGAAAAACCAGGAGTTGAGACACAGAATGATTTAAACCCAGGCAGAACTATCATGCCTCCAAGGAATTCGGGGAATGGAAGTGGAATGAACCAAGAAAAGATTGGAAGTAAGTAAAGGGAAAGTGAATCTAGTCATGACCAGGGTATTTTCTTTATTTGCCGGTTTGGTTTGAACGGCTCTGTGTGAATCTATTCCTCCTCTCCCCATTTACCATCTACGCATTGTTCCCAGAGATTTTCTCTGTGTTTTTAATTTGTTTTCCTTAATTACTCTGTAACATCTAACAACTAAGTATGCTTAATCAAGTATATCTTTTGTTTTGTAATAAAAGTCACTTTTTTTTAAGGTGATGATTTGATTGTGTCCTGGAAGGCACAGGAGGTCTGTCTGTCATTAGAGGAGGTTTTGGAACAAACTGATTAACTTAACAGTAACAAGTCACCAGGGCCAGCTCGCATTCACCCATGAGTTCTGAAAGAACTCAAATGTGAAATTGCAGCACAATTAACTGTGGTTTGTAACCTATCCTTTAAATCAGCTTCCGTACCTAATGACTGGAAGATAGCTAATGTGACACCAATATTTAAAAAGGGCTCTAGAGGTGATCTTGGCAATTACAAACCAGTAAGTCTAACATCAGTACCGGGCAAATTAGTTGAAGTAATAGTAAAGAATAAAATTGTCAGACACACAGATGAACATAATTTGTTGGGGGAAAGTCAACATGGTTTCTGTAAAAGGATATCATGCCTTACTAATCTACTACAGTTCTTTGAAGGGGTCAACAAACATATGGACAATGGGGATCCAGTCAATATAATATACTTAGATTTCCAGAAAGCCTTTGACAAGATCCCTCACCAAAGACTCTTAGGTAAAGTAAGCTGTCATGGGATAAGAAGGAAGGTCCCTTCATGGATTGTTAACTTGTTAAAAGACAGGAAACAAAGGGTAGGAATAAACTGTAAGTTTCCAGAGTGGAGAGAGATAACGAGTGGGGTCCCCAAATGATCTGCCCTGGGACCACGTCTATTCAACTTTATAAATAATCTAGAAAAAGGGGTAAACAGTGAGGTGGCAACATTTGCAGGTGATAACAAACTTCTCAAGATAGTTAAGACTAAAGCAGACTATGAAGAGCTTCAAAAATATCTCACCAAACTAAGTGATTGGGCAACAAAATGGCAAATGAAATTTAATGTTGATAAATGTAAAGTAATGCACATTGGAAAAAATAATCCCAACTATACAGGCAGTCCCCGAGTTATGCGGATCCGACTTATGTCGGATCCGCAGTTACGAACGGGGATTTTCTCGCCCCGGAGGACTGGAGCAGGGGGACGCCTGGTCCCGCCGCCTGCCTCCTCCGGGGCGAGAAAAGCTGCTCCCCGTCTCCCTGGTCTGCTGCAGGAGCCAGCAGACCAGGGAGACGGGGAGCAAAGCCGCGCAGTACCCGGGCCGGACCGCGGCGCTTCCAGCTGATCTGGAAGCCCGCGGGTCCAGCCCGGGTCCTCCGCCGCTTTGCTCCGTGTCTCCCTGGTCTGCTGGGGGGGACGCAGCTAGTGCCCCCACCAGCAGACCAGGGAGATGTGGAGCAAAGCCCGGGGCCTGTGGTAGAGCAGGTGGGGCGCTGCCGGTTGGTCCCGCAGCACCGCTCCTTGGCGGTACTGTACCAACCCGGCAGCACTCCAGCTACTCTGCTCCAGGAGTCCTGATTCAGCCGCTGCTGATCAGTTTCAGCAGTGGCTGAATCAGGACGCCTGGGGCAGAGCAGCTGGGGTGCTGCTGGGTTGGTCCAGTAGCGCCGAGGAGTGGCCGCGCTACTGGACCAACCCAGCAGCACCTGAGCTGCTCTGCCCCAGGCATCCCCAAGTTAGCCGCTGCTGAAACTGACCAGCGGCTGACTACAGGAAGCCCTGGGCTTCCTGGAATCAGCTGCTGATCAGTTTCAGCAGCAGCTGACTTGGGGACGCCTGGGGTTCTTAAGTTGAATCTGTATGTAAGTCAGAACTGGTGTCCAGATTCAGCGACTGAATCTGGATGCCAGTTCCGACTTACATACAGATTCAACTTAAGAACAAACCTACAGTCCCTATCTTGTACATAACCCGGGGACTGCCTGTACATAAAATATGATAGGGACAAATTTAGCTACAACTACTCAAGAGACAGATCTTGGAGTCATTTTGGATAGTTCTCTGAAAACATCCACTCAGTGTGCAGCAGCAGTGAAAAAAGCAAATAATGTTAGGAGTCATTAAAAAAAAGGGATAGAGAATAAGACAGAAAATATCTTATTGCCTCTATATAAAATCATGGTACACCCACATCTTGAATACTGTGTACAGATGTGGTCGCCTCATCTCAAAAAAGATATATTGGCATTGGAAAAGGTTCAGAAAAGGGCAAGAAAAATGATTAGGGATTTTGAATAGGTCCCATCTGAAGAGAGATTAAAAAGACTTGGACTTTTTAGCTTAGAAAAGAGAAGGAGGAGAGTAAGGGGGGATATGATAGAGGTCTGTAAAATCATGACTGGTATGGAAAAAGTGAATAAGGAAAAGTTATTTACTTAGTCCCACAATATAAAACTAGGGTTCACCAAATGAAATTAATAGGCAGCAGGTTTAAAACAAATGAATGGAAGTTTTTCTTCACTCAGTGCAGTCAACCTGTAGAACTCCTTGCCAGAGGATATGGTGAAAACAAGGACTTTAACAGGGTTCAGAAAAGAGCTAGATAGATTCATGGAGGTTAGGGACATCAATCGTGTCCCTAGCCTCTGTCTGGAAATGGGTGACAAGAGAGGGATCATGTGAGGATTGCCTGTTGTGTTCCCTCCCTCTGGGGCATCTGGTATTGGCCACTGTCAGCAGACAGGATACTGGGCTAGCTGGACCTTTGGTCTGACCCAGTGTGGCCATTCTTATGTCTGTGTGTGTCTGCATGCCTCAGACTGAGAGATCAGCTACAAGAGTCTGCAGCTTGTTTGTCTCTCTTCATTTTCCAAGCTCTCTTGTGGCAGAAGAGCTTGGGTTACCCCTGGTGGAGAATTCAAGTATTTGCCCCTGGTTTAAAGAATTAAAAAAAAGTCACTTGACGGTGGCAGTGACCCCCCAAAATCTGTGCATTTGTGATTCTGGGGGAAGTTTCTGTAACTAGTGCCCATAGTGGCAAGGTATATTTAAAGTGTTTGTGGGCTGCCACCTTCTGCACTCAGAGTGCCAGATTGGAGATCAGCCCTGACATATGCAGGCACACAGGTGATAGAGTAACTTCAATGTCTGTACACTGTTAACTTGTGTCAACAAAAGTTTGTAGCATAGATATACTCTGTGTCCGCTTGTCTCCCTAAACAGCTTCTAACAGACAGTGACTATTCACTTTTTCTACTTCAGAAAGTCTTTTTAACTGTTTGGTGTTCTTTGGTCAGTTTCCTAGATTTGGCAAAATAAAACTGGCAATTTAATTTGAAGGATCTTGTCTCCAACAGCTATTCCCATTGTCTTTCAAGTGTGTGCTGAGGTGTCCTTGTCTAGAGCCATCGTTCTCCACCAGTTTGTTCTTCCCACAGTCCCCTTTTAAGATAGGTCAATGCATTCATGCAGGAAAGTCTTACAATCCAATATGCAATAATTTCCCCTCACTAACCAGATCACTACAGTGTTCCAGAAATTACATCTCAGTATCTTAGATTATGAAAAGAAAACATGAATGTAAATTTAATCAAGAACAGATCAGGTTGGACATTAGGAAAAACTTCCTAACCCTCGGGGGGGTGTCTAGACTGGCAAGATTTTGTCAAAACTTGCCGCCTGTCTACACTGGCCGCGAGTATTTGTGCAAGAACACTGACGTTCTAATGTATGAAATCAGTGCTTCTTGCACAAATATTCTGACGCTCCCGCTCAGGAATAAGCCCTCTTGAGCAAGTGTTCTTGTGCAAGAGGCCAGTGTAGACAGGCAGCCAAGACATTTTGCGCAAATCAGGCTAAACGGAAAAAAGCCCTAGTGGCCGCTTGGACGCTCTGTACCTGCAGGCAGCTCCTGACTTCCTGGTAACCCAAGACCCCTTAAAGGCAGACGCAGCCTGCAGAGGCCACAAGGCAGAAACCCTTCTTCAACCTCTGCCAAGAGCTGTGCCACGCGACCCCTGCCATCCCCAAAAGCCACCCAGAGCAGGATGGCAGCTCCAGGGGGGAACGGGGGGGGGAAGCCACCTGCACCCCCAGTGCAGGAGGCCCCAAGGGGCTGAAAACGGAGGGCCCCATCCTGGTCCCTGGGGGAGCAGGAGGCCCTACTGGACTTCTGGGAGGAAGAGGAGGCCCTCCATGACACCCGCTCCCGTCGCCGCAATGCGGACATTTTCGACCGCATGGCCCAGGCGCTCGACCGCATGCCAGGGACATCCAGCCCGGACCCTTGAGCAAGTCTGGCCTAAGGTAAAAGAGCTGCGCCTGGGCTATGTCTGGGCCAGCAAGGGCCAGGGGGCAGGAGCCAACACCTGCCTCCACTACCAGCGGCTCCACCGCATCCTGGGCCAGGCACCATCCCAGGGACCATCCGTCCCTGTGGACACCTGCATGCGCCCCCTCCATCACCAGGACCAGCGAGGTGGGGGAAGAAGACGACACCGCCAGCGTGTCAGAGGACAAGGCCAGCACCGTGACCCTCCACGCAGAGGCCCCCTCCGGCAGCCCCGATGTCTCCCGTGCATCCTCGGAGGCTGGGGAAGGATCCACCAGTGAGTTTGCACTTTGCACTCACAAGCTTGTTGCGGGGAGCCACTACCTCCGGGACATACCACTCACCCATCTCCAGACGAGTGAGCAAACAACAGAACCAGGCTTTCAGACACCCGAAGGTGCACTCGACTTGGTTGTGGGCCCGGTTGAGGCGGTCATTGAACCAGGCCCGGTTCTGGTCTGGCCGCCCCATGTAGGGCCACATTTGCCAGGCCAGCAGGGGGTAGGCCGTGTCCCCCACAACACATGTGGGCATGAGCACGTCCCCGACAGTAAATTCCCACTGGGGGAAGTAAGTGCCCACCTCCAGCCTGCCAAACAGGCCGGAGTTGCATAGGATGCGGGCATCATGTGCCCTGCCAGACCAGCCCGCATAAACATCCAGGAAGCGGCCACGGTGGTCCACGAGGGCCTGGAGTACAATTGGGAAGTACCCCTTTCTGTTCATAAAATGGGCTGCTCGATGCTCCGAGGCACGGATGGGGATGTGGGTTGCATCCAAGTCTCCCCCACAGTTGGAGAGCAGGCCACCGTAGCCTCCATGTCACGTAGGCACATGACTCTCGGGAGCAGGACGTCATTGATAGCAGAAGGGTGCAGAGAAACACATCACATAAAGCAGGGTGAGTGTGTGCTCCCTTGGGCTACTCCCCCCCTTTGATATCCTCTGTCCTCTCTCTCTCTCTCACACACACACACACACACACACACACACACACACACACACACACACACACACACACACAGGCCCCCTTACCCCACAGGCCTCTCCCCCCTACCAACAGGCCTGTGTAAAGGATAGACAGCCCAAACCCTTAGGTGACCTAGCCTGGAGTCTTGCCTGCCCCTGGGCATGGAGTGCAACACCCTCCCCCAACCCCACTCCCCCTGGGACTTACTTACATCAAGATGGCACCGATCGTCGATCTGCCCACCCTGAACTGGTGTGCCACCGATCGGTAGCTGTCCGGGGTGGCCAGCTTCCACAGTGCGATGGTGACCCTCTTGTCCACAGGGATGGGTGCCTGCAGCCAGGTAGTGGTTCTCTGGAGCACAGGGGCGAGCCAGGCACATAGCTCCAGGAACGTCCGCTTTCGCATGCGAAAGTTCCGGAGCCATTGCTGGTCATCCCATTGCCCCAGGACCAGCCGGTCCCACCAGTTGGTACTGGTGTCCAGTCTCCACAAGGGCCTCTCCACAGTGGGGTGGGGATGCCACAGGAATGCCATGGCCTCCCTGGTGAGGGATTCCAGAGCGATCTGTGCCTCCAGGTCCTGATGGAGGAGTGCAGCAGCCTGGAGCACCAGCTGCAGGCACTCCAAAATGGCCGGCAGGGGCCAGAGCAGGCACATGGACACCCCTGGCTCCATGGCACAAAAAACAAGCTGGATCAAAAAAATCAGCCAAAGGCACTAAAAGTCACAAGGCAGTGGTGTCCAAAAAGGCAGACAGCAACCACAAAAACTGCTACGGCTGTCAGTCCCTGCAAGAGGTCCTATAGCACGTAGCAGGAGAGAAATGGCTGTCCGGGGAGATCCCTTTAAGCATGTGTCTCAAAGGAGCTCCAGCCCCCACCCCCAGAAAGAGTTGGTGCCCTTTTGCCCTCTTCAAAATGGTTCCGAGTTCCTGCTTTTGCACAAAAGCGCATCGTTCTTACGATGACTCCCAGACCAATCTAGACGCTCTCTTGTGGAAATACTTTTAACGGAAAAATTTTTCCGTTAAAAGTATTTGCGCAAAATCATGCCAGTCTAGACGCAGGCAGGGTGGTTAAGGGCTGGAATAAATTGCCTAGAGAGGGGATTGGAATATCCATCACTGGAGATTTGTAAGAGCAAGTTAGAGAAAGCACCTTTCAGGGACTGCCTAGATACTACTTAGTCCTGCCATGAGTGCAAGAGACTCTTGAGATGACCTCTTGAGATTCTTTCAAGTCCTACAAATCTAATTCACATCCTTCACAAAATTTATGAATAATAAAGTGCAGAGGATGAGATATTTCATCCTCCTCCAAATAGTTATGACTTGAAAAGGAATGCCAGCAAAAACATACACGATCACAGAGTCAGTCAATTATCAATTAATTAGAAAGGACCCAGTTTTATTCCCAAGCCTCAAACTAACTTACCCAGGAATCTAGATAAACAACAAAATAGTAGATACTAGTCTCAATCCCTATTATTCTTTCAAACAGCAGCAGCAGATATTTCTTGTGACACAGTAATTGCAGCAGGTTTCATTTTCATAACAGGATCTGAGCTGTCAGCTTAAGATAAGATTGCAACAGCAATAGGGCATTAGAGTCATCATAAAACCACATTGGCAAATAGTAGAGCCCGACCACTTACCAAATTCTTGGAGTGGCATGTCCCATCACAAATTATTGTCCTCCCATGATCTAGACTATCCTTGACAGGTCTTACCTGCTACCAAAAAGACCCTCCAGTGATGGATATTCCATAATCTCCCTAGGTAATTTATTCCAGTGCTTAATCACCCTGACAGGAAGTTTTTCCTAAGTGTATGTCTATAGTGCATGCTTCTTTTGGAATAAGCTATTCCAGAATAGTTATTCCAAAATAGCTTATTTTGAAATAGCACATCTACACTGAAGGGAAGCCTCAAAATTAGCCCGAGGCAGGCTTCCATAATGTAGACATCCTATCTCGATTTACAGCCCCAGGAGGCATTAGGGAGGTATAACTTGCGGTGAGGGGCTATTTTGAAATACCAGCAGTAGAACGTCTACACACGCCTTATTTCAAAATAGCTATTTTGGAATAGGCGTTATTCCTCATAGAGGAGGTTTACAGATTTCAGAATAATCCGTTTAAGAATAAGAATGTCTGTGTAGACACTTGCATTGTTATTTCAAAATAAAGTAAGTTATCTCGAAATAATGGTGCAGTGTAGACGCACCTAGTGCCCAACCTAAATTCCCTTGCTGCAATTTAAGCTCATTGCTTCCTGTCCTGTCACCAGAGGTTAAGGAGCACAATATTTCTCCCTCTTCCTTTTAACAAAGTTTTAGGTATTTGAAAGCAGTTATGTCCCCTCTGAGTCATCTATTTTCCAATCTTCCCTCATAGGTCATGTTCTCTATACCTTTAATCAATTTTATTGATTTTCTCTGCACATTCTCCACATCTTTCCTGAAATGTAGCTCCCAGAAATAGACACAATACTCCAGCGAGGTGTAATCAGCATAATGCAGAGTGGAAGAGTCACTCCTCATGTCTTGCTTACAACAGCATCACACTGTTGTAACTTGTGGTACACTAGGAGCCCTAAATATTTTTCTGTAGTACTCCTTGCCGGTAGTCATTTCCCATTTTGTATGTATGCAACTGATTTTTCCTTCCTAAATGGAGTACTTTGCATTTGCCCTTATTGAATTTCATCCTATTGATTTCAGACTATTTCTCCAGTTTGTTTACATCATTTGAATTATAATCTTGGTGTCACCCACAAAACTCAGTTGTACACTCCATGCCATTATCTAAATCATTCATGAAGATATTGAACAGAACCAGAACTAATCCCTGCAGAACCCCACTTGTTCTGACCATCCATTGATGACTACTCTCTAGGAATGGTTATCCAACCAGTTACGCACCCACTTTATAGTAGCTCCATCTAGGTTGGATTTCCCGAGTTGTTAATGAGAAGGCCATGAGACACTTTATCACATGCCTTATTAATGTTTAGGTGTACCACATTTACCACTTCCCTCTTATCCACAAAGCTTGTTAAAGCTATCAGGTTGTTTTGACACAATTTGTTCTTGATACATCTATGCTGACTGTTACTTACCGCCTTAGTATCAGAGGGGTAGCTGTGTTAGTCTGAATCTGCAAAAGCAGCTAGGAGTCCTGTGGCACCTTATAGTTAGTCTATAAGGTGCCACAGGACTCCTCGCCGCTTTTACCACCTTAATTTCTTCTATGTGTTTGCAAATGGTTCCTTAATTATTTGCTCCATTATCTTTCTTGGCACAGAAGGTAAATTGACTGGTCTGTAGCTTCCTTGTTTGTCCTTATTTCCCTTTTTATGGATGGGCACTATATTTGCCTTTTCCCAGTCTTCTGGAATATCTCCCTTATTCCATGACTTTTCAAAGATAAGAGCTAATGCTTAGATATCTCCTCCAACAGCTCACTGAGAATTCTAGGCTGCATTTCATCAGGCCCTGGAGACTTGAAGACATCTAGATTGTCTAAGTAATTTTTCATTTGTTCTTTTTCTTATTTTAACTTCTGAACCTATCCCATTTTCACTGGCATTCACTGCAGTCATGACTACTCTTCTTGGTGAAAACCAAAACAAAAGTCATTAAGCACTTCTGCTATTTCCACATTTTCTGTTATTATTTTTCCCTCTTCATTGAGGAATGGAACTTCCCTGTCCTTGGTCTTCCTCTTGCTTCTGTAAGCAGAATCAGGATAAACTCTACCCTGACATCTGGTGGTGAATTGTGGCGAGTGGTGCAAAAAGACTTCAGGGGCTCATCTTGTTTGCATAGGCACACCCACCCCGCCTAGTATGAGCTCACAGCAGCCCAAATGGTCACTTTGGCCACTGTTGGATCCCCAGTCTCTCTGTTATTGAGGCAGGGGGGATAAAGTATTGTTACCCTGATTATGTGAATCAAGGACAGTGGAACAGTAGAACTGTTTTATGACAGAGGGATTCGCCATCAACTAAGTAGCACTCGCTAGACAAGGAGCATGGGTTCCAAACCTAATGAAGTGAGAGAGGCTGGGGACAGGTATTTGTACCTAGTGGTGGGGCCCCTGTATGAGGACTTGAAACACCAACTGCACCCCCTCCTCTCTCCACTGTAGAATATCAGAGCTAATTTGGATTCCATTAGGGCTGTGTCTACATTGGCGTCAAAACTTGCTGCCTGTCTACACTGGCCGCAGGTTCTTGTACAAGAACACTGACATACTAATGTATGAAATCAGTGCTTCTTGCACAAGAACTATGATGCTCCCACTCAGGAATAAGCCCTCTTGCACAACTGTTCTTGCGCAAGAGGCCAGTGTAGACAGGCAACATGGATGCTTTCTTGCGCAAGAAAGCATCTACACTGGCATGGATGCTCTTGCACAAAAGCACATCTCTTGTGCAAAGGTACATGCCAGTGTAGATGCTCTCTTCTGGAAGAGTTTTTGCACAAGAACTCTTCCGCAAAAGAGTTCTTGAGCAAAATCATACTAGTGTAGCTGTAGCCTAGGAGTCTAGTTACAGGCTGCTGAGCTGACTTTACTTTGGGCCAATAGTGCACTAGCACTGAGGCTTCTCTACTACGAGCTGAACTTGCTAAAGAGCAGAAATCTACTATGAGCTGAAATCACTGAGTGCTGTGGGGAGGCTTAAGCTAAATTGCTGAGCTGCTATCAGAGCAGTTTGTGGGAATGATCCAGTGGAGCAGCTGGCGGCTGGTAGGAGCGGTGGCAGGTGGACTGCAGAGTGGCCGGTGAGAACGACTGGCAGGTGGCCAGTAGGAGCGGTGGCAGGTGGACTGCAGAGCAGCTGGTGGGAACGGCAGCAGGCGGACTGCAGAACAGCTGGTGGGAACAACCGGCAGGTGGCCAGTGGAGTGGAATGAGATAGAGAGGCAGAGCAGGGTGGCTAGTGGGATGGCTGGAGTAGCTCATGGACAGCGGGTGGAGTGTGGTGGAATGACTCACATTAAAGGCGGCAGCAGAATCCTACGGAGAGGCGGGGCCATCAGCGGACTACGTAAGGTGTATCAACTCCCCCGCCCCCTCCGTTCCACCCAGGTTGGGAGGTAAAAACCCTGCAGGTAAACTTTTGAACCCTGGGGTGGCACTGACCTGGGACAGAGACTTTTGGGGTGTTAGACTCTTGGGGACGTTGGGTGATTCTTGGCTGGGGGTGGGTCTTTGCTCATGGTTTGGTCTATGAATCTTAGTTGTCGTGTTTTCCTAATTTAATGCTGATGTCAGTTACCTCATGTTATTAAAGATTTGTTGTTATACCGAGGCTCTGTGCTTGCAAGAGGGGAAGAATTGCCTCTTTGAGGCACCCAGGGTTGTGCGTAAGATTTCCCAGGTCACTGGGTGGGGGCTCGAGCTGGTGTTGCATTATGTTGTTGGGAGGGGACCCCTAGGTACTGAACCCGGCCCTTGCTGCTATTAACTCAGCCTAGCAGAAGGATTACACTTCTAATGTATTTGTAAAAGGGTAACAAGAAAACATTAATGTCTCTAGTTAATTTTAGCTCATTTTGAGCCTGGGCCTTTCTAATTTTGCCCCCACTCACTTGTATTATTTGTTTATATTCATCCTTTGTCATTCGACCTAGTTTCCACTTTTTGTAGGACTCTTTTTCATTTTTATATCATTTCCACTCCCATGGAATCTGTTATATCGTTTGGAGTTCCACAGTTTAGAAAACAATCACTGGAAACAGGGAGCTTAAACAGTTACAAGTATCCATTTTATTTCATAACACAGCACTAACTAGAACCAGCCCAAACCAGCTCAGCTGACCCCTACTGACCTAACTGTTACTATAACAAGATGTATATCTACAACCCAATACACAACATATTCCTCCCTCCTTAATAAGAACATGCCTTTAATAAAACAAACACTAACTATGGAATGAGGATAGACTTTCTCAAGTTCCCAGCTAACTCCAGTGATTATTTTCCCCCGTCTGTGAGTTAACCTTAACTAAAGGTCCAGCCATTGAGGAGGCCGCCTTTCTCTAGGTGGATTACGGCGGACATCTGGTGTTCTTGCACCCAAAGGTGTGGGCCTGAACAATAGGCTGGGAACTTGAAGCGCGAACTGGTGAGGCTGTCAGCTCAGCCTGCTCAGAGAGGGGGTTTTTTACAGGTGGTGATGGAGGAGGAGGAGGAGGAGTCAGGAACAGGTAGTTCTTGATGTGGTAGCTCACCAGCAGCGGGGAGGTCAGGCAGCTCAATTGGGGATGTGTCTTGGGGGCAGGCATAACCTGGCAATAACTGATCTACATGCTATCTCCAGATGAGATCCTCTGCAGTCTGGACAGTATAGAAAACAGGTTCTGTTTAAGTGATGATAAATGGACACATTTAGCTACAGAAGCATAGTTCCGAGCCAAAACCGGCTCTTCAGGACTAAAGGTTCAGTCTTTTCCTCTGGATGCATGCCTGGTGACTTGACCTTGCTGTTCACATTGCACAATTTGTCACTGTTCAGAAGATTTCAAAAGATCAAAGCAAGCACTCAGCTGATGTTCCATCATTAGAAAAGCCAGGGACATTTTGGTTGTAGCATGAGGTATGTTTCTGTAGGACAGTAAGAAAGTGTCCAGACGCTTTTGCATGAATGAATGTCCTCTAGCCAATTTCAAAGCTTGTTTCATTGTCTGCACAAACCTTTCAACCAATCCATTTGTGGATGAGTGATACAGTGCTGAAGTGATGTAATAAATCCCATTTGCTTTCATAAAATTTCCAGACTCCTGAGACAAACTGTGGACTGTTGATGCTCACAAGTTGTTCTGGAAGACCAACATGACAAAGGATTCCCCGTAGTTTTTGGACAGTACTCTCAGCATTAGTGGTAGACATTATAGAGACGTCTGGCCATTTGGAATGGGCATCTACCACCACCAAGAACATGCTACCTTCTAATGAGCCAGCAAAATCAATGTGAATACATTACCACAGTTTTTCAGGCCAGTCCCATGGGTAGAGAGGTGCCAGCTAAGGTGCATTCCTCACACCGTGGCATGAAATACAAGCTCTTGCCTTCTTTTCAATGTCACTGTCCAAGCTAAGCCACCAAAAATAGCTTTGTACAATTTCTTTCATGCGCACCATTCCACAGTGACCTGAACGCAGCTGTTCTAACATCTGTTGTCTCAGTATCCTTGGAATAATGACTCACATTCTCTGCAAGCAGTGCCCAGAATGGATCGATACCTCCATCTTCCTGGACATGTAGGGAACAAGGTCGGGTGAG
The DNA here is from genome assembly GCF_049634645.1 of Pelodiscus sinensis. NCBI lineage: Eukaryota > Metazoa > Chordata > Testudines > Trionychidae > Pelodiscus > Pelodiscus sinensis. The sequence continues at coordinate 27,474,489 of NC_134720.1, read as the reverse complement.
ACCTGGGAGTCTCACAGAGATGTTCCATGCATCACGAGATACATAAGTTGGGGCAGTACTGGGTCAACGTAAGTTGCTCTCTTAACTTGCGCAGCAGTGATTGGTGTGTTCTCTACCTGTTCAAAGTAGAAGATTTCCTTCTGGCCACTATCTTGATGTTTGACTGGCAAAGGCAGACTAGAGAGACCATCTGCATTGCTGTTCAGAGCGGATTTCCAATGTCTGATCTCATATGTGTATCTTGAAAGCCACAATGCCCATTGTTGCATATCACTAGCAGCCAATGGTGGAATACCTGTGTGTGCTCCAAAAATTGCCGTCAGAGGTTGATGGTCAGTGAGAAATGTAAACTTCCATCCAAACATGTACTGGTGAAACTTTCAAAGCCCCAAAACAATTCCCAATGCTTCATGCTCCATTTGTGCATAGTTAGTTTCAGCCTTGCCTGAGGTGTATGAAGCAAAAGCAATTGGTTTTTCTCCCAAAGGCATAATGTAGGACAAGACCGCTACCACTCCATATGGGGAGGCATCAAAGGCTAACTGTAAAGGGTAAGGATGGATCAAAATGCACCAGGACCTCTGACTTTAGCAGTGCATATTTAGCCTTGTTAATGCAAGATCACAGGCTCCAGCCCACTTCCAGGCCTCATTCTGGCCAACACGCTCATGAAGTCGTTTTAACACTGTGGTTAACTGTGAAATAAACTTTCCATAATAGTTCAGTAGTCCTAGAAACGAGCAAAGATGACTAACATTTTGAGGGGGTGGAGCCTCCATAATAGCCTTAACTTTTGAAGGGGACTTAAAAAGTCTGGTAGCATCAATGATGTGTCCCAGATATTCAACAGAGGTCTGAAAGAATGCACACTTGTCTTTGTGGACTCATAGGCCATACTCTTCCAGGCATTGTAGGGTAGCCTCTAAGTTCTAAAGGTGATCCTCCTCATTCTTGCCTGTGACCAGGATGTTGTCAAGATAGCACTGAACTCCTGGCAACCCACAAGATCTGGCCCATAGCCCTATGGCACAAAGCTGCGGCAGAAGTTATTCCAAAGGGTAAGGACAGTAACGATTAAGCCCTTTATGCATCACAATAGTCAACAGCTCTTGGGACTTCTCATGGATGTGCATTTGTAAATATGCTTGACTCAGATCAATCTTGCTGAACTTTTGTCCCTCACCCAGGCCCACAAAGAGGTCATTGATGTGTGGAAGAGGGTATTGCTCTGCACACAACACTAGGTTAACAATGACCTTAAAATCTCTGCAAATCCGAATGGAACCATCTTTCTTCAATATTGGAACAATTGGAGCTGCCAATTGCCTATGAGTAACTGGTATTAAGACTCTATTTTTGACTAGGCACTCCAGGTCTGCTTCAACTTTTGGCCTGATGGCATATGGCACAGTTCTGGCCTTCAGATATTTTGGTTGGCTGCCATGTTTAATGTTCAGTTTCATAGTTATTCTCCTCATATTTCCCAGATCCTCTCCAAAAATGGCAGCATGTTTCTTTAATCTATTAGTCAGACCTACTTCATCTTTAGTCATCTGGTGCACTTCTGCCCAGTTCAGCTGGATCTTTCTAAGCCATGATCTAGCCATTATGGCTGAATACAGACCTTTCACCGCAAACAGTGGCAATTCAGCAGTCTGTCCATTGAGCTCCACCTTAACATCAGTAGTGCCCAACAGGGGTACTGCTTCTCCTGTATATGTCTTCAGAACAATCTTTGTTGACTTAAGTAGAAGATGCTTTAGTTTTCCTTCTACACCGTGTGTGAGACCAATGAAACTGCTGTACTGGTGTCCACTTCCATGCGTACAGGTTTGCCATCCAACAGTGGGGTTACCCAGTATTCATGGGAGCCCCCTTCCAAAGACAAAACATAGCAGGGCACTTCTTCAGACAGGGTGTCACCTTGCTCATCATGAGTCTGCTCGATGGTATGCAGATTTTCCTTTTTAATCTGCCAGACTGCAGGCCTTTTTTTCTTTTGTTTGCAGGCACGCTCAATATGTCCTTTTTTCGCACACAGTCAACACACTAGGTCCTTACACCAGCACTCTGATGCACGGTGACCCGGCTTACCACAGTGGGGTCCCCATTCCTGTCTCTCCATTGTTTTGTAGGTAGGTTCTTGGGACACTTTATGCACTCTAGGGGGTACACTGAGGTATTGTGCCTCCTGTATGGCCAGTTCCATGGAGACTGCAGTATCAACAGCCTTCAGTAGGGTGAGCTGAGCTTCTGTTAATAGATGCATCCGTATAGCTTCACTGTGAAGACCGCACACTAACCTGTCATGTATGGCATCATTTAACATCTCCTTAAATTCACAGTGTTTCACAAGCTTTTTCAAATTTGCTACAAATTGTACAACTGTTTCACTTTCTTTTTTTGGTTTCAGTTATGGAACCTATAGCTTTCTGCAATTACCAATGGTTTTGGAGCATAATGTGGCACCAGGATTTCCACAATGTCACTTTAAGATAGGGGTGGGCCTATCTTAACTTTTGGTGGGGGGGCCACTCCAAGATTTTGGAAAGTGGTTAAGTGGTTTTCTGTGGAGATGCAGGGTCTAAGGTGGAAGTTGGGTGCAGAAGGGCGTACAGGGTAAGTGACTGAGGTGCAGAAGATGGTGTGAGGTCTGAGAGGAAGTTTGGGCAAAGGAGGGGGCTGTGACTTGGGTCAAGGGATAGGGGTTTAGGGTCAGGGAGGGTGCATGGGTGCAGGAGAGGATTCTGGCCTGAGAGATGGGCACTAGGAAGGAGTGCAAAGTCTGGGAGGGAGTTGTGACCTGGGAGAAGTGGAAAAGGGGGTGCAGACTACTGAGGGTGTGGGTGGGAAGGGGTATGGGGTGCCGGGTTTGGGAGTGTGTTTGGATGCAGGAGAGTATTCTGGCCTGAGGGAGGGGTGTAGGAGGATGTACAGGGTCTGGGAGGGAGTTGTGACCGGGGCAGGGGATGCAGAGGATTTGTTTGGTGACCTTGAGTAGGGAGTTGGGGTGCAGGAGGACCTGGGGTGCCAGAGGCAGGCTCTGGCTGGGAAGCACTTACCTAAGCCTGTAGCACTGCCAAGACAGGCTGGACTCCCTGCCCGCTGCAGCCCCAGATCACTTAAAACTGCAAGCTGCTCCCTCCACCTAACTCTCAGCTCCCAAAGGGCTGCTGCCTCCATCCCCCAGGGCAATTTCTCAGCTCCTCTTGGTTGTTTGTTTCCAATAGGAGCCGAGAGGTTGATTGGGGTCAGTTCCTATTGGCTGGTTGTTTCCGGCCATTAGGAGCTGAGGATTGGGCTGTGGGCAGGGAGCTCTCACAAAGCCTCCCTCCCTGCAGAGCAAAGAGACGCACGGACTGAGTTTTAAACAGTGCTGCTGAGTACATGAGGGTCCTGGCAGGGTGGTCTGTGGGCTGGATCCAGTGGTTTGGCGGGCCAGATCCAGCTCCCAGGCCGTATTTTGCTCAGCCTGCTGTAAGATTTGGTCTCTGGATTAATAGGGAGTAGCAACCTGAGTAGTAGATAGTAGGTCTTAGCCCCTACAAAATCTAAAAATATTAGCACCTTATTCTCTTGCTTAATGTCATTCGCAATAACAAAAAGTTCAAAACGCTCAGTATATACTGCCATTGCTCTATAACGGGTGGGCAATAATTTTTGCCCCTGGGGCCACTTCAAATATTTTTGAAGTAGGCCTGGACCACCCTGGAAGGGGTGGAGCCTAAACAGGAAGGGGCAGGAAAAGAAAAATAAAAAGGAAAGAAAGAAGGGAGTTGCAGCAGCCCTGGCTACACTTACAGGGCCACTGGGACTTTGAGATGACTATAGAGCAGGGCGGGAGGAGTCTTCCCACGCTCCCCCACCTCCAGGCCCATGATTGGTCTGGGGGTGGGGGAGCCCCTTTGCCCCCCCTTTCCCACTAGGCACCCATGCCCTGGAAGTGGCTTGGCACGCTACCCCACCCACTGGCCAGTCAAGGCCTGGAGGCGGGGGAGCACGGGAAGCCTCCTCCAGCCCTGCGAGGAGCACATGGCACTTTGAAGTGTTGCAGGCTCCTCGCAGGGCTGGGGCAGGGCAAAGGAAGCTTCACACAGCTCCCCCGCTCCCAGGTCCTGATTGGCCTGGGGGCAGGAGAGCATGCAAGGCACCCTCCCGTCCTGCGAGCACCGTGCAGCGCTTCAAAGCCCCACATGCTCCTGGCAGGGCAGGAGGAGGCTTCCCGTGCTCCTCCTCCCCCAGGCCTTAATTGGCCTGGGAGCAGGGGAGCAGCAGTGCCTCTGTGGGCTTGATCCACCCATTTGGCAGGCTGGATCTGGCCCCACAGAGGCCCTTTTGCCCACCCCTGCTCTAGAGTCTCCTCAGAAGGTCCCTGTGGCCCTGTAAGTATAGCCATGGCTGCTACAACTCCCTTCTTTCTTTCTTTTTTCCTTTCCAGATTCTGGGCTTCATTGATCTTAGTTTCAGTTTGCACTGTCAGTGTAGCAGTCAGTTTTCACCCCAACCTTCCAGAACAGCAAAAAGGTTTGTTTTCTTACATTGATTTCTACTTCTTCTGTTGCTGGAGGCAGCACAGGGGGTATGTCTACGCTAGCTCATTAGTTCGAGCTAGGTAGGGTAATTAGGCAAGCAGAGTTGCAAATGAAGCCCGGGATTTAAATATCCCGGGCTTCATTTGCATGTTCCCAGGCGCCGCCATTTTTAAATCCCCCTTAGTCTGAACTCCGTGCCCGCAGCTACAGGCGGCACGGAGTAGGTAGTTCGAATTAAAGAACCTAATTCGAACTACCGGTACTCCTCATTCCACGAGGATATTTAAATCCCGGGATTCATCTGCAACTCTGCTTGCCCTAATTACCCTACCTAGCTTGAACTAACGAGCTAGCATAGACATACTCAGGTATCTCATCCTCATTGCCACTTTGTTATATCATTTGGAGTTCCACAGTTTAGAAAGAAGTCACTGGAAACACAGAGGACATTTTATTTCATAACACAGAGCTGACTAGAACCAGTCCAAACCAGCTGGGCTGACCCCTTGTGACCTAACTCAGTTACTATAACAACAAGACCTATATCTACAACCCAATACACAACAGAATGTTACCTGCCAACTCCCTGGGTCTGCTAAAGCCTGCCTTCTTGAACTGCATTGTTTTTAATTTGCAGTTCTCCCTCCTACCCATTTCTAAGAATCATGAAGTGTGTCATTTCATGATCACTTAGACCCAAGCTGCCTTCTGCTTTCAAATTTTCAGCCAGTCTATATGATGAAATCATTATACCCAAACCAGGGCAAGATTGCCACCGATCTTTCAGCTTATGACTAGCTTTGCTGTTTCTAGCAGTGAAACTAAAGGATCCTCTCAGCCATAGTAAAGACAGCTCTGGTGTCCCCATCCCTATTTTCAGTGATAAGGACACTACAAAACTGACCCAAATTGACATCAGTGCGACAATTATCTCTCTCTGCTGGATAATAACCTCAGCCACACATCTTGCATGCTGCTACAGATTCTGCCACTTCAACACCTTTTTGGAAGCGTTTCCAGGTTAGCCACCTCTGTGTTTCAGTGAAGCAATGGAGGACATATAAATAGTCTGTTCAATAGAGCAGATCAGACCTTAAATGAACTCAACGGGAAGCTTGCTATTAACTACAGATAGGGACCGACTAGGAGATGTGAGCTGAAATTTATTGAGATTTACTTATTGTATTATTAAAGCTTTGTGATCTTCAACTGACCTAACTGAGCAAGTAATGAGTAATTGAGGTCATAAGAACAAAACAGCCTGAAAAATAAAATAGACTCTGAAAGTAAATTCCCCTCTCACATCAGGAAGAAATTACTCCTCCATAACAGGACTGCACACACAGAAAATCACAGCAGAATACACATATAGTTTGGAGTAGCCAATGTTTGAACTACCCTTTGGACTTACGTATGAAATCAACCATATAGGACAGTATTTTTTTTTTGTTTGTTTCTTCCCCTGCCACATAAAAGAAAGAAAAAAAAATTATGAGGATAATATATTCCCCTCCCCCACACAAAAAAATCCTTGGAGTTTACTTTCTCTTGTTCTCTGAACTTCATAGATATACGCTTTTAAATTGAGGCCTTTGTAGAAATGTACTTTAACAGGATAATGTTTGTTTTCACTGGCTGTTACTTATTCTAGAGAAATCACGAGCCATTGTGCTCTTTCAGAAGGAGGATTTCCTCTCTAAACTTGCCAGTAAAACAAAACACAACCAAACAATCACACAATTTGATTACTTTATTTGGTTATTCATATGGTAGACTCATAAAGCAGCATGAGCTATTCAACAGAAAAGCTAGAATTAAGTCATTCAGGGCTCCTCTATTGTCAAGCAATGTCAATGTAATATTAAATATGTTTTAAAAGGAGTCCTCATTTATGTGAAGGAACTAATTACCAAAAATGTATGTTATGTAGAATATGCAATTATAATACATGTCACAACCAAACTTTTATGATGATTGAAATACAGGCAGTCCCCGGGTTACGTACATGATAGGGACTGTAGGTTTGTTCTTAAGTTGAATCTGTATGTAAGTCGGAACTGGCATCCAGATTCAGCCGCTGAATCTGGACACCAGTTCTGACTTACATACAGATTCAACTTAAGAACCCCAGGCGTCCCCAAGTCAGCTGCTGCTGAAACTGATCAGCAGCTGATTCCAGGAAGCCCGGGGCAGAGCAACTCTGCTCAGGCTTCCTGTAGTCAGCCGCTGGTCAGTTTCAGCAGCGGCTAACTTGGGGATGCCTGGGGCAGAGCAGCTCGGGTGCTGCTGGGTTGGTCCAGTAGTGTGGCCACTCCTCGGCGCTACTGGACCAACCCAGCAGCACCCCAGCTGCTCTGCCCCAGGCGTCCTGATTCAGCCACTGCTGAAACTGACCAGGGAGACGCTGAGCAAAGCGGCGCAGGACCCGGGGCCGGACCCGCGGCCGCTTCCAGATCAGCTGGAAGCGCCGCGGGTCCGGCCCCGGGTCCTGCGCCGCTTTGCTCAGCGTCTCCCTGGTCTGCAGGACCCGGGGCCAGACCCGCGGCGCTTCCAGCTGAACTGGAAGTGGCCGGGGGTCCGGCCCGGGTCCTGCGCCGCTTTGCTCCCTGTCTCCCTGATCTGCTGGCTCCCACAGCAGACCAGGGAGACGGGGAGCATCTTTTCTCGCCTCGGAGGAGGCGGGCGGCGGGACCAGGCATCCCGCCGCTCCAGTCCTCCGGGGCGAGAAAATCCCCGTTCGTAACTGCGGATCTGACATAAGTCGGATCCACGTAACTCGGGGTCTGCCTGTATATTAGACACACAATTTACCTGTTTACACTGTGGATCCAACTGCAGAATCGAGGCCTAGCAGAGTCCTGCATCTGTATGGAATCAAGCAGCAAGCACTACTACAGCAGAATTTTATAGCAGATCTATAGTAGGGTCAGGGTTGTCTGGCAATAGGATCAGAGCTAGAGAGATGATGTGATGCTGACATACTAGGTGCCAGTTCATGTCAGAGCCTCAATCCAAGTCATATGTGTATCAGTACAGATCAAAGTCACTTATCAATTTAATACAGTAGAGTCCTAATTATCCAACCTTCGCTTATTCGACATTTCACTTTATCCGACATAGCCATTCAATGTGCTATTTATGCGCCCATGCATCATATACCGCCATGGGTGGAAGATAAATGACAAGATGAAGATATTGACAAAGACAAAACAGAGAGAAGGAGTCATAGCGAAGGGGTCAGGGCTCTCAAGGCGGCATTGGCTTACGCTGAACGAGGGGAGGCAACTGCTAGTGATATTATGTTATTGAGACTCTGGTGCGACCTCGCCGCAAGGAAGATAAACAAAGCTGGGAAACAAACTTCAATCACTAATTTTTTTAAGCAATAACTTTTGCATTTTGCCATACTGCATGCTAAATGTTCTGTACTCTATTATGTTAGTTGAACTATAGAATAATTATTAATAAACCTGATTTCATACCCGTTTCCGTATTATCTGACATTTTCGTTAAGCCGACCACCTATCGGTCTCATTTAGGTCAGATAATCGGGACTCTACTGTAGAATATATTTGGTGTTCAAATTGCATGAAAACTAATGGAATATCACTTATATTGTTCTCACTTATCTGTATACTATTATAACGTAGTAGCAAACATTTATATTGTGCATATCCCTGTAACTAAAAAAACCCCCATAAAATGAGTGTGAAAGCAGGCTCTTTGCTGGCCAGGCCTCTCACGCGTAGTGCCATCCAAGCAAAAGGTCAACTTCCCTTTGATGAAAAACCCTTACACTATGTAACTTAGGGTATGTCTACACTACCACCCTAGTTCGAACTAGGGTGGTTAATGTAGTCATTCGAAGTTGCAAATGAAGCCCAGGATTTAAATATCCCGGGCTTCATTTGCATCTTGCTGGGCGCCGCCATTTTTAAATCCCCGTTAGTGCGGACTCCGTGCCCGAGGCTACACGCGGCACGGAGTAGGTAGTTCGAATTAGGTTTTGGAATGAGGTGTAACGGGAGTTTGAATTAGAAAGACTAATTCGAACTACCTACTCCGTGCCGCGTGTAGCACTTTTCTGTGAAAGTGCTAATTTCAAATCACATGTTCATTGTAAGGATGTTAAGGACTTGTTGACTATCCGATAAGCAAATGCTTATCGGATAGTCGAGTCGACTAGTCACTTTCCCCCTTTGCTGCCTCTATCAGAGGCAGCAAAGAGCAGGGAAGGGGGATACTTCAAGGCAGCAGCCATGGCGGTGTTTCAAAAGGGCAGCGCTGCACAGAGCCCGGGATCACCTGTGTGGTGCTGCCCCTTTCAAATGACGTTGCAGCGTTTCAAAGCGGCAGTGCTGTGGGGAGCCTGGGGTCAACTAGGGACTCCCTGGGCTCTGTGCAGCATTTCTACAGAACCTGGAGTAAGACCCCAGCGGATCCTGGGCTCCGCGCGGTGCTGTGGTGGTGTTTCAAAAGGGCAGTGCTGCACAGCTGATCCCCTGGGCTCTTGGGCATTTCAAAGCATAAGTGCCCACATGGAGCCTAAGTCAGTGGGACTTCCTGCTGGCCTGGAATGCACACAGAGTTCCAACTTTGATATTCACAAGAGCCCCCGCTGGGGCTCTTGTACATTTCAAAGGAGGAATGCAGAAGTGCTTGTCGAATAGTCGATGGAAATTACATCAACTAGTACATTAATCGATATTTGACATCCTTCGTTCATTGTGTGCCATGAACATTGGTCAAAGACTCAAAATACATTCCTCACTCTGTCTTCGAAGGTAAAACCCACATGGGTAGTAACACTGGCAAATTGTTTTCTAAGTCTGTGAGAAGAATCTGTAACTATGGATTCAAAGAAAGATCCTGGCTCTCTGGATTCTTATAGGGAAGTGTACCACATGCAAAATGGAGATCCCCAGAGACAAATCTAGGTACACTAAAATGACTTTTGGGAAATTGACAGTTTATTACAACACTGCCACCATTTGGAATTACAAACTGTGACTCACCTGTATTGCGCCTGCTTAGCCTCTCAATAACTCATTTCCCTTTTCTTAGCTAAAAGCACTTTAATTATTTTTATTATAGAATTGGCTACCAGTGGGATGTTTGGTGCAAGATCAAAGATACCCAACTGATCTGGGGTAAATGACTATTTTTTGATGTGTTGTGATTTTTTTTGTTTTGTTTAAGTGACATTTTATGATAAAATCCAGCTTGTCTGGATAACAAGAGAAACTGGAGAATCTAAGTGGACTGTCTGACTCCATGAGGCAGTGATCCAGGAGTTATCATTTGTTACTGGCTTGGTGAAATCTAAATACAGAACATACCACCATTTTGGGGTGCCCGCCCTGTTATCTGATAGTCTGCCTGAAGTAGGCACTTACACGATCTGGAGTGGCTCACTGCTGTAACAGATGCATTTCACAGCAGTCCTGCCCAGGTGAAATTCTGGCTCCATTTATTTCAGTGGGAACAGGATTTCAGCCTATATTTGAACATTTATGAAACATTCTCCCCAATATGGGAAGAGAGAGTTTTCAAAATGCAGATCCAAGATTCTGGGCTTTAATTCATGATCAATCTATTTGATCATTTAAAGAATCTTGGGATTGCAGTTCAAAAGTAGAATCAGATAATTTGTTCACATAATGGTAGTTAATATTAATTACAAATTCATGTTTTTACTAGGGAAATGTTTACAAACTGATTGAGTGTGTGTTTGTACGTGTGATATAAAATAAAATTGTAGTGTTCATATGTAAGTCATATCACAAATCAACATTCAACTCGAAGTCTGAAAGTTAAGAGTCAAGTCACAAGCATGCTGTGCAGGTAATCATTATATTGTTTCTGCTCCCTGTAAGTATGATTGATGCTCATTTGTTTCCTGTTTAAAACATTCCAAATACTGAACACCACACTTGTGGTATGACATTTTTGATTCATAATTCCATGTCAAGGATCACAACACTTTTCTGGAAACGTAGTGGTTTTTTAAATATTAGACTAGTGACTAATACCCCGTGTTTTGATTCACAAAAACATTTGTGAATCCCTTTTGACTGATCAACCAGCTCTTTTCAAAAACCCTTTTACATGTTACATACTAATTTGCTATATTGGCAGCAAAATGTTAACATTTGAATTTCCTTTTCAAGAAAAAAAAATAAGCATTTGAAATATGCAACACATCAGAGACCATTTAGTGGAACAAAATAAAGAATGCATGCCAGAGCGGCCTTTTCTTCCTGCCATCCGCTTTCACAGTGCCTCCTTCTGTAGTGAAGTCAGTGGAACAACATGGGATGGTGCTAAATACTGGGGCAATTTGTATCTTTCACACACATCTGTGCACCGTAATGGTTTGGATTACACATAACCAATAGTGAGCTATTCATTTCTATTTGGATATGAGTGTTCATCTCCACAAAAGTTTCTTTAATAGCTTTTTAATGCTTAGCATGGTGCTGCATATTTTTGTAATACACAGTCCTGTGAAATCCCTTTGAAAATATCAATCTAAATCCTTACTAATCATATATTGGATGAATAAGTAGCAATCTTATAAATTGTCTATAATCCCATTACACTTTAACACATGCTGTAACAACCAATCCATAGAGAAGAAAGAAAAGGAAATATCTATTCAAGTCACGGCTTTTGGACTGGCAGTATACTGAGTTTTGCAATATTACTTGTTCTATACCTGGTTTAAAAAAATGATACTTACCAACCCATGGTGCAAATGAATGCTTTAACTGAGATATTCACATCTCCCCTTGCAGTTTATCACTGATCTCACTGATGTCTAAACTGGAAAGAGCATATTGAGGACAGGAGTCTTTGTCTAAATCAGACCATTTAACTGCAAGGAGTATGAAAATAATTTCCTGATAGAGATCACATCTGGCAGCAATGGTGTATCAATACCCAAATATTCCTCCTACTGTGCCTCAAAAGGCCTGTGAAGATTAATATTTTGACCATGGAAAGAACAGATGAGATTAAAAGAAAATCTGACAGTATAAAGAATCCTGAAGGAGAATACATTTGGACCAAAATCCCAAAGACTTTAATCAACCCTCTGACTTACTACATTTCTCATTTCATAAGTGGGACATTTTAAACAGTTTAGTACACTACTTGGAAACAAAGCATAGCTATTTACAGTGAGGTGGAGACTAGTGTTCCTTGGAAGATGGGCACATATGCGGCTGCTCAGGAGAGAATCAAATGTCACCCCGCTAATAAGCAGAGTGCCCATGGCTAAGTTTTTGTTTCTACTGGTGGTGCACATAACACATGCCTCTGTGCACATAAAATTTGTTCTGCACATGGATAGAAAAAATTCACACATAGATGGAAAAGATTAGAGGGAGCAATGGTGGATAAAAAAAGCAAAGGGAGGAGGGGAGAAGCACATGATTATGATTAGTATAGATAGACTGTCCAGGTGACAACTAAATCTTAAGAAAGTTCTCCCGATCCTGTCTGAAATATTTTGAGTATATTTTGAGTATGAAAAACATTCATAGAGAAAACAAAACCCTGAACTTTGAAGAGTGACTAGTGATTTCTAGTGCCCAACTTCAGACATTTTAAATAGGTGGGATATTTTCAAGTGCTAAGTACTCTCTCTCTGCCCTGGCCTACATTAGGGCTTTATTTTGAAATAACACCCCTAAAGTAGAATTTTTAAGTGGAGCATCCACCAGTCAAGCGTAGTGATGCAGAAGGGACTGATCTTGTGCATTTGAACCTGCCCAGGGGAGGAAGAGGAGAAGAACCTATTAGCATGCTCTCCAGCAAGTAGCACCTGTCACTCACACACACCTCTCCCTACTTCTCCCCTCCTCCACTGGGTAAAGATAAAAGTTCTTTCTCGGTGGGATGTCACCAGTAGAGGACCCAGCGAGTGCGGGACACAGAAGGAAGCTGGGTCACCCATCTCTCTCTCCCTCTTGCAGGCTCCTGGTGTGGTCGGTACCTTCCCACACCTGCTTGTCCCCGGGGCCTGGGTGTGGTGATGTTCCTGTGGGAGAAGCTCCCATACACTTGGCAGGTCTCATGTGGGTTTCCTATTGCCTGAGGGCAGAGGTGAGCCACTTGCGAGCTCCAGGAAGTTGGCCTTGCACATATGGAAGTTCTGCAGTCACTGCTGATTGTCCCATACCGGCATGATGATGCGGTCCCACCAGTCCAAACTCATCTCTCGCTGCCTGAAATGGCAGCGCTCACTACTGGTCTATCCAGCTATGTAGACACTCTTCTCAAACCCTTCGTAACCAATACCCCCAGCTATCTCCGAGACACTACTGACTTCCTAAGGAAACTACAAAACATCGATAACCTCCCCAATAATACCATCCTTGCCACCATGGATGTAGAAGCTCTATATACCAACATCCCACATGAAGACGGATTACAAGCAATTAGAAACACTATCCCAGAGGACACTACTGCCAACCTGATAGCAGACCTATGTAACTTTGTTCTCACCCACAATTATTTCCAGTTTGAGAACAACTTATACCTCCAGATCAGCGGCACAGCCATGGGTACACGCATGGCCCCACAGTATGCTAACATCTTTATGGCTGACCTAGAACAACGTTTCCTCAACTCCCGTCCCCTTTCACCCCTCCTCTACCTACGGTACATCGATGACATCTTTATGATCTGGACACATGGCCAAGAAACACTGGAGATATTCCACAGAGATTTCAACAACCTACACCCCACCATCAACCTCAGCCTGGACCATTCTACACGAGAGATCCACTTCCTGGACACCACCGTACAAATCAACAATGGAAAATTAGACACCACTCTCTACAGAAAACCCACCGACTCATACAGTTACCTACATGCATCCAGCTCCCATCCAGAACACACCACACGATCCATCGTCTATAGCCAAGCCCTTCGATACAACCGCATCTGCTCTAACCCCACTGACAGAGACCAGAAGCTTCAGGATCTCTACCAAGCATTTATAAATCTCAACTACCCACCCAGAGAAATAAAAAAGCAAATTGAAAGAGCCAGACGAATACCTAGAAACCATCTACTTCAAGACAGACCCAAGAAAACCAACAATAGAACACCACTTGTCATCACCTACAACCCCCAACTAAAACCTGTCCAACACATTATCAATAAACTACAGCCTATATTGGAACAGGATACCATACTCAAAGAGGCTCTGGGAGACAGACCCATAGTCTCATATAGACAACCACCTAACCTCAAGATGATTCTTACCAACCACCACAGGACATACCACACTAATACCAACCCTGGTACGTTCCCTTGCAACAAACCCCGTTGCCAGCTTTGTCCACATATTAATTCTGCTGATACCATTATTGGACCTAACCAAGTAAGTTATAAGATCAAGAACACATATTCCTGCGCATCCAGAAATATAATCTATGCTATCATGTGCCGAAAGTGTCCGTCTGCTATGTACATTGGACAAACATCTCAGACACTTCGCCAAAGGATTAATGCCCACAAAACAGATATCAGACAAGATCACAAAGAGAAAACAGTTTCTTGCCACTTTAACCAGAAAGGACACTCTCTAAATGACTTAGCCACCTGCATTCTGCTACAAAGACCTTTTACATCTGCACTTGAAAGGGAATCCTCTGAACTGTCATTCATGTTAAAATTCGACACTTATCACCAAGGACTTAACAAGACTTTGAACTTTCTCACCCATTACCAAGACAGTTTCCCCAATTATCACCTGTAATACCATTAACTCACAAACATCCCACTCTCCCTACCTTTAATATCAGCAATTCACAGACACTTACCTTCCTTCCTCCCCCTTCCCACCCCCCCGCATCCCCCTTCTGTTCTGCAATGTGATTTGTCCTTTTCATATTTGTTCATTTTTTTTAATTGTATCCTTTGGTATATATGGTTGTGACTACTTTCTTCCACTATTTGATCTGAGGAAGTGGGTCTGGCCCACGAAAGCTCATCATCTAATAAACCATCTTGTTAGTCTTTAAAGTGCTACATTGTCCTGCATTTTGCTTCAACTACCCCAGACTAACACGGCTACATTTCTATCACTATTCTGCCTGAAATGGTGTTCCATGGTGTGTGGGCACTGAGGGGCTTGTGCAGCAGCAGGAGTGCCAGGACCTGGGTGAGTAGGGTCTGCCAGTCACACTGGTGTTCAACCTGCTGGTCCTCATCCTCTTCTTGCTGGACCAACACGTGGGCAGTCTGGAAGTACTGTGCCATGAGGCGTAGCATGAGGCTGGTGAGCCTGACACTGGATTGCAGCAGCTCTGGCTCCATTCTGTGAGTGCTGTGGCATCCACAAGGGCAACAGAGCACAAGGCAGCATGTGCCCACTGCATCCCTTGCGTGTCCCATGATGGGAGAGGCAGTGGAGGAGTGTCTTGTAAGATGTGGCTGTAGAGAGGAGCCCCTGAAAGCAGGCGTCACAGCTCGCCTGACCAAGCAGCCACAGGAAGTGTCCACCCTCCTGATGCCCTCCCCAAAGTGCTTCCGGAAGCTCCAAGTCTGAGGCAGGTTCTGTTCAATGTGAATGTACTATTTTGGACTAATGCTAACTTGTATCAAGGCTTCCCTGTAGTGGGGTCACTATTTTGATTGTTAAATCAATTTTAGTAATTTTGATTTACTACATAGTTTCTAGTGTAGACATACACTCTGAAAATCAGGTTCCTGTAAAAGGTGACTCATCTTGAGCACCCAAATCACTTTTCAGACTTCGTTTCAATTCTAACCAGGCATAAGAGAGCTAATTACTGCACCTATGGCAAACTCTGCTAGGGTTGCTGATGCCTTTAAAGTTCATCAGGCTTGTGGTACAGATTATAAAAGAACAAGTTCTGCTTTCTGAACTTCTGACCTGGGATATCTCCAGAACATACTGGTACCCTCTTTTTGTTATGTGTGTGTACAGTGCCTAGCATAATGTGGCCTGATCCCAGATAAAAACATCTAGATGCTACCTTCCCCCTCAAAATCTCTTCTCCTCCCCTTCTCCCCCACAACTTCAATAGGCCTCCAATGACTTTTAACAATACTTGAAGTCTGGAATCTTTTTGTTAACTATCAAGCCTGTTCTTTGGGCTGTGCCATGCTTTGGTGATTTCCCAACGTCAAAATTCCTCAGAAAGCATTATTTTCCTATAATTCATACTTCCAACCTGATGCCATTTAAAGACATCAGCAAACCTAACAGAGATTGTAGTAGTCATTGAGACCAAAGGAGAGGGTGAAGGTTGTTATACAAAACTTGTAGAACATCGTACAGGCTCTGCTTTAGTTCATGATGAAGGCAAAGGTTTGTTCAACTATTTTTTTCTTCTGCACCAGTTCATTCATCCTCACGTATAAGGGAATAGCAATTGCTGGTAATGGCTCAGTAAATAAATGTGGATGCTATTATGGAATATAGCAACCGATTGGGGGGTTGAGGTTCAATTTGACCCCCATAGGGCTCAGTCTCGGGAGCTTCCTGTTTTATGTTTGTAAGGGATCACATAATGCACAATAATTATTAGATAATGCCATTGAATCCACATATTTAAATATAGGAGGAATATGTGAATGATGAAAGCAAAGACCAGCAAATATTTGGGGGTAAGTGACTTTTTCCTTCATCAAAGATCTCTACTGTAATTCCACAGACAATGTTATAGATCATATTGTCAGCAAAAGCTTTTAAATAATTTATTACTATATTCATTTGGTCATAATGCATTGTAGTCTGCCCTCTTCTGGATTATGTTCACATACCAATCATTTATTTAATTTACAGCAATATAAATGTCTGCAATTTTCTTCACAGGCATGAAAGGACTTTAACAGTAATTCTACAAGAGACACCATTCTATACATGCACATTTCAGGATGTTATTAAATGATTTCAGTGATTTTGAAGTAAAAGATCCTTCACATTTACACATTTCATTATTTATTTAGCCTAGCAGTGTCAGAGGATATATTCAGTTCCACTAATAGAGTAAAGTTTTCAAGTCCATTCTAAATCTCAGTGTACTACAGAAGTTCACATTCCAGAGTTATTAAGCAAAGCATTTTTTATTAAAGCTAATATTTTTATTTGAGGCGAGTAAAATTCTTCTTGAAAATTTCATAAACAGATGACCAATATTTGAATACCATAAAATAAGTTATTTTACAAAGAAAGGGTTTTAGTCGATTACAGTTCAGAAAAATAAATAAGATATTTACCCCCATATAGACCAGCCCTTCAAACATTCCCATTTTTTTAAATACATACAATTGTCCATGCCAATCTGGCCAGTGATTTTTCAAGTCTCGTGCTAGTGGCTATTACTGGATGGAGCAGAAAATTCTATAGTAAATGTTTGTGGAATATCTTTCTAGTTGGGAAGTTTATTCCTCAATGCGAGAAACTGGTGGTCGTCCAATGCTCTGTAATGAGTGCTTGAATCCTTCTAAAAAGTATTTTTAATGCTATGGAATATAAATGTGAGATTCCTTACATATATAAATAATTAATTCTTTTAAGGTCTTCACTTCAGTGATATTCAAAGGCCATGAGTTTCATAAGTGAATCAGGTTTTATATAGTATTGTTGTTTATCCAATATTAAATATGTTGTCATTAAGTCTTCGTGAATGTTTTTTCATTCTTGAATTATGAGATGAGGTAAACCAAATCATTCAGTTTTCTTTTTCTATAGCATTAAAGTATGACCTCGTCTTCAAGCTACAAAGTCCCAATCGTTTCAATCTTTCACTTCCTCTAACCACTGTATTATCCATCTCTGAATCTGCTCTATATAATTAATATTTTAACAGAATATATTTTTGTTGAGTTACTCACCTAAGTCCTGTCTCCAAAGTCATATTAAAATTTTGAAAAACAAAGCCCATAAAAAGCAGCAGCACAGAAATTTCCTAGTCTATAGGTGGAAAAAAAAACACATTAATTTTTTAAAAATTGGTGATTTTGCACAATTGTCTTTTTTTGTTATACCAAATGGAACGATGCTCATGGATATGGAACATATTTTCTATCAATAGCTTCTGGCCTTATTATATAACTCAGGTTTGTTTTGGCATTTAATCATCTGCCGATCCAGTTTACTGCAGATCATGAAAAAAGATTTCCATTTCCTAACCATTCATTGTGCTCAAATAGTTACGGTGATATACTTTTGTCATAGCCCACAGCTCTATTTCCGCTCCTTTTTCAAGGCTATAGTACATTTCATACAATTATGCCTTGTAAGATATCCTCAAAAAGCTCATGATTTACTGATCAGATTTTCCCTGATATAATCTGGCAATATTGTCTGTGAAGTTATAAGATTCTATTTTATGATGTTGTAAAGCTAAGCCAGCAAAGATTGAACAATCAACAAGCTGGGTAACCTGGAAGCAACCCTAAATGACATATCAAAAGGGAGTTGCAATGGTAACCACAGCGCTTCCTGATAGATAGCTATCAAAGGCATGTTAAGTAGACTAGAATCTTTAACCTGTTGATCTGTGTGGGAAAGGGAAAAAGGGGATTTGTGTGCAGCCATCTTAGGGTTGTTAGAAATAGGGCAAGAGACAGGCTAACCCTGAGGCCGAACAACGCGAGAGCGAGAATTGTAAGAGATGCTTCGCTCTAAAGATAAAGATGGAATGCTGACTCCAGCAGGAACCTTGAGATAAGGTAGCATCAGAAGGGAATTGTGTGGGCAGAGAGATAACCGTTAGCCGTTGATGTATGTAATGGGAGAGTATATACACTTGTCTTATACTACTTGTTTTTTTGAAAATCTGCTTAGGAAGGGGGACCCCCACCGCAGTCTGACCACAGTCTTTCCTTGCAATTGCTCGAAAAATTGCCTCTGACTTGCTTACAAACGCAGAATGAGGACTTGTTTTCTTCCACATCTGTATTGTTAGAGAATCAGAAATAAGTGTTAAATGTGTCTGTTTATCTGCATTCTATTAGAAAATTAATAATGTGATCTAATTTGCTTATAGATGTTACTGTTGCAAAATACTTCATTACTATATTTTGATTCAGTATCAAAGGGGAATATTGTCATTTAGAGGGACTTGTGGTATAATAATATTATTGTCTTAATCTCTCCTGAAAATTTGTAATTCCACATAATGAACCACTCGTGATCTGTCTTGATAGTTTGAATGGCTAGTTGCCTTATGGTAAGGAATGTCGTTAGTTTACCCCTGTATGCATAGGAAATGAAGTTTAGTTTCAAAGTAACAATCCGCACTCCCTGTGCTTCATTAGGGGAAGAATCTGCTGTGTCAATTGCTGTCAGGAGCCTTGCTGACTTGCTAGAGAACTATAAAGACATGGACCCAATCTTTTTTATCATCTCAGGTCTGCTTAAACTTTAATAGAGAAGGTCTAAAACGGAAATCTCCAATTTTACTCTAGATTACTCTGGAATTCTCATCGAAGAATCTGAACACACTCTACACCTAGCCGGCCTATTGGAGTATAACTTTTTACATTTAAATTACAGGAAGACTTTTATAAATCAGCCTCACCTGTTCTGCTGTGAAACTAACATAAGGACTTTTCATGTCTGCCCATATATTGATCTTTTAGCAATAACAACTCTTTTTCCTTTTATTATTAAATCTTTAGTCTTATAGTTACTAAAGTTAGCATCTGCATGATTATTGGGTAAGATTAGATACTTGAGTGACCTGGGGATAACTGTCCAGTCCTTTGGAATTGGTGGACCTAACATATGGTGAATCAGGTTTTCATGAAACCCTCACAGTGCTAGACTTGGCTGTCTAGATGGAAGTCAAGGATTATCATGCTTGAAGAGGACTATATTTGGCTCCTTGATGACCAGTGTGGTATTATAGAAACTGTTTTGTTACTGGCTTGGGGAATCTATTTATAGAATAAACCACCAGTTTGGGGGATGGTCTATTTCTTGCAGCCTGCATGACTACAGCATCCTCAGTGTGCCCAGCTAGGCACTCGGTCACAGGTGTTTACATATTCCCAATCTGGGGAAGCAGCTACAAAAGGCCTCAGCCAGATGTTAGCAAAATCAAATGGACCACCCCCAGTTTAAATGGCCAGTCTTTGGTAGGTAAAAGGGTGTGAAACAGGAATTTACATCTTGGCAAAAGCGGCGAGGAGTCCTGTGGCACCTTATAGACTAACTGCAGTGTAGGAGCATAAGCTTTCGTGGGCAAAGACCCACTTCGTCAGATGCATGTCTTTGCCGACGAAGTGGGTCTTTGCCCATGAAAGCTTATGCTCCTACACTGCAGTTAGTCTATAAAGTGCCACAGGACTCCTTGCCGCTTTTGCAGATTCAGACTAACATGGCTACCCCTCTGATACTCGACATCTTGGCAAAGAAACCCCTGGAGGTTCCATTCCCACAGACTGCCTCCTGAAACCCAGCTAGAGAAGATTCTTAAAGAAGAGGAGAAAAAAAGTATAAAGAATGGCAAACTTATGCCCCAAATCATTTCTCCCCTTACAGGGTGTCAATGGAATGAGAGAAATGAAGGACAGAAGTATCATTGGACTGGGGAGGGATCCTGCCAGAAGGAAGTCAGCCAGCAAGACTGATAAAGCATTTTGAGAGAGTATTGGTTGCATTTTACCTTTTATTTCTGTAACAAATTATTATTATTATTATGCTTCAATACTAAGAATCACTCGATCTTTCTGTAGTCAATGAACTTGCTTTGTTTTATCTAAATCAATGTGCATGGATTGAAGTGTTTGGGAGACTCCATTGAGACAACAGGGTTTGTGCGTATCTATTTCTATTAGTAAATGATAGACTTATTATGAGCTTGTCTTCTCCAGGAGTGGGTTTACACCACATGTTTCCGAGGACAAGTATGGGTCTGGGAATTTGCTGGTATTGCTCTGCAGTGTAATTCAAGAGTAGCTCACCATAGCAATCATACTGTGTAGCTGGAAGTAATTTACACGACTGAAGCTGTGTAAGAGCAGACCAGAAGTGGTTGCGCTCTCAGAGAAACAATGTAAAAGGCATCTTAGGTTGGATAATTAAGGGGACACGGCTGTTTAACAGCCCAGATTGTACCCTGGGTAATGTTACAACTCTGTATGCCACAATGACCTTTTCATGTGAGATGATGATGCATAGAAAACTGTTCACGCATATGTGGTGAATAGGATAAATTAATGAAATTATTAACTAATGTCTGTCACTTTTCAAACTTAATCCTCTGTAAACATCACTATACATGAATTGCCCAAAACCATGACTCAAAGGTGTTTTCTGCAATCTCTCCTCAATAAAACTTACATTCATCTCCTTGAGGAGATAAAATCCATCCCCCTTCTCCCCTCTAGTATTGCTCAACTTATTTCTGCTGGTTGGCTTTAGGTTTTGATGCTGAATGTTAAAGAAGAACAGAAATAAAAGTTTTAAATGTGTAATATATTGAATACCTTTCTTATCTGTTTCAAGAGTATCATTCAGAATGTAATTTAAATGCTTTATTTAGATAGGGTTATTTCATATTATTTAATATGATCACATGTTTAAAAAGTTAGAAATATCGAGAGATCAAAGATGATCAAGTACTGTCAAGAGATGCCAATAAAAAAAAAGAAAAAGCAGGAAGCAGAAACTATACCGTGTGACTTAGGAAGGTATATGCCAAAAACAAAAAGTGAAACAGCAAACAGCTACAAATAGGTCAAGAATAGAATGAAATGCTTGCAGAAAGTATTAGAGTACTTAATTAGGAAAAATTTGCAGATGATTCACAAAACGAAAGCCTCCCACTAAATAAACCATTTGTTCACTGAAAATAATTTGCTTAGCTCTAAACAGGATTTCTCTTTCATTACCGGCAACTTTTGAAAGACATGGAAGATTCAGCATGCTGTAGAGGCAAGTCTTCATAGTTATCTACCATTTCTGAACACCCACTGTAAATTTTCTTCCACAGAGTTGCTGCCAGTACCCAAAGGATAACCTTTCAGGCAGATTTGATTTGGAACAGACATCATTTGGAAGACACCTGCTCATGAACTACTTACCTATTGAACATTTTGCTGTTCTGGTAGACACACTTCAGCAATAATACATCTGGAGCCACCCTTTTCCATATCCCGCCCTCCAGACAGACACATTCACAAGTGTCTTTGTCTGAGATAACTTCAGAAGCAACTATCCCCTGTAGAAAGGTTATGTCTGCTTAAGAGTCCAGAGGTGCTTGAACAATTTACATCATGTGGGTGCCAAGAGACATTAACACAAACTGTTAACCCTGTATATAATGGAAACCACTTCAAGCTAGGGAATGTTCTAGCACCTAGAGTAAGAGTGCCACTTTCACACAGAATGAAATTTAAAGAAATGTGGGGGCTTTAAATGAACTATGTTGCTAAAATCTATTGAACAGAGTAGTCAGTTTAATTTTAGCAAATGCTGCAACACTGTGTAACATTCCAAAGCACATTCCAGAATAGCAGTGAGCTGTGTCATCCTGCCCTGCAACCTTGGGTATCTTACAATGCCTTCCAGATATAGTTTCTACCTGGGCTGCTTATAAACAGCCTTGCAGCATGCAAGCCATAATAGATATAGATATATGTTATATTGTTTGGAGTTATTGAGTTTAGAAAGAAATCACTTGAAACAGAGAGCTTGAAGCAGTTGCAAGCTTCCATTTACAGGCAGTCCCCGGGTTACGTACAAGATAGGGACTGTAGGTTTGTTCTTAAGTTGAATCTGTATGTAAGTCGGAACTGGCGTCAGCCGCTGCTGAAACTGATCAGTTTCAACCGCGGCTGAATCTGGACGCCAATTCTAACTTACATACAGATTCAACTTAAGAAACCCAGGCGTCCCCAAGTCAGCTGCTGGTGAAACTGATCAGCGGCTGATTCCAGGAAGCCTGGGGCAGATCAACTCTGCCTCGGGCTTCCTGTAGTCAGCCGCTGGTCAGGTTCAGCAGCGGCTGACTTGGGGACGCCTGGGGCAGAGCAGCTGGGGTGCTTCCGGGTTGGTCCGGAGCGGTGCTGCGGGACCAACCCGGCAGCCCCCAGCTGCTCTACCCCAGGGGTAGGCAAGAAAAGCCTGGTCTGCGGGGGAGGGGGGGTACTAGCTGCCCCCCCCCACTCCCAGCAGACCAGGGAGACGGAGAGCAAAGCCGCTGAGCACGCCCGCAGTGGGACAGCCAAACGCGCCCGGGCTGTCCCACTGCGGGCGTGCTCCAAGGCTTTGCTCCCCGTCTCCCTGCAGACCAGGGAGATGGGGAGCAAAGCCGCTGAGCACGCCCGCAGCGGGACAGCCCGGGAGCGCTTGGGCTGTCCCCCTGCGGGCATGCTCCAAGGCTTTGCTCCTGTCCCCCTGGTCTGCTGGGGGGGTCCAGCAAAGCTGCTGGACCCCCCCCAGCAGATCAGGGGCACCAGAGCAAAGCCGCTGCCTGGGCGGCTTTGCTTGTTTGCCCAGGAGCAAAGCCGCTCAGATGGCGGCTTTGCTCGGGTATCCCTGGTCTGCTGGGGGGGTTCAGTGGCTTTGCTGGACCCCCCCAGCAGACCAGGGGGACAGGAGCAAAGCCGCCCAGGCGGTGGGAGTCCCGCTGCCTGGGCGGCTTTGCTCCGGGGCAAACGAGCAAAGCCGCCCAGGCAGCGGGACTCTCACCGCCTGTGCGGCTTTGCTCGGGTGTCCCTGGTCTGCTGGGGGTGGGGGGTCCAGCAGCTTTGCTGGACCCCCCCAGCAGACCAGGGAGACCGGGAGAAGCTTTTCTCGCCCCGGAGGACACGGGGGGCGACCCGCCGCCCGTGAGCTCCGGGGCGAGAAAAGCCCCGTTCGTAAGTGCGGATCCGACATAAGTCGGATCCGTGTAAGTCGGGGACTGCCTGTATTCCATAACACAGAACTAGCTAGAACAAGCACAAATCAGCAAGGCTGACCCCTAATGGCCTAATTAAGTTACTGTAGTGACAACAAGATCTATATCTACAACTCCTCAATGCACAACAAGACAAAATCATGGAGCTGGAAGAGACCTCAGGAGGTCATCGAGTCCAGCCCCCTGCCCCAAAGCAGGACCAATCCCAACTATATACACACAACTATTTCAGATTTGGTGACAATATATACCTCCAGACCAGTGGCACCACTATGGGCACCTGCATGGCCCCACAATACGCCAACATTTTTATGGCTGACCTGGAACAATGCTTCCTCAGCTCTTGTCCACTTATGCCCCTTCTCTACCTACGCTACATCGATTACATCTTCATCATCTGGACCCATGGGAAGGAGACTCTGGAAGAATTTCACCACGATTTCAACAGCTTCCACCCCACCATCAACCTCAGCATGGACCAGTCTACACGGGAGGTCCATTTCCTGAACACCACGGTGCAAATAAGTGACAGTGACATAAACACCACCCTATATTTAAAGCCTACCGACTGCTATGCTTACCTGCATGCCTACAGATTCCATCCCGGACACACCACACGATCCATTGTCTACAGCCAAGCACTGAGGTACAACCGCACATGCTCCAACCCCTCAGACAGAGACCTACACGTACAAGATCTTCAACAAGCATTCTGGAAACTACGATATCCACACGAGGAAGTGAGGAGACAGATTAACAGAGCCAGACATGTACCCAGAAGCCTCCTGCTATAGGATAAGCCCAAGAATGAATCCAACAGAACACCACTAGCCATCACCTACAGTCCTCCGCTAAACCATTTCTAATGCATCATCAGTAATCTACAACCCATCCCGGACAATGATCCCTCACTTTCACAGGCCTTGGGAGGCAGGCCAGTCCTCGCCCACAGACAACCTGCCAACCTGAAGCATATTCTCACCAGCAACTATACACCGCACCTTAGTAACTAACTCAGGAACCAATCCATGCAACAAACCTCGGTGCCAACTCTGCCCACATATATACACCAGCAACACCATCACAGGACCTAACCAGATCAGCCACACCATCACTGGTTCATTCTCCTGCACATTTACCAATGTAATATACACCGTTATGTGCCAACAATGCCCCTCTGCTATATACATCGGCCAAACTGGACAGTCCCTATGTAAAAGAATAAATGGACACAAATCAGATATTAAGAATGGCAATATACAAAAACCTGTAGGGGAACACTTCAATCTGCCTGGACACACAATTGCAGATCTAAAGGTAGCCATCCTGCAGCAAAAAAAACTTCAAAACCAGATTTCAAAGAGAAACCGCTGAGCTACAGTTCATCTTCAAGTTTGACACAATCAATTCAGGATTAAACAAAGACTGTGAATGGCTAGCTAACTACAAAAGCAGCTTCTCCTCTCTTGGTATTCACAGATCAGCTATTAAAAGTGGCCTCATCCTCCCTGATTGGATTCACCTCGTTATCTCTAGCCTGATTCTGGCTTGCATATTTATACCTGTCTCTGGAAATTTCCACTACATGCATATGATGAAGTGGGTCTTTGCCCATGAAAGCTTATGCTCCAACACTTCTGTTAGTCTTTATGGTGCCCCAGGACTTCCCCCTCAACTATATAGATATCTAAATAGAGAACCCCTCCCCGCACTCTCACTCACTCATTTTTACCAGGGTAGAGCAGGGAAGGTTGGGGGGTGTAGATCTCCATCTGGGAATGCAGATTCTGGGCTGGAAATAAAGGATTTGGGATACAGAAGGACTTTCTAATCTGGGACACAGGGTGGGATGTAGTACCCAGGCTCCCCGCAGCTTCTGTTGGCCACGGTTCCTGGCCAATGGGAGCTACAGAGTCAGTGCTTAGGTTAAGGTCGGTGTATGCAGCCTTCCTGGCCACCCCTACATCTAGAAACCTCTGAGACTTGCTGTCCACTCTGAAGAGCCACATGTAGCCAGGGAGCCTGTTTTAGCCCTTGATACATCACCAGCTGGACTTTTAAATGACCCCATCAGGAGTGCTGTCCAGAGCCAGTAGGACATCTTTTTTTTCCAGCCATTCAAGTAAAAAAACCCAAACTACCCAAAACCAAGATGCCTGACAATCCCATCTCACCCCACTATACTGCCAGCTCTAGATCGTCTCCCAGAAACGCATGCCAGGCACTTCTCAGCTCTTTCCTGGACAATACGTTAATTATTACATTAAGGGAATAATATGAAAGTTTACTACTTAAACAGTTACCCAAGCTCTAGAACTTGACACACACTGGATTAGCTTTAAAAAAAAAATAAAGCAAATTTATTAGCCACAGAAAAAGAGAAATAGGTTTGAAGTAAAAATAATGGGGCTTAAGTCAGAATACAAAGAAGAACCTCTCTCACCACAAGTTCCCGCAGAATACTGGTCGAACTCTCACCTGGCATGGGATAACTGGCCTCTCACACTGCCTTGTAAGTCCAATACACCTTTTATAGCATAGAACACCAAAACCCAGGGCAATGGTGAAGCACCCCGCTTTTATACAATGCCACTTTATTACCTCTCTGAAAGACAATAAATAGGTCCATGATCTTGTTTAATGTTAAAACCAAGCATTACACTACTATAATTTATTTTTATTAATTGTGGTATAGCAGTGCCTAGGTCAGGACCCCCTTATGCTCAGTGAATGCTATTAACACACACATTTTAAGCAGGAGGCAGGGATTTCTGTTTCAAATGATAAAACAGAACAAAGGTAACCGACTTCTTGCATGATGGAGTCGGTCTCTCTACTCATAGGAAAGCAGGGAACTGAACCTTGATTTGCCACATCCTGATCCAGATTCTTAGCTACATGACCATCCTTGTAGCATCACTGTGGCTCCACGGCTAAGGTAAAAAAAAAAAAGCATTACTGCTCCCTTTGGCATGAAATAGACCTTTTAATAACATCACAACTCAAAAGCCATGCATCTTTCAAGAAATAGACCCACAAGATAAAACGTTGTTATACACAGTTCAGTATTAGTCCTGCAATACATTTATTTGAATAAGTAAAATAAAGCTATTTTTCAAGTCAGGGTGGCATAGGATTTCTTTCCAATTGATCTACAGAAACAGATCACAGTCCTTTCAGTAATGATCTGTCACATCAAGTATTTCAATGGTACAGAGAACTGCTTTCCAAATCAAGACCATAGTCCAGTGGTGGACTGAGTTTTGGCAGCGTAGGAAAGACTTAACCATATACAGCAATTTGCACTGCATGAACAAGTAGAGGTCATGCTCATTGAATGATTGTGATCCAAGTGTAGTGCATTTCTCTTTTTAATAAAAATATGAATTTGAGTAATTTAACTAGAAATTTCAGGGCATAAAGGACACCGAAGGGCTATGCCTATGAGTCACATGCTTAATCACAATTGGCCTAGTGACAAAACTCTGGAGGATTTTCTGCGGTGTGTTTACTAGCAGTTCATTTTCAGGCAACTCATGCATTCATTTGCCTTTGGGTGTATTCCAGGAACCACAGCTACTGCTGTAATTAGTATCTTCCTCCTTCAGGAAGCACCTTAAAATCTGAAGAAACTCAGGTGCACAAAAATAGATTTTTGTGGTATTTTACAACTATTTTCATAGCAAAGTGGTCAGCTGGCAGAGCTGTTCTTGAGAATGACTTGAGTAAGAAAACTTGGCATATTTGCAGAAAGCAAATTTAAGATTGTGCCTGGTTTTCCTTTATCCTTTACAGGAAAGCTGAATACAACCTACTGATTCTGGGGCAAAGAATAGCAATCATCTTTTTGTTTTCCATGCCAAAACAGTTTTTTTAACTCTTCAATAACTGAAACAGTCCAGGGAGGCTGGACAATTCATGAAAGGATTCATAATAAAGTCAAAATGACATTTAATATTAGAGACACCAGACAGAAGTTTGTCCAACAAGAAGATATTACATTACCTGTTGTAGAAAGGTTAATAGGATAGCTCCCCTAGAACCTATTATAGGCAGTCCCCGGGTTATGTACAAGATAGGGACTGTAGGTTTGTTCTTAAGTTGAATCTGTATGTAAGTCTGAACTGGCGTCAGCCGCTGCTGAAACTGATCAGTTTCAATGGCGGCTGAATCTGGATGCCAGTTCTGACTTACATATTCAACTTAAGAAACCCAGGCGTCCCCAAGTCAGCTGCTGCTGAAACTGATAAGCGGATGATTCCAGGAAGCCTGGGGCAGAGCAACTCTGCCTCGGGCTTCCTGTAGTCAGCCGCTGGTCAGTTTCAGCAGTGGCTGACTTGGGGATGCCTGGGGCAGAGCAGCTGGGGTGCTGCTGGGTTGCTCCAGAAGCGGCTCCTCGGCGCTACTGGAGCAACCCAGCAGCACCCCAGCTGCTCTGCCCCAGGCGTCCTGATTCAGCCGCTGCTGAAACTGACCAGCAGCGGCTGAATCAGGACGCCTGGGGCAGAGCAGCTGGGGTGCTGCCGGGTTGGTCCGGAGCGGCGCTGCGGGACCAACCCGGCAGCCCCCAGCTGCTCTACCCCAGAGGTAGGCAAGAAAAGCCTGGTCTGCTGGGGGGGGAGGGCACTAGCTGCACCACTCCCCCCCCAGCAGACCAGGGAGACAGGGGTGGCGGGACTGCCCAAGTCCTCCACGGCTTTGCTCCGTCTCCCTGGTCTGCTGACCTGGGAGACGCAGAGCAAAGCCGCAGAGCACGCGGGCAGCGGGACAGTCCAGGCGCGCCGCGGCTGTCCCACTGCTGGCGTGCTCCGAGGCTTTGCTCCCCCTCTCCCTGGTCTTCAGGGAGACAGGGAGCAAAGCCTTGGAGCACGCCCGCAGCGGGACAGCCCAGGCGCGCTTGGGCTGTCCCGCTGCGGGCGTGCTCTGCGGCTTTGCTCCCCGTCTCCCTGGTCTGCAGGGAGACGGGGAGCAAAGCCTTGGAGCACGCCCGCAGCAGGACAGCCCAGGTGCCCCGCAGCTGTCCCACTGCGGGCGTGCTCCGAGGCTTTGCTCCCCATCTCCCTGGTCTGCTGGTCGGGAGACGGGGAGCAGGGGGACAGGTCAAGCGCGCCCGGGCTGTCCCGCTGCGGGTGTGCTCCAAGGCTTTGCTCCCCGTCTCCTTGCAGACCAGGGAGACAGGGAACAGCTTTTCTCGCCCCGGAGGATGGGGGCGGCGGACCGCGGCGCATCTGGGCGTCCCACCGCTCCCATCCTCCGGGGCGAGAAAAGCCCCGTTCATAACTGCGGATCCGACATAAGTCGGATCCGCGTAACTCGGGGACTGCCTGTAAACACTTATACTTGTATTTAGCTGTAACACAGATTCTGGGTATGTCTATACTTGCCCCCTAGTTCGGGCTAGGGAGTCAAATGAAGCATACCGAAGTTACTAATGAAGCACGGGATTTAAATATTCCATGCTTGATTAGCATATTCGCGGCTGGTCGCCATTTTAAAATGCCAGTCGCCCGATGTAACTTGCCGCGTGTAGATGCGGTAGTCCGATCCAAAACCCTTCCCTCGAATTAACTGTTACTCCTTGTGCAATGAGGACCAGTGTAGACATACCCAGAGAGTACCTTTCCCAGACCAGAAGAAGAGCTCTTTGTAACTTGAAGCATGACTTTTTCTATTAAAAGAAGTTGGTCCAATAGAAGATATTACCTCACCCACCTTGTCTCTCCAATGTCCTGGCACCAATACAGCTACAACAGCACTGCACATTAGGAAAAATACAAATTCTTATTCCAAATCATCTTTGCAGATGTGGGAAGCAGTACAGCATCACCATTCATTTCCTTCCATGTCTTGTTCCTCCATTAGCCCAATCTGGTCATGTCCTTTCATAGTGTGTCCCACCATCCAGGTTTTACTGATCTTGGTCGAGTCTATATTATTTTTGTTGGCATTCTATCATCTGTTTTCTACAGTGTCCCTACCATCATAATATTTTTGATTGCAGCCAGTCTTGTGCCCTAATTTCACATTTTTCTTTCTAACTTCATGTGTCTTGAAGTCATTCTACTTTACACCTGCAATCTTCTAGAGAACTCCCATTTATACTTTTGCCATTCTTCTGGCAAATGTTTCATTTGACGCAGCTTCTTCCGGAGTTAGCACACTGGTTTGATACATTTCCACAAAGCCCATCTCCTTTTATCATCATCCTTGATTAAACCAAGTGGCATAATCAAGCTTCAGAGGTATATGTACAATTTTGCTTATTTTACAACCCTGCCACTGGAGTATTTCAAATACTTTACTTATTGTCCCTTTTCCAAGATGCAATAAATGCCAAGAAGATGAACTACAGCAATTTTTCCAAAGTAGCGAAGAGTAACAACATTACTTTTAACATGTCTGCCAGTTGTACCATATAATCTGCATAAGATAACGAGCTTAACTATAGACCACCCAATGTCACACCCTCAAACCTTTCTATCATTCTTAAGTTACATTATCTGGAATTCCATATGATTTTACTACTTTCAATGAAATCAATTAAAAGAACAAACATCTTTAAATCCCATTCTCACTTCTCCTTCCTTCAATCCTCCTTTCAGCTGTTGGAACTTGGACATCTGATCAATGCAGCTTCAGTCTGGCATCCTTGACTACTACTTTCCCTAAAATGGGTCTCAATCTGTTGACAGTTGATTTCATCATAATTGTTCTGTTGCTTGGAATACATTTATACTTGTATAATTATTCTGACTGGGAGGATATCCCTTCTTTAGGATTAGTACATTTATTGCCTTAGCCAGTATTGCCTTTAGACATCCTGTGTCTCCTCTTGCTTCCATACCTTCTGAAATATTTGTCCTAAACTTTTGACAGCAGTTGCCTTACTGACCATTAGAAGCTCAGGAACATTGTCTGTTCCTGCAGCTTTCCCATTTTTAACTACTCATTCCCCTTTCTATTTCGCCTTCTCTGATGGTGGCTCAGTGCTGATGTCCATTCTGCCTTGCAAGCTTCCTGGTTCATTACCATGTCCAGAATGCATCTGGATACAGGGTTCAGTATTTAGCTAAATGGGCCTTCCATGCTTCAGCATTTAACGAGTAGCCTCTTGCCACTTGACCTGCAGTTGCAGGACTGTTCAAACCTCTCTACAGAATTCAGAGAAGCAGTGACCCTGAGCAACTAGTACCTGTATTTAATTTTTTTAAATAGTCTCTCTCGTATATAAACACACACACACACACACACACACACACACACACACACACACAGAGTCAGTCACTCTTCATTCATTCATGTCTGGGCATCAAAGAAATTTTCTGAATCGATCCTTTAGCCATTCTGGTTCCCATCATCACAAGTTGGATGCATTTTTAGAACGGTCAGGTTCACTACTTGCCACTAGTTCAGAGAGTACTTGATTTTTTAAAAAATATGTAAACTCTGTACAGCAGAACACACTTTAAAAATAGATTGAGATTAACCTTGACTGATTTAGTTAATAATACAAGTAGCTATTACATAGTTCCCCTCTTCTCTCTCTTGTCATTTTTTCTTTTTACAGAACAGATAGCTGAGTTACATTTTTTAAAATCCCTCTTTGAACTAGAGTTCCTACCATTTTATCCTCTGTTACCCTCTCAGTTTCTAAGTCCCTTGGTACATCATCAAGCCCTCTCAATTTAATCAAAGGTTTGCAATATATGAGGTCATGGCATGAGGAATTGTACAGACGGTATCTGCAGAAACTGCAGATGGAGCTATGGTACTTGAATATTTCATTGTGAACATGATGGACTTCCTTTGAATAGACTATCTAAACCAGAGCCAAATTGCATTTTTCCAAAGTTACTGCATTCACCACTTATGATCAGAATAAAAGTGTGGGCACAGAAATGTTTTGTATACAAACTCAAGTTTGTCTGAGTATATCAGATTTGTTAATCAATCCACTTCACACAAAACAAGGGTGTTTGTGGCATTATGATTATGATAAGTTGCATACACAAAAGTGACTGTACAAAACAGTGGCCTTTTAAGGACTGAATCATCTCCAATTACGCAGAATTAAGTATTCTGAATCTGTGTTTGGATTGTGTAGGAAAGTGTGCCTTTAGCTAAATTTCTCCTGGAGTTATATAAATATCCACTAAAAAGATCAAAGCATAGATGGGTTTTAATTACAGTTCTCGCTTTTTTTTTAATTATGTGGAAAAGATGGTTTTAAGAGGCAAAATTTTGAAAAAAAAAATCAACATTTTCCTAAAGTCTGAGGTTGCTCATATCTAGATTTTTGGTAGGGTAGCCAACACTCCATGATTGGCCTTGAGTTTCCAGGAATTAAAGACAGGCCCATATGCATGAATTTTTGGGGACGTGTGTGCTTTTTTTGTAAATGTGGAGGCTGCGAACATACCTCACTTCCCCCAGCTTCCCCAACTAAGCGTGCTCCAGCCAGCCAGGGGAAGGCAGGAGCCTCGCGCTGCCCAAGCCTCCCTCCCCCATGCTCTGACCAGCTGGGGGAAAGCTGGGGCTGATTTTCCCCCCTGTACTACAGGAATAAGACCCAGCACTCCCAGATCCTTGCTCCTGGGGGAGGGAGGGGAAATTAGCCCCAGCCTTCCCCTAGCTGGCCGGAGCATGGAGGAGGAGACTCAGGCAGCACATGACTCCTGTCTTCCCCTGGCTGGCCACACCACACTTAGGGTGCATTTGCACCCTTTGAATGCCCCTGCATATGGGCCTGAAAAAATAATTTTAAATTGAATATTATGTCTTGTCGTAGTCACATTTCTTCCTTGCTGCTTATGAGTACATATGTAATGGAAAAAATGTTGAGGATAGTCACCCTTATCTCCACTCCTCTTTTGTGAATTATATTCACATTTCAGGCATTAAATTATAATAAAATAAACTCTTAAAGTTTAGTTTATCCTTGTTGAAAAATCAATTACATTCTTTGGCAGCAATTCCTAATTTTCAATAACTCTCTCACATGGAAATTAGTTTTCTGTGAAAATAAGGATGGAGACTCTTACTATATATTTTTAGAAATGTTCATCTGTCTGTCTGTCAATGAGCCCGTTTATTCAAGAACTCCTCCTAAACAATAAAAGCTAGGCCCACCAAATTTGGTATGCAGCTTCTTCTTATCTTAACTTAAAGCTTGTGCCAAGACAATGGGATGTGCCTAGAATCAGATTGTTTTCTGTAACGGGGAAAGGGAAGGGTCTGATAGGAGAGACAATTCTGCTCCACAACCACCACAGGGGGGCCATGAGCATGGGTGAGACAGTTATACTGCAAAATGACCACTGTTGGGGGGCAGCTTCACCAGTAAGAGAGTGGCCAGCTGGTGCCAGGGCTCAGCAGGTTGCAGGCCACTAGTTCAGGTAGGTACCTCTCTACCACAAAGCCTCAGGCTTAACACCTCTCCCCCCCCCCCCCCCGCCCAGGTAGGAAGTAGCTTTTTGGGGGCCATCTAGCCCTGTACCCTCTCCCAGGGTAGGGAGCTGCTGCTGGAGCAGAGCCATCCTCTACACCATGGGAGGCCCTAATGAGCCTCCCCCAATCTCCCACCCCCTTCTGAGCTGCTCTACCCCTCCTACACACTTTCCTGAGTCCCCCACACATTTCCCAACCCCTTACCCTGACTTCTGCATCCTCCACACTGCGTCTAGAACGCTCCCTCCACTTCCCCTCAAAAAAAGTTAAGGACCCAAGCAACACCAGGTACATCTGCTAGTAGAATACAAGGAAGTAGATTAGCTCTTTTGTTATTTAAAATCATCCAATCAGTTTGAACTACAATTCATTAGTGCATACCACAATTGACAAAAATCTTCTTGTTTGAAAAGGCCAAAAGTATTTTAATCAACCATAGTTAAATCAACTGTACATTATTTTAAGCACTTACCTAAGATGAACTGCTGCTTGTACATCTTTTGTGCATTAATGTACTGTAGTATACTAACATTATGGCAATACTGTGATAGAGAAGAAGCCAATCAAAAAAAAAGAGAGAGATGGGAACCCACAGATTAAGGGTTGTTACCTATGCATTTCACTAATAGAAAAGCAGGCCCATGATCAAAGCAAAGCAAGTGAACAGGCAACAACTGCTGAAAAATGCAATTGAGAGCAAACACTTAGGACAGGAACATTAATTCCTAGTGGGCTTCCTTTGCATGCAGAATACCTAAAAACATAAGGCCAAGGCATGAATCTGGATTGGGATAAACACAGGTTGTGATAGTGGCATTTTAGAAACTTCACAAAGAGAGCCAGGTGCCTTTAAGCATCGTCTTAAGGAGAAGCATAATCCTCAACTATTACTATTTAACTGGAGTTTTGAAAGGAGAAGATAATTCTGTGAAATATTAGCTATTGTTTGCCTTGGGTACCAGAGCCCCATTCAAGGGAGTGTATCCTAGTTTGTCACATTGATAAGTAATTGCATCTACTTCTCTCTCCCCCAACAAGTAGTTAACCACTCCAAAAATCCAAACTTTTCTAGACAGCTTGAAAGCGAGCTACCAAGAATTATTTCTTATGATTTAATTGCATAGGTTACTATAAAGGTAAGATTTCCAGTGGCTGTGTGCAGTGATGATGCAGACAGGAGAGGCACTGTAGAGCAGAGACTGTCTCCTAATCGAGACACCTCATCAGAGAAATAGGGTAAATTCTTATCTCCATATTAATCATGAAACTAAATATTTTAAGTTGTGCATTTATGAGACAGTGTGCCATGCTCTTGCATTCATGTATAACCAAAGAGGGGGAAATGGTATTTAGTCTGTCTGGAATTCTGTAGCAACACAATATCAGCACCACAAAAAAATAGCACATCTCCCTTGCCCCAGCAATTGACATAGAAAGAGTGCTGTTAATGCTTTCATTTAGCCTGGGCATTAGAGAACTACGTACATTTTTCTGTCCCCATTTCCGATAGGAAGGAAATGATCAGGGAATCATAGATGGAGCATATTTACCATTTCAGATACTCTATTAATTTTTTAATTTCTAGAGTTCACTGGCTCCTTTTCAAGGGATTGTTAATAGCTGTTAGCTCTTTCTGTTCATTACAGGCCCACTGTATTTGAAGTTTGTCTCCTATTTGTTTTGGTGCACAGATGGAATACTAAGGGCTCCTGTCAGCCTTGTTTTGTTAAAGAGTTGGAGCAGAGCACAGCTTTAAAGAAATACCAACCTAATTTTAGGTAGCACTGATGCAACAAGATCTGTGTTTGCACAGCAATGAGCATCTGCCACTGTAAAGTTAAGGGAGATCCATAATCTGATTCCACTAATAAATGTAGTTCACTGATCTACAGTCTAATCATCTGGACAAAGCATTTGATAAGGACAGTTTTCCTGTTCTTATTTTATTTCAAATAATCTATTTTCATGTACTACCTTGGCCCTCCACTTAAAGCTTTAACTTCATATTAAGTGTTCAACCTGATAAGAAAATGTGCTGTTTTTATTACAATCTGCCCAGAAAGCAATCTTTTATTACATTTGTAATTTCTATCAACATTGTACCACATCTCAAATATTTCCCAGTTTGCATGACAAAAGCTTTCTTATCTCATTATACAGTAATTCTCTTTCAAGTCTCTGCTATCTAGAAATTGGGCATGTATACTGTTATTTACTACAGGTCATCCTGATTGAAGAAATTTTGTTTCTCTGAAATGGACATCACATTTCAACTCTGATTGGTTACACTGT
Source organism: Pelodiscus sinensis (assembly GCF_049634645.1). NCBI lineage: Eukaryota > Metazoa > Chordata > Testudines > Trionychidae > Pelodiscus > Pelodiscus sinensis. The sequence continues at coordinate 27,439,319 of NC_134720.1, read as the reverse complement.
TGCACAATGACCGAAAATGCCTACATCTTATTCTGTTCTCTCAAAACATATTGTAATAGTGCTTTCTAAATTAATTCCAAGTCCATCAGTAAACTTTGTTGCTGCTGTTCGTATTACTCTATTATTTCATTAGGAAGAGGCACTTGAGATAATTTCTTTCCTTATTCAGTTTAATTTTCTTTCTTGCAGTTTTGTTGTTCAAAGACTCTATTGGCTAAAAATAAATGAAAATACCTGGCTTCTTATACTGCATTTACTATAGCTAGCCAAGGAGAAAATGACTTAGAATCATAGAAACAAGGGTTAGAAGGGTCATACCCAGTTCCTATGGTCTTTCCTCATATGGCAGCATTCCATCTCTTCCATCATTTTTCTTGCTTGCTTCCGAATCCTTTCCAGTTTCTTTCCTACTTACTATTCCCTACATCCAGCTCTTTAATAAAAGTGCTAATGAATACCAGATGCAAAACAGAAACCTGTGGAACCCCATTTAAGGTTCCCACCAATGCATCCATTAATAGTTACTATTTGGTTAACCAGCTATATATCCACTTAATGTTAGTTCTATTGAATCTGTATTTCTCCAGCTTACTTATCAGAATTATATGTGGGGCTATGTCAATAGTCTTGTTGAAGTCAAGTTATTTTATGTCCACTGCATTCCCCTTATCCACCAAATCAGTCACCCTGTCTAAGAAGAAAATCAAGCAGGTTTGGTGTGATTTATTCTTATTAAATCCATGCTAGTGATTATCCCTTTACCCTCCAGTCACAAATTGAATGTTTTACACATTGCTCCAGTAACTTTCCAGACACTTTGCATTACTGCTGATGCCCTACCATCATCATTATTTTTAGTTCAGAGGCCTCCAAATCAAATTGCATTAACTTTTTTAATCATATATATCCCTGATAATACCAGAGACTGAAAGACAATTTTAGCCTCTGGACTTGACTGAGTCAATACAGTGTGGTTTCTTCCTTCATCGTAAAGAACCAGGGCAGGTTCCTGCTTTCCCTAAACTGGTTCTAGCTTTTCTTGGATAATACTATATCTGAACTCTCTCTCTCTCTCTTTTTTTTTTTTGGTGCAATAAAGACCCTTCAGCAGAAAGTTGAATTCAACTCACTTATATAATTGTTGAATTCCTTTGAATAATGCCTCTGTGTTCAGTATGTCTCCATTGTTCCTTTATCCACTTGTCATTTTTATTTATATTAATTCATAGGCAATTCAACCAATATTCTACCTAACTGTCATGTTCCACCAGATCTTCACATTATGAAATACTCTAAACAGAAGCCATAATCAACCTGAAAAGATGTACTTTCTGTTCCCAGAATTAAGTCAGTTCATATGCACAGATTGCAATGTAGGATTTCACAAATACCAAATGGTAGACAATTGTAAAGGCACACACTTAGGAAGAGAAAATAATCCATGCAGTGCATAATATGCTGAAATGAATAACTCCCCAACCATAGCAAGGAGAGCAATATAATTTAATAAGGTGCTGCAAGTGGAAAATTAAAAATTCACCTTGGCTTACATTCTGACCTTTGCCAATTTGAATGAGACAGTAGGGCCTCCAGCAACAAAATGTCTACCAGAGGGAAGGCAGGAGTGACAAACTCCCAGGGTGTCCTCTGGGGAAGAACCTACTGCTGATGAGTGCTGAAAGGAAGTTATGTGACAAGACTACCTGCAGATTCAAACTGTCTCTTCGGGAGTCTGTGCCGGTGGGGTTGGTGGGGCCACAAAGATAGTCAGAGCTGTCCCTCATTCTAGAGGATCCCTACTGGAGAACAATAGGAAGAGTGCCTTCTTGCCCCTGGAGATGCATTCCCATTTGGGGAAATCTGACCTTCTTAGCACAATAAAGAGTGTCATTTTAATGTACTTGCACTGGCAGTGACCCATGAAGAATAAATTTAGGATTTTGATTTATATAAGGAGACTGAAAACCAAATGGTTGAGCAATATTCAGCTTCTGTTCAATACAGTTTGTGATCTTATTTCTTGAGTGGAGTCCAAGTTCATTCTCTTGTCATCTTAATCTTACAACTCAGAGGATAAGGCTAACATGAGGGGCCTAAACTGGTTTTAGCAACTGAAGCTCTCTCCTTGCAGAAGAATCCACCACAATAAGATCCCCTCTTGTGGTGGGGAATGGTGTGGGGTTCTCCTCCCTTGGCACTGCCTATTGGCAACAGCTCTGGCTTAGTGGCCATCTGCCTCATTCTGCAACTTGGTTTTCTGGGTAAGTCACTTTTAATCCTGACTCTTCCAGGGAAAACCAAATACAGGAGGGGATTTGGGTGGGGCAACCAGATGCTGAAGATTCAGCCCATCTTCAGACTTTCTGGGCCAGCTAGTTCTTGGCTGCAGGGTCTTCAAGCTCCCACCTCCTATGCTGGGTTCCAGACTTAGGTCCCTGCATATAGCAGAGGCAATCTATTTGTTCAGACATTCCACTGTATACCTGGCCTCCTTCCTTGCTGTACACCAGGCTGACTCCTATGCAGATCTGAGAAGAAAGGGGATCCGAATGAGTTATGGGAAACAAACAAAACAAAGAAAGGTTTGGCATCAGGCCCACCTCTTCCAAGGAAGTTCTGACATCCACCAGAACACAGCTGTGGTCCAGGTGATCTGTCTTTCAAGGCAGTCTTTGGTTAGACCCCAGGTCCAGCCAGGCCTTCTTTCACAGCATTCTCAGGTTAGCAATCACTGAGCTGGGCTTTTCCTCTTATCTTGTACTGACGTAACAGGGTGGGACTGAATGGACGCACAGCCTCTCATTAACCACCTCCTGGTCTGGGTGGTATGTGTGTCCTGTCACATTCCTCCACTCCCTTTCATCAGAGCGGATGGTCTGCTTCCCCTTTACATTCTTCTCCGTTTGCTGCAAAAACAACCCCTTTCACCTCTTTCTCTATCCCTCCCCCACTCACACTAAGGTGAGTGCCAGAAGAGGCAGCCCTCTTAGTCGGCTGAAAAGCTCGTGCTCTCCACATACCCCTACTTTTGTTACTGTGGGCAGTAGCAGCATCTGCTGGGCATGGTGCCCCTGGGGTCAGTTTTCAGAGTACTCAGCTCCTATTAATTAATTGGCCAGATTTTCCAAAACACTCAGCACATTGACTTCTGAGTTCTTTTTGTAGGTCTGTCCAAGAGTCACTGTTTCCATAGCCCTGCATTGGCACGCATGAATCAAGTTTCACATCAATAAAACTAACAGCAGGTAGACTATTCCATGCTGAATCTAGCTACTAACAATATTCACTCAAACAAAATTTAGGCCTTCTTAGAAGAAAAGTCACAAAGAGAACCACATCTTACAGCACCAAGAAACATGGGATTCTTTCAAGAGTCAAAATGCAAGCTGTTGAGTTGCTTTTGTTTGTCAAGTGACTATATCATGTGAAAGATTATTCATGAGACAGTGCTTCTGGAAAATCTTATGTGAATATAAGAAATTGCCAAGTCATGGCAGAGAGGTCAGTGAACTAAAGAAAGCTTGATGCATAGGCTTGTGTTAAATATCTGACTCTGGTTCATTTACATGCCATGAATTAGGCTGAGCCAAGGAAGAGTGAAAAGCACTGAGAAGTCTGGTAGCAAACTGAAGCCCTGGGATGTCACACGGATATACAACCAGTGGGAGTTAAGAAATGGGTTTCTAAGTCAGATCTGCTGAAAGATTTATCACTACAGGCAGTCCCCGGGTTACGTACAAGATAGGGACTGTAGGTTTGTTCTTAAGTTGAATCTCTATGTAAGTCGGAACTGGCATCCGGATTCAGCCGCTGAATCTGGACACCAGTTCTGACTTACATATAGATTCAACTTAAGAACCCCAGGCGTCCCCAAGTCAGCTGCTGCTGAAACTGATCAGCAGCTGATTCCAGGAAGCCCAGGGCAGAGCAACTCTGCCTCGGGCTTCCTGTAGTCAGCCGCTGGTCAGTTTCAGCAGCGGCTAACTTGGGGACGCCTGGGGCAGAGCAGCTCGGGTGCTGCTGGGTTGGTCCAGTAGCGCGGCCGCTCCTCGGCGCTACTGGACCAACCCAGCAGCACCCAAGCTGCTCTGCCCCAGGCGTCCTGATTCAGCCACTGCTGAAACTGATCAGCAGCAGCTGAATCAGGACTCCTGGGGCAGAGTAGCTGGGGTGCTGCCGGGTTGGTCCAGTAGTGCCAAGGAGCGGTGCTGCGGGACCAACAGGCAGCGCCCCACCTGCTCTACCACAGGCCCCGGGCTTTGCTCCACATCTCCCTGGCCTGCTGAGGGGGGCACTAGCTGCGTCCCCCCAACAGACCAGAGAGACGCGGAGCGAAGCGGCGGAGGACCCGGTCCGGACCCGCGGCGCTTCCAGATCAGCTGGAAGCGCCGCGGGTCCGGCCCGGGTCCTGCGCCACTTTGCTCAGCGTCTCCCTGGTCTACAGACCAGGCAGACGCTGAGCAAAGCCACGGAGGACCCGGACCGGACCCGCAGCCGCTTCCAGATCAGCTGGAAGCGCCGCGGTCCGGCCCCGGGTCCTGCGCCGCTTTGCTCAGCGTCTCCCTGGTCTGCTGGCTCCCGCAGCAGACCAGGGAGACGGGGAACAGCTTTTCTCGCCCCGGAGGAGGCGGGCGGCGGGACCAGGCGTCCCGCCGCTCCAGTCCTCCGGGGCGAGAAAATCCCCGTTCGTATCTGCGGATCCGACATAAGTCGGATCCGCGTAACTCGGGTACTGCCTGTACTACTGTACTTCCCAAAAGCACAATATTAGACACTTCAGACAAGTTTGCTACGCTTTCCACTCTAACATTGTTAAGACTACAGGCCAAACCTGAAATTTCACCCCCTTGTCCCTAATGTTTCCTGCAGTCATCTTAGAACATGATAGATATTAGTCAGTTGCTTAATACATTAATGGAAGATGCTCAGATATTGGGGTAATGACCACGGTATAAGAATCTATATAGAATAAAATACAACAGACTAGTGGCTAGCCATGTGTAGCTGCTTCAGAGCAAATGCTTAGATCTTGTTTTTCCTAAGCAACAAGTTGTTTTCCCTCCACCACTTTTTAGCTGGCACCTCCCAGTGGTTATTTATCGTGCACACATGGGTCTCTCACTGCCAAGTCCCTATCTTAGGAAGGGAGGGGAGGAGAAATGCTGCAGGGTAATCTCCCACTTCCATGGAGCAAGTGGCCTAGGCTTGTCACTGCTATCCTGGACCCTCTATATTTATTGACAAGTTACATTTTCAGAATATTAAAATACCATGCACAGAATGTTTAGGAGATCAGTTCCTTTAGGAATATGGGGTGTTGGGCAGTTGGGGAGTCTGAAGGTGGAAGGGTCCTAGGAACAGGGGCTAGGTGGAGATATCTGTGTAAGGGGTTACTGGACATGAGGATGGCTGGGCATAAGTGGGCAAGGGATGCTGGGCAGGAGAGTGCTGTGGTGGGGCAGAAGTGCAGGGGTTAAGGGTGAAGGCAGCACAGTGTAGAAGTTAGGGGCAACAGAGGCCCAATGCAGGGGTTAGTGGCAAAGGGGGCACAGAATGGGAGTGCAGGGGTTTGGAAGTTCATGGGGGGGGGGAGACCATAGGGGTAATAGGGATGCAGGCCTGCTGATTGGAGGGGGGGGGGCAAAGGAGGAAACTGCTCCAGGGCCCAAAGATTCAAATGGGTCTGGGGTTCCCAGCTGCTGCTACTGTGGCAGTTGGAGCCCTGGGGATTTTAAAATTGCTGTCAGAGCCCTGGGCAGCATGCTGCAGTCCCAGTCCAGTGCTGCAGTGCGGTCTGGGCCATCCATCCAAGGCCCCACGTATTCCACCAGAGGCTCCTCCCCTTCTCTGCAAGTCTGTCTGATTGCCTGGTGGAGGTGCCATGCCTATGGGGATTAGGTGCACCAAAGCACAAGTTACCCAGAGCACTATTTTCCCTAAAGCTGGCCCTGGTTGGACAGGATACAATATAAAGAAAACCTATCCATTACTCCTACAAAAAGCAATTGATAAAAGGTTCTGAAGCCTGGGCCACATGACCAATATAATAGAGCAGAATTGCAATGCTTTAGACTACTTAAAAAAAGGAGTTTATTAATTTAATCATAACTCTTAACCCAAGCTATGTTGAAACCTTGCAGTTTTACAAAAAAAACCCCACTCAATTAAATAAACAAGGAGCTTCCTCTTAACTAAGCTTTAAATTGTGCTTGCTGTCAAGAAAATTGTTTAATTTGCTCATTTGTTGAGTATTTTCCTTATGCCCTAGCTAGTGGAATAATTGATTTATTCCTCAAGGCTGTAGAATAACAAGAAAATAGCTGTTCAGAATACTAGGGCTTAAATACATAAGTAGGCATTGCAGTCTGATTTTTATGTATCTATACACCAATCATACATAAATAGTATCTTCTTTGCTTAATGACCAATGAATATTTTTTAAAAGTTATAATTAAATTTAGTGCCAGTGAGAGATGGTAGTTGAAGCACAGATTGTGCCTGTATTATACTATCCATAACATGCTACCAATGTACCTCAATGATGTACTTCAAGGGACCTTTTGATAAGAGAGCACCAGGGCCAGCATAATTATTTGCAGGATCTCATTCAAATATAAATAGGCCCTGCTCCATATGTGTATACACATGCTCAGGGTGGCACAAAAAATGAAGGAAAATTCAAATTCACTATAAAAAAAACTAAAACCACATTTTACCACATTAATGTCAATAACACTCAAAGTTGTCAGAATGGCTGTTAACCCTCTGTACATGATGCATGAACTAGCGATGTTTGCATATAGCCCTTTAAGCAATTAACCGATAAGCCTGGGCTAACAAGTATTGATGGACTAAATAAGCCCAGTGCCCTCAGCCTCTCCTCATAAGTCATGGGACCATCCCCCTAACCATTTTCATTGCCCTCCATAATCTCTACATCAGACCTTCACTAACAAAGTCACAAAGTCTTCATAGTGCCTGAAATCTACACTAGAGTCCCTCTATTACTACAGGATTGGCTCCTGTTCTTTTATCTCTTAGGCTGTGTCTACACTGGTGCAATCTCATGCAAAAGTGGCCGCTCTTGTGCAAAAACTTGCTGCCTGTCTACACTGGCCACGTGTTCTTGCGCAAGTAAACTGACGTGCTAATGTATAAAATCAGGGCTTCTTGCATGAGAACGCTGATGCTCCTGCTCAGGAATAAGCCCTCTTGTGCAAGAGCTCTTCCAGAAGAGGCCAGTGTAGACAGGCAACATGAATTACTTGCACAAGAAAGCCCTATGATTAAAATGGCCATCAGAGCTTTCTTGTGCAAGAGAGCGTCTACACTGGCAAGGATGCTCTTGTACAAAAGCACATCCCTTGCGCAAAAGCACATGCCAGTGTAGATGCTCTCTTCTGGAAGAGTTTTTGTGTGAGAACACGCCAGTGTAGACATAGCCTTACGGTAAACTGGTTCATTTTTTGTTTTCGAAACTGGATTGTTCTCACTGTGGCCTCTAGAACTGGTGTGAAGAAGATCCAAAAGTATTTTTGTGAAAAGTTACAAACTTGTTTTAATTTCAGATTGTTCTAAATGGAATCTAAAAACATACATAAGAGGTTTTACTGAAAACATTATCAAACGCTGATATTTGAAATGAAAACCAGGGATTTCAGCTTTCCCAAAAAAACCAGGTCTTGAAAAATGTCTGTATTGTTGGTAATGTCTTAAATAACCAAAATTTCAAAATAAAGTATAGTTTTCCCCAAAAGCTGTTACATAGAATAAACCATTTAATAAAAACAAAAAAAAATGCTTGCAAATTTTCAACCTGCTATAGTGGCCACTAATCCTGGTGCCCAAATTAAGACTTTTGGAGCCTCATTTCAAAAAGAGTGCTGACTCACAAGCCCCTTTATATTTTAGTTGGGGGGAAAAAAAACACAGCACCTTCTGAAGAGCTGAGGGACAAAAACAAAGAAACCCCATGTGTGTAGGTATTTTAAAGTTGGGCACCCAAGATTTAAGACATCTAAAAGTTTAGATAAATACACAAGTTACCAGACACAAGTAAGAAATAACTTTAGAGCAAGGACCACACCTTTTTAATTTGGGTGAGTTAGAGTTTCAAGTTGTACTTCTCACTCTAGCCAGCACAATTTATTTTTAGAAAGCTTGCAACCATTAAGACATAGTTGGATCCTTTCCATGGTTGACTCAGAAATGCATCTATTCCTGTTCTAAGTACTTAGTCCCCACCCAAACTAAAACAAGGCAAGTATTGAAAGCAAAGCCATGTAACTATGCTTCCAGATAGCGTCTGTGCTAGTGTCTGATTAAGTTAAACATCTCATAAGGTGGTGTTACATTATAAATGGGAAACACAGATGTGCTAGGGGTTAGGCAAGTCAGGAATAAATGCTGATGTAGAAGGAGATGTAGCAGGCCCCAGTAGTGATGAGCTGGGGAAAATGCTGTAATTTTGGTCGTGTTCTTTTACGCTCACTCTAGACAGTAATTGATAATTCAGTCTGTTTCATTTCTGAATATATGCTATTTGGATTGGGTTTGATTTTGTGTAATGTGATGAATTTCAAATAAGCTATTTCAAATATTCAAAGCCTGTTTGCAGCTAATCCATTTATCAAAAATGCCAACATTTAAATCCATGTTTGTTTACAACTATTGACCAGTTCTAATCACCACTGATCCACATTCTGTTGCCCAATCTGCTAACAGGATGAAGTTATTTTTAGGAAAAGTTCCTTCCCCTTCTTTTGGTAACACTGTACACGGTTGCCACAGAAAAGAGACAAATTGAAGAGTTGCCATTGGACTTCCTCTTGAATAATCAAGTTCAAAAGCTGCTACATCTCTTACAATGCATTCGGTTCTGATCCCTTACCGGGAAGGATTAAATTGACTGCATTAGTATGACAGTTGAAATATTGTAATAGGTATGCTACAGCCTCTCCCAAGCTGCAAAAAACAAAACAAAAAACCCAACAGCCCCTTACCCCAAAAACAAAACAAACCCCAAAATAAAAACAAAAATAACCAAAACAAAATTACTCATGCATCCTAATGCAATATAACATTCATGAAGGGGGAGGGCAGACTTAGTTTATTATGTATTAAGAAGCGATATACTGATACACCATGTGACCTTCTTTACATCTGAAATCATATACAAGGTCAGTACAGAGACCCGTACTGAACAGAGTTTGTTTGGCTTTTGGTAGCCCATAGGAGGATAGCATATGCACTAAATCATTTACATTACAGTGTATGCTATTGTTCAAGTAAAATAAGAATTAGGATTATACACCTTTAATAATACAATTTAAAGGAGACCAAAGACAGGGGATAGTAATATTTCTAATGTAAGCACATAGGTGTGTTTTTCAGAAACAAAGCTCACACCTTCCAGTACTAGATGTGTGATGATACTAGGACAGTAAGCCACACCCTGAATGTACCAATATTGTTATGCAGATGCTTCCTTACAGTAATATGGATTCAGTGTCTAAACCAGGGGTGGGCAATAATTTGTGATTGAGGGAAGATTTTGAAAGGTGGTCAAGGGCCACAGTTTTCCATGGTATTAATGGAGGAGGGTCAGAGTCTGGGATAGAGGTTGAGTGTGGTGTTACCAGATTTACCCAATACTCTGGGGTATGCTCATTTATCAGGGTTACTCTATGGGACTAGGGGAAGGTTAACAATTCTATCAGTGTGCTGTTTGTGCTTACTTGTGCTCTCATATGGAGCTGAATTCTCTCTGCTGCCAATTCCCCCTCCCACTGGAGCTCTCCTGCAGGAACTAGGTTCCTCAGGATGGGGTTCTTACCACCTTGGCAACACACAGACACTCACACCCACTAATCAGAGCACGTCTGAGAGGAATGGGTACTCAGCACTCACAAGCTGACCCCCTCATATGTCCCTGGACTCAGCTGGCTGGGTTTCACAGCAATGCCACACTGCACCCTCATGTGCCTTTGGACTCTGTGGGCTGCATTAAACAGCACTTTAAGATGCCATCCTCATAAGCTCCCAGGTTCAGCACCCCCTATCCCCACTTTTCACACCACAGTCATTCACTGGTAAACCACACTATGAGCAAACCCCACAGGATTTTGGGCACTACAGGGATCTTTTGCTTGGGTACAAGAAGTGTTGTTGCAGAGCGAATGGGGAAGCCAATACAACATCCCTTAAGGAAGAGTGAGCAAAAGAGAAAGAGAGAGAAGCAACCAGCTTAACAATGACAGTGATTTATTTCTGAGTAGTGAATAGATATCAAAAAGTTACAATATTAAATATAACAATTACAATATTAAATCTAAATTGAAACTGATTACAAACGTTAGGTAACCATATAACAGTTTACATAGGGCAGGGTCAGGAGGCTATGCTTAGAGAGATAGTTGGTGAGAGAGATAGAGAGAGACCTCACCACTCCACGGAGCTTGCACTGATCGGGGTTCCCAGATGATGATGGTAGCCGGGGGTCCAAAGGGCAGGAGAAAAGCAGAACAGAGCCCCCAGCAGGATCAGACAGGAGATGAAGTAGTCTCAATGGAACTGATGCAGTTTTAAGTCCAGGTATCAGAACAGTTTTTCTTGGGGCAAGGATAGGTGTTTTTATAGGGATAGTTCAAAGAGAAAGAGGAGAGACACAATAGAGACTGATCACCCCTGGTTATGGGTGATGTTCCTTGAACGAGCTCACAATGCAACTAGGCAGTTTCAGTATTTTAGATGTCAATAGGATCGTTACTAGAATTGGTCTGATAATGACTAATTTGGGTGTGAGCAAGCCTGGGTTCATTTAGCATCTGGAGCAGGGATTTCCCATCAGGCAGTGCTTCTCTGCTTTCAGTGTCCCATAGTTCACTGCGGTTCTTGCCTTGAAAGAGCTGCTCTCCATTCTGTATGCTAATGAGATGTCCCATCTTTCATGAAAATGAGGCTGGGGTGTTTCCTTAATTGTATCACCCTTGTCTGAAGCAGTTTAGGTGTCTCTTTCCCAGCCTTTTCATTGCTTTGTCTTTGATTCTAGCAGAGGCCTGAGGTGGGGGGGGGGGGGGAAGGGAGAGATGGTTTTCCATGAATGTCACTCCCTGGCTCCCAAAAGCACAGGGCTGGTAGGTAACAGTGGAAGGGAACTTAGGATAAAGAAATGGGGTGCAGGAGGGAGAATGGAGGCTTGGAGGGAGTTTGGGCGAAGGAGGTAGTTGCGACTTAGGGCAGGGATCTGAGGTGCAGGATTTTGGGATGTGACCTAGGGTAGGAGGGGATTGTGATCTCAGGGAGGAGATTGGGGTGCCAGATCTGGGAGGGGGTATGAGTGCATCTGGAGTAGTGGGGTCAGGAGTGTGGGACAGAGGGTTGGGGAAGGGAGGTACCAGAGGCAGGTTCTCGCCAGCAGACTTATCTGCTTGCCAAGCTAAAGACTTGCAGTGCTTAAAATGTTTCTGTCTGCTCCGCCGGCCATATGCTTGAGTGAGTGAGCAGGAGGGTTGTGCTTTGTGGCTGCCTGTTATTCAAACAGGCAGCTCTCATTGTCCAATATCTGTCCAGAAACCAGCCAACGGGATTATGCTGGGGGTGGAAGCAACATCTGAATCTTCCCTCTCTCTCTCTCCAGACTCAAAGAGAAAGCACCCCGCAGCTGCATTTCTGAATGATGTATGGGACTGTGGGGCAAGCAGAGGCACCTGCTCGGGGCTCCCCACTGCCTCCGCTGGCCAGATCCGGTGGCTTGGAGGGGCCAGATCTGGCCCATGGGCTGTTTTTTAACCAGGCCTGGTCTAAACTGAGATATACTATTGTCAGTTCAACCACAGATGTCAATAAGCTTTATATTACATTGGTAAACAAAGTTAAAGCAACCTAACCAAAGTAATCTCAACGGAAAGCAAAATGCTAAAGCAAAAAACAGGACTGTGTAGCACTTTAAAGACTAACAAGATGGTTTAATAGGTGATGAGCTTTCGTGGGCCAGACCCACTTCCTCAGATCAAGTAGTGGAAGAAAATTGTCACAACCATATATACCAAAGGATACAATTTTAAAAAATGAACACATATGAAAAGGACAAATCAAATTTCAGAACAGAAGGGGGATGGAGGGGGGGGGGGTAAATGTCTGTGCTAAAGCAGTTGAGAATTGGTAGTAGTTCTTGAATACCAATTTCCTTTAGAAAGCAACTGATCTCCTTTTCCATATAATACCATGGACCTAACTATTCTTTTTTAAGAGATTTTCAGTAGGATCTTCCATTTTTATCTTTCCACTGTACCGCTCCCTTAAAGAGGTATTGTTTGGTATTAGCCTTCCTGTATTTCCACTATAGAGATGTCTGATGTTTGCAACTTTTGTCAGCTAGGTTTCAGAAACACAAGTATTGAAAATGGCAATATGTATGGGTCTTAGAGATTGCTGGTAAGCCAAATGAATGCTCTTTGATTATTACAAAAGAGTGATGGAACATAAAACAGTCTCTGATATCCTAGGGTTAACTTTTGCCCAATAACTCGGAAGCTAAAGGTCTACTTTTTAAAAAGTCATAAAGACACCGCTTTCTGCACTACGTTAAGGGGTAATATAAAAATTGAGGTAAGTTGTACATTAAAATATAAATTGGGCAGAAAGTAAATGAGTTTCATCAATTTGAAATTTAGAAACACAAAGTGATCACAAATTGAAAGCAATGGGAAGCACAAGGAAAAGACTAAGCTATAGCTTTGATTGCACAAGTTTGAACTGTTTGTTCAATTCTCTTATTAATTGAAATGTATAAATCAATAATAAATGCTTATGACTAGTATAGATGCATAAGCAGTTTTAAAGAGATCAGCTTGAGCTATTCACCAAAAATTCAAAGTAAAGGATTTTGTTAAAGTTACTTTTAAATTAACGTCACCATCAGCACTGCCCAGTTTCAGCCACATAGAAGCAGCAGCACTTGACTATCATAAAACAGGCTATTTTAAAGAAACTCAAATGAAACTGAGAAGTCAAGAAAAATCTGTTCCCTGTTTAGAGTATGAGAATTTTAGTGTGTTTATCTGAACAGTTCCACTCACTGATGATCACAACCCATCCCCACATCGTGACAGTGATGGTAAGTGTACTGCTGCTTTCCATTCCCTGAGGTACTGTCAGAATATTTATAAAGTAGGGAAACTGCAAAAAAAACCAAAATAGAGGAACCTGCGGTAGCACAGACCAATTGGGAAATTCCAGTGGGCATGTTGATAAAAGATGGCAGTCCTCTGACCACGTTGAGCACGTACTGCCAATTGCCATTCTGAGTGACGACTGGCACCTCTGGGATGCAGACTGGATTGGTTTTGCACACGTTTGGCAATGTGGTATCCTGTAAACCAAGCCTAATGTACATCTTTCACATTTTCCAATAAAATGGCATCACATCATAAGTCTTATTTTTAACAGACAAAATACACCTTTGAGAGTTCTGTGCACATAAATCTCTATTAATAAGTTGTAAAGTGGAGGCAATCACACTATGGCAGAAGCAGACCTACAGCATCCTGTAATAAGATTATGATAACCAGAGGTGCTGTTAAGATACATCTTTAGTTCAGACCCCATTCACTGACACCTATTAAACTCCTTAATTTTACATAAAATGAGAACAAGATAGAATGACAATACACGCCCACACCCTACAATTACCACCACCAACTCACAACATCAGTGGATCTCAAAATACTTTAAGAACAAAAGTATCTTTATCCCCATTTTGGAGGAGAGGGGGAGAACAGAAACCGAAGTACAAAGAGGGTAGAAGATTAGTTCAAGATCACCCACCAGGCCAGTGGCGGAGCCAGGAACAGAATCCAGATATCCTGAATCTCAGACAACTATTGATCCACAATGTTCCCAGTTCCTCTCTATTACAGCCAGCTAATACACAAGAAGTAAAATAACTAAAAGGGAGGTGAATTGGATGATTGCAACCTCCTGACTGATGAGAAAGTTGTTCTGCCTCCTGCTGCATATTCCCTGAACTTCAATGGCTGTCTGAGCTCAAGGGTCTCCCATCTGATAGGATAGTAAATGAAACTATGTATTTTAATGTGTGAGCATGCAGGTGCATGTTTTGTCTCCAGAGGAGCACTCAGGAGCTTTTCAGGAACCAGAGAGCCAGTGCCCTCCAGATGGTAGTGGTAAGACTTTAAAGCCACCCCAGTACACAAATGCACATTTGACACTCTAGCAAGTGAATTTCTCTTAGTGGTTTTTTGAAGTTAGGTTAAGTCGATAGGTGAGGACACTATTTCGGAGACACTGGTGCTGTGAATTTCGTCTTTTTGGAACACTTTCCCACAAGATAAGCCTAAAATTTTCTGCATTGTTTCAGAAAGCCACGGGGCAAACAGCTTTTGACATTTCAAAAGGTTAAGTCAGAGTTTTCTGACATAAAAAGCAGCAGCTCTGTCAATAGCAACTGATGAATTAATGGACTTATGACTCACTTTCAGTCTCAGACATTGATTAAAATAATATTGGCGAAGACTGCTCTTCCCTCCCCATCCTGTTGAGTGCGGACATCTGTACTTTCTGCATAATCCTCTCACCATGCCAGGAGAACTCTGGCTCTCTAAAATTATCCTCATACCAGGGGACAAATAAGCTTTATGAAAGGCCTAGCCGGTCTAGGGAACTCTCAGTTCCTTAAACTGACAGTTGGAAGCCAGCAATGCTCAGGTGACAGTTGGCAAGGGAAAAAGTTTGAGGAATCAAGACATCATCTAGACTCTTAAGAATCCTCAGAAAGAATCCCCCACTCCCCTCACTTATATCTTCCAGATTGCCAGAAAGGAGGAGGCAGCTGACTGTAGAAAAATCACCAGTAGAGTCCAGCTGCCAGCAAAGCTCCCCAGGAGAGCTGGCAATGAAGAGCTAATTCCAGTGCTGATGGCATGGAGCATCAGATCCCAAGATTCCTCACATGTGGAGACATTCCTGGGTGGGGGTAGGAATGAACTAATATCTTGGTCTCCTTATGTCCCGTATCCCCACTTTTTCCTCCCATTGTGGCAGTTCATTGCACACCCATCGCCAAGCAGTCTTTGAAACAGGTCAGAGGAGCAAACTATTCACCAAAAAATGACCCCCTTACTGGCCTTCTTTCCTTATAGAAGCCACCCTGCCCTCACTGGAGTATAAGCCCAGCAGATCACCTCAGAACCACCATAACAGCTCCTCCCACCCCCACTTTGTCAAATGATGTGTGTGACGGGACGGGCGGCCTTCACCCCGCGGAGGCAGACCTGCCCTGCATTGACCGCGCAGTTGCACTTGCGCTCCTGGGGGCGGCCCGGGAAGCTCAGGTAGCGTGCAGCCCCAGTACTGCCACAGCCTCTCAGGTGAGAGGCGGGCGAGGGGGCAGAGCGGAGCGCCAGCTGGCACGCCGAGGCCGCACGGAGCTACACGTCGGCTGCGACGTGCGCAGCAGGTGACATCACGCCGGGAGGATGCCAGCGCGGCATTTAAACCTGGAGGGGAGCCAGCCAGGGGGAGGCAGGGAAGAGGACACCCAGGGAAAGGAGGACGCCCGGGAAGGAGGCAGAGAAGAGGATGCCCAGGGGGGAGGCAGGAGGAAGTTTGCCTGGGAGGGCGGGGCCAGGGAGGAAGGACGCCGGACACGGTGGGAGCTGGTCCCACGGGGACAGCAGTAGGACCAGAGAAAGACTGTGGGGTATGGCGGGGCTTGGAGCTGGTGAGTTGCGGGCATTAGCCCCGCCGGCTGGGCAGGTTCCAGCGAACCCGTCCTTAGGGCCCTGAGCTGGGGCCCGTGAGAGAAGGAGGGCCTGGGTCCCCCTACCGCCACGTCCCGGTAACAACAGTTGAACCAAGCATCCGATGGCGGGGGAGAGTCAACGAAGGGTACTGAGGACCTACCCGGGTTGGGGAACGCGAGTGGGGGCAGCTAAGCACGCGCCTGACTGGGTAGGGCTGGCGCCCCACTCGTACGATGTGTAAGAGGAAGTTACTTACCTCTGACCACATGGATGTGGCTACTGCTTCAGTTTCCCTTGCTCTCTGGGGGTATGTCTACACTACCCCGCTAGTTCGAACTAGCGGGGTAATGTAGGCATACCGCAATTGCAAATGAAGCCCGGGATTTGAATTTCCCGGGCTTCATTTGCATAAGCGGGGCGCCGCCATTTTTAAATCCCCGCTCGTTCGAACCCCGTGCCGCGCGGCTACACGCGGCACGAACTAGGTAGTTCAAACTAGGCTTCCTAGTTCGAACTACTGTTACTCCTCGTGGAGTAGTGTAGACATACCCTGAATGGCTATCCCAAGCAAAACAAAAATCCAGCAGGAATATGAAGTCTGACAAACAACCCAAATTCAAGACAAACCCATTCTCTGGCTCCCCAGTCTGTAATTTTCTTTTTTTTTTTTCTCTCTCTGTCTCTCTCTCTGTCTCTCTCTCTCTCTGTCTCCCCCCCCCCCCCCCACACACACACAGTCTTTCCACCCCAAATGCCACCATTGAAGTCTGTAGTTTTCTCTCCTTTCCAGAGAATTTCAGACCTCAGGGCAAGAGAGACATTTCTACCATCTCTCTTCTGTGACATGCAGTTCTGGACACGAACATCAGGTCTGACTCCAAACTACCTTCACTCCTCTGTCCTCTAAGGCTACTTTTGATACTCGGTTCCTTTTCTAAGGTATTCCAAGAAACCCTTTTGGTACCAGTCCTGCAACAGCCACATGAGTTTGCTCCTTAGTCTGCAGCCCAGGGCTGCTGGAACAAGATTATAGCTGATGTGCAAATGATGGAAACCAAATAGTCTGTCAGGTGTTTGTTATTATTAATCAAGCCAGTAGCAGCAGCACCTCCAGTTCCTACTGCAGCCTGTTTTCTACCTTGGGCTGCCTGCTTGCACTGGGTCCAGCAGCCCTTCTGTAAGCAGTCCCAGCTGGGACCCCCTGCCAATAGGGGCTGCTGCTGGAGCAGCCTCGGTTCGTGGCCAGGCCCTGCCTTCAGCAGCCAGGACTGGCCCCTGAAGCACCCTCTGTTTGCAGCTGGGGGCTGCTCCATGGGATGCAGAGCAGCCTTTGCCCTTGGCAAACCTGGGCCCACCGCAAGCAGAGGCTCCTTGGTGGCAGCCTCCCGTCTCCCGTTCCCCTATGCTCCTTCCTCTGATAGAGGCAGCAGCACAAGTGGCAGTAGGCGGCACTGCAGAGACAGTGCTGGAGGGAACCGGCTTTTAAGCCAGCCACCCCAGCACCAGGCCCTGCTTCCCCCTCCCTTGCTGCCTCTGATACAGAGGCAGCAAGGAGTGGGGGGAATGCAAGTAGCTGAGTAGTTGACTTCCCACTTATATCCCTATCCAGGAGGGGGCTGCAGGCTTAGGTGTGGGGTTAGGGTGCAGGAGGGGGCTCTGGGCTGGAATAGATGTGCAGGAGGTGGTGCAGGGTGCAGGCTCTGGGAGGGAGTTTTGGAGTGGGAAGGGGGTTCAGGGCTGGGGCAGGGGTTTAGTCTCCAGTGCTTACCTTGAGCCATTCCTGTGTGATGGTGCAGCAAATGCATTCCTGTTTAAAATGTTAAACAGTTAAACTATGTTTAATTGGTTGACTGGCCCGCCATGTTGCGCCATGGGTGGAAGCCAGGCTAGAGCAGCCCCCTGCCCATGACGGTTAATGGTAAGCGTCACCCGGTAAAGATGATGCTTACCGGTAACTGGCTAACTAGGTACCCATTCACATCCCTACTATTCATGCACTTAAAATGGACCAGATCCTGCTTTAGCTGAAATCAATGACAAAACTCCAATCGAATTGTTTAGGCTCAGGCTCAACTATTGCCCCACTATTGCCAAATGCTTAGTCCCTCAAGCAGTGATGTCAACTTGAGTTGAGGGTGGCTTTCAGCATCTTACAAAACTGGGGTGGAATTCTTGTGCTAATCCTCTGGTTTGCTTTGTGAACAGGGCAGCTGACAGCCTCTGTGGGCCCCTGGACAACTGCCAACTGTCAGCAGGACTGTTTGTGAGATATCATTTTGGTGCTTTTTCCATGCCTACCTTCCAGAGCATAGGTGCTAGGTTTCTTTGTCTACGGAACTAGTAATTCATTAATTGTGCCCAAAATTTTCTGCAGATTTTCAAAAAACAACTAGTAATTGGGGTTCTCAATATGGCGCATCTTAAAGCTGACATTTTCAGAAAGATAATCAGTCTCCTTTAAATCATCCAAACTTGAGCACCCAAAATCACTAATCACTTTTGAAGAAGGGTATTAAATATGAAGTGTCCAAAATAAGAGTTTGAAGGGCCACCATGGAGTTAGTCTTGACATTGGTCAAATGATGCAAACAGAATAAAGTTTGCTAAAGGAGAAATAAAATTATTTTTATTTAATGAGGATTTATCATGGCAAGACATGATCCAGAAATGTACACAGTACAGTTTGGAGGCAAGACTCTTTTGTTTCATACACATGTGATACGTAGAGAAAGAAAGACAATGTGTGTTAGAGAATTCTCACCTCCAAAGTGTATTTTGCCAGTAAAACTGTTTAATTACTTAGATTTCAAGAAATATTTGTCTTATTACAGGCCCGTATTCGGGGGGGGGGGGGGGGTGTGTGCAAAGGGTGTGAAAGCACCCCCTATTGTTCCCTAAGTAAGCGTGCTGTGGCTGGCCATGGGAAGGCAGGAGTGGCGTGCTACCCAAGCCTCCCTCCCCCCATGCTCTAGCCAGCGAGGGGAAGGCTGGGGCTGATTTTCCCATTTATTTGGGGAACCGGGGGGGGGGGGGGGGGGGGAGGTGTAGTCACATCCTTGAAGGCCACATTTACAAAAAAAAAAAAAAATCACACACACACACGAAATTCCTGTGTACGGACGGGCCTGTGTTATTACACTTTTCTTGTTTCATTTGCTTTGGCTACAAAACTGTATTCCAAACAAACATGTTGCAGTGCTGCTTTTTAACCACATGAGAGCATAAGGATCACATTTCTTGGATGTGAGCTTCACAAGCCAAGCTGCAGTCACTAGGACACAGTGCCGCCTGCAGCCTTACTCCCAGATAATGACCTTTTAATAAGCACTGCAAAGTTCTGCACCCTGCTGCTCACTGAGAGGTTTATCCGTATGTTACTTGCTATGGGTGTTTTATATATTCCCATTAACCTCTTAGTTTATTTTTTTCCATTAGGTCAGAAGGTGCAAAGTCATTTTCATTGCAAATGCTCTCCCTTAAAAATTTCCTCATATAAAGAGGTAGCTAGTTCCTAATACTTACAATTCATTCTTATCCTGTATTTGAGTGTAGGTTCTAAAATTCTATTGTGTTAACAGGGATTTTCCTTTATTTATGGAGCTTCTGTGTTTATAGCTGGTTCTTTGAGTAAAGTGAGATCATGGCTCTTGAAAAATGAAGGATCAAGTTTCAGTGTAGATGGGCAGCGAGGGATTGGACTGGGATTTTATTTTGTAGACTATTTTGAATTATTCATATTAAGGTTTTAAATTATTGATAAAAGCTAATACTAAAAGAAATTAGCAAAAAAATTCCTGTGTAGATTATGGATGCAGTCCAAAATGCATTTTTCCATACAATGCACATAGTGAAATAGGCAGACTGAGACTTGCTTTATCATTAAAACAGTTCCTACTGCAATTAAATATTGATATATTATTAAATAGAATTAACATTTTATGGTATTAAATATGAATCAACTTCACGGTAAAAGTGTTAAATTATTACATTTTTCCTGTGAATTTCAGGTAAATACAGCTTCTGGAACATGGTACCTGGTATTAATTTCATTTAAGCAGTAATATTAGAAGATTTATGAAGCAAACAATGGAAGATGCAAACAAACAGGCAGGACTATCTAGAATTTCAGGAATGTCTTTTAAATGGAAAAATATAACAACAGCAAGAAAAATGGAGAATCAAATTTGGTTGTACATCATGCCTTGATCTCAAAATGCTCCGAAGTGGTTTAGTGAAATAATAAACTTGACACACGTACCACAGTAGAACTTTTCAGAAGCATTAAGGTGACATAGGAGTCAATCAGTCCCATTTTCAAAATGGACGTAAGCACTTAGACCAGTGGTCCCCAACCTTTTCAGGTTGGCGGGCGCCAGGGGGCGTGGCCGTTTGCCCGCCAGGGGGCAGGGACACTTGCCCGCCCGGGGGCGGGGCCCCCCCAGCCACATGCCCAGGGGCGGGGCCCCCTCCATAACTGCGCGCCCAGCGCCCCCCCCGGCAAGTGCCGCGCGCCCGGCGCCCCCCCCCGGTAAGCGCCGCGCGCCCGGCGCCCCCCCCCGTAAGCGCCGCGGGGCCGGGGCACGTGCGGCGCCAGAGCCGGCAAGGGCACTCGCGGTGCTCCCGGGGGCGGGGGCAGGGCCAAGGCCGGCGCCGGCAAGGGTACGCGCGGCGCGCCCGGGGCTGGCACCTGCCAGCCCAGATTGCTCCGCGGGCGCATGTAAAGAGCCCGGCGGGCGCCATGGTGCCCGCGGGCGCCGGGTTGGGGACCACGGACTTAGACTATCTAAACTAAAAGTTATGGCAGGAATTCTTCCTTTGTTAGTCTACCTCCCTGAGAAGAGATAGCCATGTTGATGGAAGAATCTTCCATCCAGCTAGAATGCCTACAACAGGGACTTAGTTCTGCTTCACACTGCCACTCCAGGATGGAGATTTTTCAATTCCCTGGCCAACATAATTAAACCAACCTATTTTCTAACATAGACTAGGTCTTCACTGCAGGGAACATTCCCTCAATTTGTTCTCTGTTTGTTTGTGCCAGCTGTGCTCTGTGTCTATAAAAATGATAACATGAAAATAAAAAATCATATGTGCAAATAATTTAGCACAAACAGAAGTGAGGTTTTGAAAATATAGCTTATAGAAATGCTTAGAAACATAAGTAAAATAAAATTATATTCAGATGATGTGAAAATAGCCATTTTCATTATAATTGACATTGTGATTACACAATATACTTGAACGATATGAGCAATTTAATACTATATATGAAAACCATGTATTTCAACGTGGAAAATATTAATCTATATAGATTTGCAATTTGTGCACCTGTCTTTGAGTCCATCCGTCTGGGAGTCCATTTGTTCAAGATCGCTTCCTGAACAATAACAGCTAGGACAACCACATGTGGTATGCAGCTTCCTCTTATCCTAATTTAAAGCAAGGTCAGAGTTTGATAGTGCCAGGAGAACAGCATGTGCCTGGAATTTAGTTGTTTTCCATTACATGGAAAGGAAGAGAGAGCTGATCAGAAGGACGCGATACTGCACAATGGCCACTGGGAGCAGCTTGGGTGACAGCTATACTTCAGAGTGACCACTGGAGGAACGGCTAGCTGGGGACAGGGCTCGCCATCTTGTCAGCCATCAGCTCAGGTAAGTGGTAAGTTCTTCTTCACACAGTGCATAGTCAATCTGTGGAACTCCTTGCCTGAGGAGGTTGTGAAGGCTAGGACTATAACAGGGTTTAAAAGAAAACTAGATAAATTCATGGAGGTTAAGTCCATAAATAGCTATAGCCAGTATGGGTAAGGAATGGTGTCCCTAGCCTCCGTTTGTCAGAGAGTGGAAATGGATGGCAGGAAAGAGATGGCTTGATCATTACCTGTTTGATTCACTCCCTCTGGGACACCTGGCATTGGCCACTGTCAGCAGACAGGGTACTGGGATGAATGGAACTTTGGTCTGACCCAGTATGGCCATTCCTATGTTCTTTCCCAAGTTCCTCCCCTCTGGCCCTCAGCCCCAGTGCCGGCCCCACTGCCATGCTCCCGCACCAGAGTACTGCTGGGGCTAGGCAGTGCAGGCCCTCTCCCTCCTACAGAAGCCACAGGCCACCCCCCAGCACTGCAGGGCCACCCAGTGCAGCCTGATCTCCTCTGTCTTTGTCCCTCCTTCAGGTGACAAAAAGGGGGAAATAATTAAGGGCAGGACAAGCTAATTGGTTGGTGCTGGAAACATAATTATCACACTTCTTGGCTGAAACCAGTTCTTGTTTTATTTATGTTGAAGGAGAGGAGATTCTGTTTTATAACTTCATATAACCTACAGTGAATACCATTAAAAAGTGATTGCTGTCATACTGAGAATGACTGAATGTAGTGATGAAGTAATGCTAAGTGCAGCCGTATGAACTTGTGAACTTCAGTGTTCTGGTGAGACTGAAAGAATGTTTGCTGCTTTTGGTTTATTTTTAAAAATATATGAGACAGCAAGGAAATAGTTTTAGTCTTGTCTCAGTTTCAAGAATCGTTTGCCTAGCTGAGTTTAGCTGTGAAATAAATGCTGGAATGTATGCATAAGCCTACTAGTTTGTTTTATAAAATGTGTATTTTTTATGAACTCACATTTTACTGGTTCCTTTCTGACAAAATCATTGCTATGTATTATTTGTGCAGTGCCAATAGATGTGCCAATCACTTTACAAAGAAAACAACATGGTCCCTCCCAGCCCTGAAGAATTGACAGTCATATAGACTCTGGTGTCCACATTAGCAGATTTCTATATATGAGGAGAGCCTGATAGTGGACAATTACAGAATATTATAGTGATTTTATTATTTACTATTATTAGCCTTTTTATTCCACAGTTTCATTTTATTGGTGGGGTTTGTATCATTTTGAATCAACTATAGATTTTAGGTTAGAAGATACATTGTAACCAGATGAACCCACAGCCTAGCCAGGCCCCTGTGCAAGGTGGAGGAGGGTAACTCTGTGCTTCTGGTAGGGGCAGAGTATTGGGTGGAAGGGGCGAGGCCAAGGGCAGCCAGCCCTCAGAGCTGCCAGGACCACCTGCAGGCCTGATGGTAACAATTGCCTATAGATGGTAAGGTTGGTAATTACATGCTGCTTGAATTGGAAACCACATTAACAGAAACTATACTAGTTACAAGGAAAGTTGTGAAATTTGCATTAGAATGAGCTACCAGAGTTTGCAGTCTAAACTGGAAATTATGTTCTTGGTTAGTTTTAGAAACAACTCTTCAGAAAAAATTACATCTCAATTTTAAGTATCAAAGGGATAGCTATGTTAGTCTGGATTTGCAAAAGCGACAAGGAGTCCTGTAGCACTATATAGACTAACAGATGTATTGGAACATAAGCTTTCGTGGGTAAAGACCCACTTTGTCAGATGGATGTAGTGGAAATTTCCAGAGACAGGTATAAATATGCAGGCAAGAATCAGGCTAGAGATAATGAGGTAAATTCAATTAGGGAGGATGAGGCCCACTTCTAGCAGCTGACCTGGAGGAATGAACACCAAGAGATCAGCTGCTAGAAGTGGGCCTCATCCTCCCTGATTGAATTAACCTCGTTATCTCTAGCCTGATTCTTGCCTGCATATTTATACCTGTCTCTGGAAATTTCCACTACATCCATCTGACAAAGTGGGTCTTTACCCACGAAAGCTTATGCTCCAATACATCTGTTAGTTTATACAGTACAGGCAGTCCCCGGGTTACGTACAAGATAGGGACTGTACATTTGTTCTTAAGTTGAATTTGTATGCAAGTCGGAACTGGTACATATTGTAGGGGAAACTCTAGCCAAACATTTCTCCAGAGCTCAGTTTTATTCTCCCACACCTCACTTCCCTCAGTCCTTTATTCTCAAGCTGAAGTGTCTGCTGAGAAAAGCCGCTCCGAGTCTCCCTGGTCTGCTGGGGGGAAGCAGCTAGTGTGGGGTTGCCTCACCCCGTTTGTAAGTAGGGATCCGATGTAAGTCGGATCCGTGTAACCCGGGGACTGCCTGTACTACAGGACTCCTTGTCGCTATCTGTTTTAGCAGTTAAAAAGGACTATTTACTTTAGGAAACAAGAGCTTTCCCCCTTCTTTAAGCAGCATAAGATATAACTGTTCCGAGTAACAAGTAATGTTATCAGCATGTTTATATCACTCAATCTGTTTCTGCCTGATCATGCTGTATATGTGGGAAAAATCAGAAATAATCTCCCCACTCAGCCCTAGTGAGAGCTTCTTTTTTCTGGCACCAAAGTTGCATAAGTACACTAGTATTGTCATAGAATTAGGTAAACAAGATATGCTCAGTCCATATGGCATATTTAAAATAAAACACTTTCCATTTGGAGGAATTTTCCCTTCTACTTTATAGAGGTTTTTTTTCCAGAGCAGCAGCATTCAATGAGTAAGAACAGCAACAAAGGGCAGTAAGACATACATACACACATGGAAAATATGCTCACATTATACAGCAAAGAAAAGAGGATAAGTATTCTAATATTAAAATTAGAACTAGAAAACATTTTAGAATATTTGCTTAAATTTTAAAACACATTCGTTTAGATTTTTTTTCCTGCCATCAGATTTTTGTGAAGTTGCAAAATTGTAACTTGGTTTAGGGCAGAACTTAATGTACTGTACACTCAAATGTGATATACCCTTCAACTCCAAAAGTGTGTGAAATCAAAGCACCATTTCATCTTTAAAGCATCTTGCCCTCTTATAAGAGAATCTGTAAAAATAGGCTTCTCCATATTGATTGTCTCATTGACTTCCATCCCAAAATATTTTCCATTTACAAGAAAAAAAGGAACGTTATTTTTCTAACTCCTAGCACTGCAAACACTTTGCCTCTAATGTGTCCTTGGCTTTCACATCTTGAATAATTAAGACTTTACAGTTGGATCACAGTTAAATGTTCTGCAAACAAAGTGTGAGTCAAAATAGAATCCAACACGCTCTCCAGTATCTGCATTGGCTTTGCCACTGAAAGGACTAAAGGGTAATAAACACTCTAATCAGGGCAAGCAGATAGCTGGCAAGCAGATAGCTATTTTACATAGGAAATAACTGTGTAAAGTGAGACAGTGCCACTATAACATTAACATCCCTCTTCCAGCAACACCAAAAGCAAGCTGTTATCATAGAACTGAGTTACGATCAGAGGCAAACACCAACATTGGATATACTTTTCAGTATATTACTGATTCTGGATGTATATTTGCAAAAGTCTGTAGTACAGACATTAAATCGACACACCAACATTCAGTTGCATCTAACCCTTCCAAAACACTTGAAGATGCTTCTTTGGAGGCAGACACATAGTTCCACTGGAGTTGGCTCAAGGTTTGTCTCTGCAGCTCTTCCAGGGTTTTCTCCTTCCTCAACAAAGGTGGACAAGCATTGATTAGACTTTTCCAGACATTAGGATGAATAAGCAGCCACAGAGTGGCAAGGATGAGGATTCATTTATTACTTGTGTAACCCCCTTTTTCCTCCCCAGGTTACTCGGGAGCAGGTCACACTCACAGGTGTGCCTGGGCGCCTGATGATTTTAACCCAAAAGAAGATCCTGAGCACCCCAGTGGTGATGGTGTTTAGTTGGGGAAAGCCCTATCCACCTCCTTACAGTCCCTTGCCCGTAGTGAATGTACAATGGTGGTGCCTCCACCTGGATGGCCTTATACACACTTACTGGTGTGCCTTGAGAGCCTCCAGGAATATACTCATTCCAGCTATAATATGGATCTAGTTCCAGAACAACAACTACAAATCATATACGTCTAATAGATTACTTTAAAATAAACAATCTTAACTTAAATAAACAGGGGTTAACAGATTAACAAGGAATAGCATTAACAAAGTGCACAACAATAATTGGAGCTTATATATCTGGCATTTGTACTGCCAATATTGATCCCACCCCAGAGTTTGCTCACCCCTGGACTCACAGTCCCAGACTCTTGCTTGCGTGGGCGCACTTGAAGAACTGCAGCTGTAGTAGAGATTCAGTCCAGGCTAGACAGCAGCTCTGTCCCAGGCAGCACTTCCCCAACAAGGCCCAATTACTTACTGCCTCATGCTGTGCCTATCAGAAGCAGCCTGCTAGATCCCAGTTCCAAAAGGCATCTAGTCCCAGTCTGTAGCTGCACTGCAACAGCCCCTGGACTGCATAAAACTCCTCCACAGCAGCCTGACTCCCCTTCAGTTCCAAACTCCAAGAGCAAAGTCCCAGACTGCTAAGCCTCTCCTTTCATACACATGGAGAGCTTCTCTCCCACACAAGAGTCACTTCCTTCCTGTTTTTCCCAAGGGCTCATGGGAATTGTAGTCTGGATTGCAGCACACAGGGTCTTTCCAGAAAAAATAGAGGCCCCTTTAGTAAGGGGACTACACTTGCACTGGTAGATTTTACCAGAGCCCAGCCAAGTTCCCAGTGCTGAGTGTTGAAAATCAGATTTCACTTTCATTAATACTTTACAGAAATTTTTACGAAGTTGAGACTCCAGCATGCTTCCTCTTCTGTTTGTTCAAGCTAAAATGTGTCTGCGGAAATTAGATATACACTTCAGTGGAAAAGCCAAAATATTTTGAAGACAAGATTTGATTTTTCCAAGCTGTGCTATAACTTGGTTTGTCTCTGGTCCCCTCCATTTTCCTTTTTTTACTTCTTGATATTTTACATTTGTGTTAAAAATGAGCTGCTTAGTGGCCTTAAATAAATTCAGCCCAGGGGATGCAGAGCACTGTAGAAGATGTTAATGGAATTATTATAAACCTAATGTAGCAGTTACATTTTTATGAATGGTCTTATTCACAATAGATCTATACTCATGTTGGATAGGGAAGAAAAAAAAATTGGCAGCTAAGCCTGGAAGCACTTCTAAATGCTTACTTACCTACCTGTAGGTTTCCTGTCTATACTAGAAAACGATTTCTAATTTACTAAATTTGACTTAAGAACTCCTGATTTAACAAATTTGAACTTGTGTACCTGCACTACAGGGAAGCCTTGAAATTAGTCCAAAATAGCGGGTCCACATTTAACAGAGCCTGGCTTAGACTTAGAGCCCCGTAAGCACTCTGGGAAAGGCACCACGAAAGCGAATATACTTTCTCTGGCTGCTTGGTCCAGCAAACTGTGACGCATGCTTACAGGAGTTCCTCTCTACACCCACATCTCACAAAGCCCTCCTCCACTCCCTCCCCCATTGTAGGACAGAAAAGGGATGCAGTGGGCCCATGCCTTGTCATGCTGTGGTTGCCTGTGTGGATGCCACAGCACTACCACTGTTCACAGAACAGTAATTTTTAAAAATCCTTATTTTCAACTAAACAAGTACCACATATACTCATTCATAAGCTAACTTTTTTTGGGGAAAAAATCCTGCTGTGAAGAGTGGGGATTGGCTTATAAACGGGTTCTTCATATTTTTTTTATTTGGGGAAGGGATTGGCAAACTTCCCGTGGCTCCCATTGGCTAATGGGCCCCTGACCACTGGTCTGCTACCTTGGCTGGATGTAGCCCAGCCAAAGGGAGTGCTGAGAGGCTCTATGCCTGCTGCGAGCACATCCCTGAGCCACAGGAAGCAACCCGGGCTGAAGGACATGCTGGCTGCCAGCATGGAGCCTCTCAACTCCCAGCTAATGCGAGCTGAGCGGCTCCATGTCTGCAGCCACCACTAGGATCACAATGGGAGGTGGGTACAGCAGACTATCTGGCTGAGCTACATGCAGCCAAGGTAGAAGAGCAGTGGGAAGGGGCTGATTAGCCAATGGGAGCCGCGGGAAGCAGCATGGGCTGAGGGATGTTCTAGCTGCAGGTACAGAGCCTCTCAGCTTCCATTGGCTGGGAACAGCAAACAGCAGCCAGCAGGAGCTGAAAGGTTTTATGAATGTAGCCAGCACATCCCTTGGCTCGTGCTGACGCTGATGAGCTGGGACTGGAGGTCTGTACACTGGAGTCGGCTAATAAATAGGTTGTTGACTTTTTAACTTTTTTTTCCTGTAATTTTTGGGGTCGGCTCATGAACGAATGGGCTTATGTTTGAATATATACAGTAAATATGAAAACCCTATCTACAGAAAGATGGACCTTAGTGATTATATACAATTACTAATAAATGGCCTATTGAATCATTTAGGTAATGCAGTAAAACATAAATAAATAATCCTCACAGGTAGGCATTAAAAGTTTAGCTCATGAAAAATATGTCAGCCAGAAATAATCAGAAGGTGCATGTACTGGGAGATTTCTCTTCAATGTATCATTGTAACTCACAACACTCTACTGTCTCTCCACTGTCTTTGCTAGTCTTTGCTAGCGATGTACACAATACACACCAATCTCAAATAACTCCTGGATATTTCCCCCATGCTGGCAAACTTCCATTTTTGAACCTAATTGGAACTACTGCATAAATCCACTAACTAGAAACCAGAGCGCTCAACTTTCCAGATCTTTAAATTGAATTTATTTCTAAATTTGAATTACTAATCCAAATGTTCTGAGAACATGTTTCACTTATAATGCCTGTTTGTATGAGAAACAGCTTTCCTATGACTTCACTTGGGAATTTTCTATCCCCATATGTACGGGGAGATTTCGGCAAATCCAGTAATGTGCCTGAATCACTATTGCTTAATGCTTAAACTTTAGCAACCAAGATAACAGGCCCAAATTAGACCTAGACCACAGTCAGGAAGGGGGAAGAAGAGGGAGTTTGGGTGCCACAGAGAGGGCAGCTTGACCCCGCGTCCTTCCTGAGGCCCAAATCTCTAGTGAAATCGCTCAGCTATACATTAAGAAAAACAGTACATTTGTCTAAATGCCCTAAGACATATATCTATCAGGGACCCCAAGGATGGAGTCTATGAAAAAGAAAAAAATGCATCTGGTGAAAGTGATGATCAGAAGAAAACCTCTTGTTTAACTTTTAAAAAGTGCTCGCCTAACAAGTTTTTGAGTGACATGTAATTGGAATACTAATGGATAAATAGGGAAGGAAAGTTTGAGTTGGGGGGACAATTTTGGGAACACATGAAGGGACGCCTCGAGGACTCCTTGAGGACTCTTCACTTCTGAACGCATCTTTGTCCCCACCGGCAGATGGAAGACTGGCCATCGGAAGCCTGCTCAGTGTCACTCGAGTGCCACACTCAACTTTGGTAATTATCGAGGGTAGGGGTGTTTTACTAACCTGTTGTGGACATGTGTAAGTGCTTGAGACTACGTAAAGTTTAGCTTTAAGTGATAGCAATCTTGTGTTGTCCTGCTTGTACCATCCATCTATCAGTCGGACGACTGTCTCCCCTGAATTATTTCCTGACACCACCTCGCAGACAGTAAAAGTTACCAAGAGGTTTGGTTTGAAAGAACTTCGGGTAACATGTACGCAACAGTATGTAAGTGGATTTTATTCAAACCGCATTTACATAGGTGTAACCCTTTTGAGAGGGTTTGGACTATCAAGTGGATACAGTGGACTTGTACTTTCAGGAAGCCCTTGACAAAATTCCTCACTAATAGCTTTTATACAAAGTAAGGTGACATGGAATAAAAGGGAAGGTCCTCTAACATATAAGTTACTGGTTAAAAATATGAAACAATGGGTAGGAATAAAGGGTTAGTTTTCACAGTAGTGAGACGTAAATAACAGAATCCCCCCAAGGATCTGCATTAGGATTACTGTGGTTCAACATATTCATAAATTATCTAGAAACATGGGGGAAACAGTATGACGGCAAAGGTAGCAGATGACACAAAATTTTTCAACGTAAGTCCAAAGAAGACTGCAGAGTTACAAAGGGATTTCACAAAACTAGGTGACTGAGCAAGAAGATAGCAAATGAAATTCAATGTTTATAAATGCAATGTAAGGCACTCTGGAAAACATAATCCCAGCTATGCTTACAAAATGATGCTATCTCGTTAGAGATCTTGGAATACTCATAGAATCATAGAACTGGAAGGAATAATTTAATCCAGTACCCAGCACAGATAGTTCTCTGAAAACATCTGCTGAATGTGCAGCAACAGTCAAAACAAGCTAACAATATTAGAAATCCTTAGGAAATGGATAATTAGACAGAAAATAGAATGCCACTCTATAAATCCATGGCACTCCCCACACTGTATGCACTTCTAGACACTCCACTTCAAAAATCCCAGATATAGTATATCTGGAAAAGGTACAGAGAAAGTCAGTAAAAATTTCTAAGCATGTGGAATGTCTATATGAGAAAAAGATTGGGACTGTTGAAAAAAGAAATTACTGATGGGATATGGCTGAGTAGATACAATAGAGGTCTATAAAATCATGAATGGTGTGTAGAAAATGAATAGGGAGGCATTTACCTCTTCACATAAGAACAATGGGTCATACAAAGAAATTAACAGGCATCTGTTTTCGAACAAATATAAGGACGTACTTCTTCACACAACACGCAGTTGTGGAGGCGAAACTTGGGAGAGGAGACACTGGCCATGTGACCACCCGCTCCATGTTGTGCTTCAAAGAAGCACCTAGGATCTTTTTTAGGGGGATAAGGCAACATGCCACATTTATTAAACATACGTAGATCAATCAACACTTTATCATATGCATATGATACATTACACTCATACATACACACAAGCACACTCCATCTTGTTGTTACCAATAGTTTCTTCCCCTAACTACACTGTCCAGGTGAGTTAGATGGGGGAGGGGCTTCTGCCAATCCGGATCGATGCTCCCATGTTGACAAGATGAAAAACCCAGGGTCCCTCTGCAAGATGCCT
Source organism: Pelodiscus sinensis (assembly GCF_049634645.1). Taxonomy (NCBI): domain Eukaryota; kingdom Metazoa; phylum Chordata; order Testudines; family Trionychidae; genus Pelodiscus; species Pelodiscus sinensis. The sequence goes on along the minus strand of NC_134720.1, from coordinate 27,408,749 downwards.
CATATTTATCTCTCTCATGCAACCAATTAGTCATCACCTCACTTAATTTTGCTTCAAAGAGTTCTTCCAAGGGCAGGCACTTGCTGCTGGACTCCCAAGGTGTCTGTATGTCCAGTCATCTTAATGAGCTCACTTCACAGTATTGTCTTGGATCTGGCTCCCAGACCCTCTCCACCCTTACAACTGCTGCTAGATGTGCTCACCTTTCATTCTCCATTCAGACCTCATTCATTTCAACAGGGCAATCAAGGAAAGGGGAGAGATCTGTTCTACTCCTAGCAAAAGACAATTTTCTTTACCTTGACTATTCCTAAGACCTATAGCATAAAGAGCTTGCTACAAAGTTTCTATGGAAAAGACTGGATACAAGGTTTCTCTTAATACAAGGATTCTATAAGAAAGATTAACATAAAGATAAAGATATGTATATATGATATCTCGTTATACAAAGTTTTATGAGTGATACATGGTTATATGGAAATATTACAGAGATTTATCCACATCCAGCCTGGGGAAGGGTCATGACAACCCTCTCTGCTTCTCCCCACCTCTTCTCCCATACCCCTGCCCTGAGCGATGTGGCCTGAGGGACTAGTGGGTCTTCGTATCTAGCACCAGCAGTGAGGATCCATTCCCCTCCCCCACCCCCATACACTCACCAGCAGCAGCAGGGAAAGTGGAGCAACACGCCCCCAGCTCACTCTGCTCTCCCTGCTGCATGGTTTGGCTTACTGCCGGTTTGTATGGGGAAGTCCTGCCCTTCCCCCAAGCAACACACACACCTGGAGAGCAGAGCAAGCTGGGACCACGAGTTTTGAGTTTAGGATGTGCATAAATAGGAGAGAAGGGAGGCGGGGGCTGCACTTGTTGAAGATGCAAACAACTCTTTGTGTAGACTCCGATGTCAGGAAGGATACTATCAATTGACTTTGATTCTTATCTGCTTCATTTTAACTACCCAATCTTTAGATACTTACTGATTCCCTCTAGATCCGTGTCTTCCAACCCCTCTTTTTTTTCCTCCCCACCCCTTCTGTTTATTTTGTATCTGCACATCCTAAACTCAAAACTCCAGTCATCTGAAGAAGTGGGTTTTGCCCTCGGAAGCTCATGATATTATCTACATGTTTTGTTAGACTATAAAGTGCTACCAGACCATTTGTTGTTTATTCTGTACAGACTAACTCAGCTACCCCCTGAAGATACTATATATAGTCAGGAGAAATGCCATGCCCCAAATATTCCTAAACCTGTTAGAAGTTCAGATTAGATGATAAGGGATGGATCACTCAATAAATTCTGTTAATTCCTTCTGAAGCATTTGGCTCCAACCACTGTTGGAACAGAGGATACTAAGCTAGTTGTTGGTCTGCTCCAGTATGACCATTCTTATATTCTAATTCAAGTGGAGTTGCTCCTCATTTATACTGGTGTGATTGTACGGGGAGATTTCGGCAAGTCCAGTAATGTGCCTGAACCACTATTGCTTACTGCTTAAACTTTAGCAACCAAGCTAACAGGCCCAAATTAGACCTAGACCACAGTCAGGGAGGGGGAAGAAAAGGGAATTTGGGTGCCACAGAGAGGGCAGCTTGACCCCGTGTCCTTCCTGAGGCCCAAATCTCTAGTGAAATCGCTGAGCTATACATTAAGAAAAACAGGAAGTTTGTCTAAATGCCCTAAGACATATATCTATCAGGGACCCCGAGCGTGGAGTCTCTGAAAAAGAAAAAAATGCATCTGGTGAAAGTGATGATCAGAAGAAAACCTCTTGTTTAACCTTTAAAAAGTGCTCGCCTAACAAGTTTTTGAGTGACATGTAATTGGAATACTAATGGATAAATAGGGAAGGAAAGTTTGAGTTGGAGGGACAATTTTGAGAACACATGAAGGGACACCTCGAGGACTCCTTGAGGACTTTTCACTCTGGACGCATCTTTGTCCCCACTGGCAGACGGAAGACTGGCCATCGGAAGCATGCTCGGTGTCACTCGAGTGCCACACTCAACTTTGGTAATTATCGAGGGTGGGGGTGTTTTACTAATCTGTTGCGGACGTGTGTAAGTGCTTGAGACTAAGTAAAGTTTAGCTTTAAGTGAAATGTGTTGTCCTGTTTGTACCATCCATCTATCGGTTGGACAACCGCGTCTCCCCTGAATTATATCCTGACACCACCTTGCAGAGAGTAAAAGTTACCGAGAGGTCTGGGTTGAAAGAACCCCGGGTAACCTGATAATCAATCCCTATTTTTTTAAACCCAACTATTCCATATTCTAGTGCATGCATGGAGGTATAATATCTTAGATCATGCTATTGTGGTCTGGAAGAGTTTACTTGGTACACAGAGAAGGATTGGAGCTTAACTTCATTCACAAGTTTAATTCTCATTTCTACGGTTTGAATCGGATGGCTTGCACATTATCAACCAACCGAACAGTGAAGGTGCTAATGGTTCTTGATGTCTGTTTAGAATCTGGTGTTGGTCATCTTCCTTTCCAAGTACAAACTAATGATTCTTATCATCCTTTTATAACTACTTAGTCTTTAAGATGCTACTAGACTGTTGTTTTTTAAGTTTTTCCTGTTACAGACTCACTTGGCTATCCCTCTGAAGCTTATCTACTCATTGTCTTTTTTTTTTTCTACCTTCCCTTCAATTTTTTTCCTTCTTCCCCCTTCCCCCCTCTTCCCTTATTTATCTTTGGATCTGGACTTCTAATACTCTGGTCACCTGAAGAAGTGGGTTGTACCCATGAAAGGTCATGATATCATCTACATGTTTTGTTATTCTTTAAAGTACTACCAGACTAACAGTTCTTATCAGCCTCTTATAACTACTCAGTCTTTAAGATGCTACTAGACTGTTTGTTGTTTTTTTAAAGTTTTTCCTGTTACAAACTAACTTAGCTATCCCTCTGAAGCTTTTATTCATTCAGTAGTTTGGAACAAATTTAAATGGGCCAATAGGACCAACTTCAAGGGCAACTCTCAACGTGTATTTTTTCAGTAGTCTAAGACCAGATGGCAGAACAGAGTTTTTTTAATTTCATTAAAAGTATGTTGCAACTTAAAATGTAAGATTAATGTGCCCTAATTGAAGAGAAACTTTCAAATTATTGTTGTGGATGCTTTAATTTACTTTTCTTCTGCGTGTACACATCCTGGTTTGAGATGTTGCATGAGCTGCGTGACCTGAATGTTGGATGAGCTGGTTTCTGATGATTTATTGGAATCTAAAGTTTTGTTTATTTTCCTCTCACAGTAGGGAGTCCTTAGAATTAATTTAAACAAGTAATTCACCACAATCAGATGGTTATCACTCAATTGCACTTCTTTTGATATGTAGATACTGAACAGAATCATTGTGCTTAAAATAGTCTCAAAGGGATACCCCTGTTAATCTGTAATTTTAAAAACAACAAGTAGTGGGTCTTACCCACGAAAGCTCATGATACTATATATTTTTGTTAATCTCTAAGGTTGCACAGGACTACTCGTTGTGCTTGAAATAGTAACCTGACAATTATGCAAATGAAGTGTGTAGACATTAAGGGATTGGCAGGGAGCTCTTCCTGCTCCAAGAGAAAATGTATCCACCTTTCTCTTTTAAAAATGAAACTGAACAGCACACCCAGGCTTCCAAAAGGAAGAAGCAAAACTATCAAGAAACAAAACCTATTTATGAATCTAGAAAAGGACCATAACAATGGAATCTGATCACTTATTTGTTATTAATTTGAAAAAAGCATATATTTAACAAAAACTGTCAATATGACTTTGTGCGTTCTATAGCAATTTGAGTTGACAGCCATGGAAAATGAAATCTGTACAACATAAGAAGTTGTGTGTCCATACTGAGTGACACTAATGGTCCATCTAGCTCAATGTCCTGTCTTCAACAGTGGCCAAAGTCAGATGCTTCAGAGGAAGTGAACAGAACAGGGAATTTACTGAATGATCCTGTCATCCAGTTCTGTCTTCTATTAGTCAGAGGTTTAGGGAAAGTAGAGTATAAGGCTGAATCTCAGACTATATTGGCTATCAGCCATTGATTGTCCTCTTCTGCATGAATTAATGTAATATTTTTAACCCAGTTATATTTTCAATAGCTCAAAAAAGTGATGACTGTCAGCTGTCAGATTATGGTCATGTGGACCGATGCCCAGTAGAAGCTGAATGATACTACATTTGCATTGAATAGGGATTATTTTGATGGTAACAACTTTTAATCATTAGCTATGGTGGTGGATTTGAATTGATGACCAAGTGCTTTTATCAAGTATGCATGATTTATACCTTCAGCATAATACAGCAATTTATACAATAAGTCAAATGAGTTGAAGTTGGACAAGTTATTTTATTTTTTGAGTTCTAAGACATCTTCTGCAGCCAAACCCATGTGGCTGAGGTTAATAGAAGTCAATATAGCTCACCAGATGAGATTGGACAAGCTAGGTCCTTAACTGGGGGAAAAAGTTATTTTAAATATCATTACTATGCCTCATTAGAAACTATAGCTTAATTCCACTCTGCGTCTTCCCATGGAAAGAAAAAAATAGATTTGATAGATATACACAGTCTTTCCATAAGCATAAGCTGGTGTGAGTCTTTTATCCCAGCACAATACAGAAGTCTGCCAGTAATTTCCTATACAGGAGAGTATGCTACAAAAAGTTTGTGAACATTAATTTCAATGCAAACCACCGATGAGTTTCAGTATTATTTCCTCTTTGTTTTCTCTGAAAATTCTGGCTATATCTAGACTGCCACCTCTTGTGCAAAAAAATATGCAAATGAGGCAAAGCATGGAATATTGCCATGCCTCATTTGCATAATTAATGAGGCTCCGTTTTTGTGCAAGAGACTTTTGCACAAAAAGGAGCCGTTTACACTGAAAAAAAGCGGAAGAATGGCTCTTGCACAAGAGAGGGGTTTTGTGCAAAAACGGAGCCTCATTAATTATGCAAATGAGGCATGGCGATATTCCACGCTTCTCCTCATTTGCATTTTTTGTGCAAGAGGGGGCAGTCTAGACATAGCCTCCATGTATAATTGACTTCATTCACAAAATTTTATAAATGTAAACAAAATCTCAAACATTATTGGAAATATGTATTTTTGTGAAGATTCATATTGTCTAAAATCTGTAGATAAAGCAGCTAAGAAACCAGAAAAAACTGATAGTTCAAGATAAACTTACTGGGACTCTTGACATACATATACACACACATAAATGAAACAGAAAATCATTGACTTTTCTTCACAACTATGGAAAAAAGTAAAGGATTTCCCGAAAACAAATTCAAAGCCAGAGTGACCTGCAGTCTGAAGGTCCTTGTCAGGAACATGGCAAGGCCTGGTTTTTTGGTTCCATTGCATTTTAATGTTCTGCATCAAAAATTCCATGTGTCCTGACACTTCAGTTTTTCCTACCCATTTTGATAGGCATCAAATCATCACAGTCAATCCAATCTGGCTAATTCTTATGAAGTTTTAAAATAGTGTCAGAGTACTTGGTACCTCTTACATCTGAATGTCTTTGTAATATCAGACCTGTTCTTGCCAGCCTCTGTGATCAGGGCCTGCCTCTTGCTTTACTCTGCTTTATATTTGCAAAGTCTTGACCATTGCTGTCTAGGCCTCAGGCCTCATATCCTGCCTGTGATACATAGGCTTATGTTTCAGACCCTCATCTTACTACAAAATTTAGGCTACAAAAATTCTCCTTGTATTCACTGCTACCCTAAAGATGGTTACTCCACTAAATCACTAGAGGTCAGAGACCACATGCTCCATTCAAAAGCCAGAGATCAGATTTTCATTGTCTACCACTGTCCAGATGCACTGAGATATCCTTCATTTGCTTACTGAGATAATAGAGTACTTTGCAGCTAGAAAAGAAGATGGCAGCATGCTCTCATGGATAGGCCTAATGCTCAGAAGAAGTTCTATTTCACTTCACCTCTCTGTGCCTCCATTGCCTGGCTATGCCAAAAGGACAGGAGATACTGGAATGTTGTTTAATTAGTCTGCAACTCTATTCCTGTGTGGGAGTACATAGCAGATAAATTTTCAGTGCAGGTAATTCCATAATCATTTACATATACCAAATGGGGATACTGTTAACCTTCTCTATGTACCCATCCTGGTCCTTCAGGCAACTTACTGCTAAGACCTCACTCCCGCTTGAATGATCAGGGGGTTGATTCCCTGCTGTACCCTATACAGAAACCTTAAGTCCCTTCACTTCTCTGTCCCAACCCCTCCCCAGCTTTCACTCATTTCAAGTATGCCTCCTTTGAATTCTCTGGAAATCCATTTTATCTGCTGATCACCATAGCCCTTCCCTGCAGCATACCTGGCCATCTACCCCACAGTTGCATAATGAATTGTGACACGATTGCCCAATCCCAATTTCCTTTTTGCCCCAACTAAGACCCCAGCTTCCTGCGGAGTATTGAAAAAAAACAAACCTCACCCCCCCCCCCCCCCACCCACCTTGCCTTAGCCAATCTGGTAGTGAGGGGAAAATTCCTTCCCAGAACTCCTAGAAAATGGAGTATGACAAAACATGTTTTTTAACTACCTCCATGGGTGGGCGCATTGATACTACTCTGTTTGGATCAGGTAAGAGAGCTTTTTCTGCACCAACAGGGACATAAATAGCCCTCCCCCCCTTCTTTTTTGTGTGGTCACTGGGAAGATATGTGGGAGAAAAGGGTGACCATACCCAGTCCGACTTGTTATGAAGCTGCTACAGCGAATCATTTTAGCTCTTAACAGAGCACACACCTTTTCTAACAAGCCAGACAAAGTGCCCCACCCTTTACTTAACATATGGTGAGATCATTCTCCCACCCTTTGGCTGTCTGTTTAAATTGAAAGCTCCCGTGGGCAGACAGCATCTGGAGGTCCAGTGGGGGCTAACCCTGACAAAACACATCTGGCTCGTGGGCTACTTATTGCCCACCCCTGCTCCAACTGCTTGACTTCATAACAACATTATGGCAAAGTAAACTCAGTTATTTATATTAATTTAATTCTTTTGGAGTTCGGTGATATTCAATCAGCATGACTTTAGTTGAAGGAAACCTGAGTCCAGATTACATTTTAAATACATTTGAAAATATTTTTGAAGCAGTGGGCAGCTGGCCTGGCTCCTAGCTGGGGGGAGGGAGTCCGGGCACTGCCTCTGCCCCATGCACTAGCTCCTCACTCCCATTGGCTGGGAACCTGCTGCTGGTTGCTTCTGGGGCACAGCATGGCCTGCAGTGCCAGGAGGGCAGAGCACCACTGCTGACTAGGAGCTGCTCAAGATAAGCCCCTCCTGCCACAGCCCTGACACCCTCAAAAGCAGAGCCCCCTCCTACACCTCAAAGCTCTCATCCTTAGCCCCATCCTGGTGCACACACTCTAGTCAGATTATGTTGGGTCTGGGCATCAATTAATTTCTTCAACTGGGTCATGAGCAAAAAAGTTTGGAAACCACAGGTGTAGAGAGTTCAGAGCACAGTTACTGCTGTTAAACGTTCTGTCCCTTAGTATTGTGTAAACAACTGAATTCCACACCCTGCTTTGAAAACCATCTGTGATACAGTCCATACCAGCACCATTCCTGTGGTTCAGTTTAATTGGTAATTCATACCAATAACAACAACAAGAAGCCAACCCTTACATCTGATTTAAGCATTCTGGCATTCCTAGAGTTTCTCTGCATGACTCCTCAGCCTCAGCCTCCAATTCCCCATGTCTGAAGAAACAGGCCTCCCTCCCCATTTAGTTATAGCTTGACCAGAGCTCACATAATCTACCAATGTAAATTAGTGCAGTGGTTATTCTGTATCTTTATGCAGCATTTGAGCAGCTAAGATTAGAAAGGCTTGGTAGAGAAATTCTGCTGACTCCTATCAATTACCTCGCTAATACAGATCACCTAATGTTAGAGCTTGAAAAGTTCCTCACTGCAGTCTAGGAACAGATTATTAGCAGCTGCAGCTCCACTAATAATGGAGTGTTCAACCTACTCCTGGTTTGCTTTTGACGAGACTGAAAAAACTGATGAGATAGTAAAACATGTTGCAAAGTTGGACCTTGCCTAAAGGCAAAATTGCACTGGTTTAATTTAAGATTTGACTTTCAACCAATGTAGCTAAACCATTGAAAGAATCTGTGTGAGCACCACTATTTTCATTTAACCCAGGGCCAATTCTGCTTTAGGAAGTACTTCAAGCTGAACTGAGCTAAGAGGCATGTCTACACTATAGCCTCTTGTGCAAAAAATATTCAAATAAGACTAAGCGTGGAATATCGCCGCACCGCATTTGCATAATTAATTAGGCTCCATTTTTGCACAAAAGGCTTTTGCCCAAAAAGGAGCTGTCTACACAGCTCCTTTTTGCATAAAACCCACTGCTGGCGCAAGAGCCGTTCTTCTGCATTTTTTTCAGGAAAAACGGGTCTTGCTCAAGAGGGGGTTTTTGCGCAAAAAGGAGCCGTTTAGACGGCTAGTGCTTTATTGCTGGAGTAGTCAGGAGGGATTTGTCTAAACTACATGGCTCCGTCAACAGAGCCATGTAGATTAGTGTACTCGAAAAAGGGAAATGAAGTTGTGATTTAAATAATTGTCACTTCATTTACATCAAAATGGCTGCCGCGCTGTGCCAATCAGCTGTTTGGCAGCACAGCGTGGTAGCCTGGACGCTCCGTGGTCGAGAAGGGAAGTCCTTGTTGACTGCCCCGGTAAACTCCATTCCACGAGGCATAACGGGGCGGTTGACAAGGGCCATGCTGTGCCGTCAAACAGCTGATCGACATAGCGCGGCAGCCATTTTGATGTAAATGAAGCGGGAATTATTTAAAACACCGCTTCATTTCCCTATGTCTAGAAACTTCATCGACGAAGCCATGTAGTCTAGACATACCCGAGGAGTGAAAAAACTTTCATTTAAACCAAATATCTTTGCTAACTGATACAAATAACTTTCTTTTAATATATTAAAAACAAGTAATATCTATGTCTGAATGGAACACTGACAGGGTTTTTCCCCTTTATGAAAGCCCCCCCCTTTTAAATGGATAAATATCTATTTGAAAATGTCACATTTAATCTGATTATTGGATATTTTACATGTTACCCTTGTCCTTTGGGGTGAGCATATTTTATGTCAAGGTCCAGACTCAAGTTAATAATGGCTGCTTAGTTTTAAGTACTGTGGTCTTTAAAAAAAAAAAAAAAACAGGAAACATTGATAACGAAAATGGTGTTATCTGTATGCGGTTAACAGGCATTGCTGCCATAATTCATAGGATGGATCACTGACAAAGTATGTGAAATTTATGCAGCTTTGTTACAAACACAGTGGGTGTCCAAACTGATGTTTTGTGAACAAAACGAACTAGCATAGAAATCAAGCTTTTATGCACATTATTCATTTTCAATCAAATATCTATTTGGATTAGAGTTCAAATATTGTAAGACAATGCAGTCAACACTTAGTATATAGTTTTACTGGGGCCATGCTAAAATATGTATTTTGCTTTTGTTTTCTCTTTTAAGTAACTCTCAAATATGGCAAACCCACCTGTAACCTATAAAAATATTCAGACCTAAAATGGGAAGAAAGGATTGGTAATACACCCTAGAAAGTTTAAGGTGGGGGCAAGATCCTGGTTCCCTATGGCTGGACTAGGTTTTGTGCTCCTTGTTAATGGTCTCATTCTGCTGTAGAAGCCAATTGTCTTTTCATATTATTGAAAGTGCTTCTACACTAGCAGGCTAAATCAGAATGCAGAATACTATCTTGCACACACTGGAGAATAAGCTTCAGCAGGAGCTTGGGCTAAGTGACGGCTGTAAAGTCCTCAAGTTCATTTTTTCACGGTATGCATTGCAGAAAACAATTGTGAAAGAATTTCCTTCTTACTAACGTTCCTCTTTGTCTTTCGACTGCAGATTCTCAGGGTGTGGTTTTTGTGGCATCTAGTAAAATGGGTTAATAAAATAGAATAGAGCCAATATTTTAGTGCAAGGAAGAATACTCTACTGCGCTCATTTAACGAGTAAGCAGTCTAATTCTGTAATGTAGATCTGTCTCTCAGCCGTTGAGGTCCTATTCCTCATTGCACCATTTATTTGTAGCGTGACCTTGGCTTAGGGGAGACTGAGTCTCGGGAATGATGATTTATCTAACAGAGATGTTGCAAGGCTTAGTTAATGCTTCTCAATATGTTGAAACTGTTGTACGAAGTTTATTTTGTAATTTTTCTGCAAAAGAAACTAGCTGTTTAAAAACACAATTTAAAATGAATGTGAATGAGCAAAAACTCCATGCTTTATTCAAATATCTTTATTACTGCCATTTCCCCCCTAAATTACACTCTATGGCAGGCGCTGCTGATGGAGGATGGGTAAAAAATAGTTTCATGGCCCTGCTAAACTTCAATCCAAAGAGCTCAGTTCAATGTAGCTCAGTTCAATAGCTATTTCAGAATAGGGTGCGTGTACACAAGGCGGCTGGAGTTATTTCAAAATAAGAGGCCTCCAGGTTATCCCATGGGTGCTTTCTGTCCACTCTGTCCACACTCATTAGAACTCTATAGTCCCCCTTCTCCTGCAGGCTTTAAAGGTGCAGCCACAGGGGAAAGGGCTTGTGGCACACAGCAGGCCCTGACAGCTGAGAGCCACAGAGCAGCAGCCTACACAGTGTTGGCAGCCCCCATGTGTGATCCTGTTGCTCCCATTGAGCCCTCCACAGCTGCAAGGGAGCCACAGACAGCCCCCAGTACCCTGCCTGGGGACAAAAGGGGCACATGCCTTCCTGGTCTGCTGCGAGGAGGCAAACCACCAGGATCTCTGCACCAGGTGGAGGCAGCAGATGGCAAGAGGAAGCTGCATGCTTCTCATTTGGCCTTCTCGGCCTGAGGATCGCGCAGCAGCGTGTGCATGTGGAGCACCAGTATGGGGCAAATGGCCCCAGGAGGCTGCAACACAGGACCCTTGTGCTCTTGCTCTCAGGGTGGCTGGAGACACCTGCCTTACTCCTGATCCCAGGTTGGGACACCCTCCCACCACAAGCCACCATCAGAAGAAGGCTGGGGACATGGAGACGCACATACACACACACACAGTAGTGCCACACATAGCGCACACACATCGCTTCACTCTCGGGGCAGCAATCGCTCCTGGGGACAGCACAGCGAGGTGGAGGAGCATCCACTGGCCACACACACCTCTCCCCAACACCCTCCTCCCTCACCTCCAGACGGCAGGGATAAAAGTCCTCTCCCTGTGGTTCACTGCCACTGCTGGACCCAGTGGCCGTGTCCAGACTCAGGGGTTTTTTCGGGAAAAGTAGCCTTTTCCCGAAAAAACTTCCCCTGCGTCCAGACTCAAGCCGCGTTCTTTCGAAATAATTTCGAAAGAACGCGGCTTTTCTTTCGATGGCGGTAAACCTCATTTCACGAGGAAGAACGCCTTCTTTCGAAAGTTCCTCTTTCGAAAGAAGGCGTTCTTCAATGTAAAGAGGCCGTCTTCGAAAGAGAGCATCCAGACTCGCTGGGTGCTCTCTTTCGAAAAAGCGGATTTCTCTTTCGAAAGATCCGCCTGCAGTCTAGACGCGATCTTTCGAAAGAGGCTCTTTCGAAAGATGCTTTCGAAAGAGCCTCTTTCGAAAGAAGCCTGCAGTCTAGACATAGCCAGTGTGTAAGCAGCATGGAGGGAAGCTCAGACACCCTGTTGCCCCCTTGCTGTTTGCAGGTTCCTGGTCTGGCCTTCACCTTCCCTTGCCTGCTTGTCCCTGGGACGTAGGGGTAGTGAGACTCTTCCCTTGGACATCTGTGCAGGAAAGGGCTCACAGATGGCCTTGCTCAAAGCATATCGCCTTTGTCTGACCCAAGACCTTTCAGTCTCAGCTCAGAGATGAAGGCTAAGCCTCAGGCACAGTGTCTCCCAGAAAGACTGACCTTCTGAGTGTTCTACACACCTGGACAAGCTGTGAAGGGTGTGTTCTACATCTCCCATACCATCCTGCTGAGCCGCTCGGCCTCTGCCCCCAACCTTGGCAAGAATATCTTCCCCTTATGTTCACAAAGGTTGTGGAGGACACAGCACACAGCCACCACTTGGGGGATGTTCCACTTGCAGTGGTCCAGCTGGGTGAGGAGGCAATGGAACCTCCCCTTCAGAAGCCCAAAGGCACCCTCTACCACAGCGCGGGCCCTGCTTTGCCTGGCATTAAAGTGTTCCTTGGTGGCGTCAAAGTATCTGGTGTAGGGCTGCATCAACCAGGGGTAGGCTGCATCCTCTACAATGCACATAGGCATATCCACATCCCCGATCCTGATGGTGCAGTCAGTGCAGCTTCTAGAAGAGGCTGGAGTTTTGGAAGACATAGGCCTCATGTGCTTTCCCTGACCATCCAACACAGATGTCCATTAACTGGCCACGGTGCTTGATGAGGACCTGCAGGACCATCAAAAAGTACCCTTTGTGGTTGATGTATTCAGATGCCTGGTGGTCCAGGGCCCGGATGGGGATATGGGTGCCGTCAATAGCACCCCTTAATTGGGGAATCCCATAGTGGCAAAGTTGGCAGCGAGGGGGTCCATGTTGCCCAGGTTGATGTCCCTGCACAACAGAACAGTGTTGATGGGCCTCACCACTCAGAACAGTGGTCTCCAACCTTTTTACGCCCAAGATCACTTTTTAAATGACAGACCAAGCCAAGATCTACTGCCCCGCCCCTTCCTTGAAGCCCCGCCCTCACTATTCTCCTCTTCTCCATGACTTGCTATCCCCATCCTTATACTGCTGCTTTTTTTTTCAATTCTTCTGTAGGAAGAGATTTTTCCAACATTTGGCCTGTCTAGGCTGGACCAAATGTCAGAAAACCCCCTTCTTTTGGAAGCCCCCTTATTCCTCATGGAAAGAAGAATATAGGGGTGACCGAAAGAGCATGTTTGCTCTTCTACTAAAAAAAGCAGAAGAACAAATGTATTCCTGGATGCAGAAGAGTGTTTCTGGGATATCTCCAGAATCCTGAAAAACTCCTGCAGTCTAGCCGTACCCTCGCTGGGTTGAGACAGGATGTATAGACTCTGGGGGGGGAATGAGGGATTTGGGTGTGGGAAGGGGTGAGAGGTGCAGGGTCTGGGAGGAAATCTGGATGCAGGAGGAGGTGGTGAAGGGGACGCTGGCTCAGGGAGGGGGCTCCAGGCCAGGCAGTGTTGGGGTACTAGGCAAGCCACAGGTTTGTGGATGTGAGGGTGCAGGACTTTGGGTTGGGATATGTGAGGGACTCAGGGCAGGGGATTCCAGTGTATGATAGGTTCAGATCTAGGGCCTGGGGAAGGGAGAGTGCAGGAGTGGTTGTGGCCAGATGGGGCTTGGCCCCAATTGGGGGTTTGTTCGCCAGGCTTCATTTTTAAATAAAATACTGTCAAACACAAAAAGTTTCGGCATTGTCTTTATTTATGAAAAGAGCAGGGAACCTGTCTTGAGTCAGGGGTCACTGACCCACAGAAAAATCAGTTGGGAACAGGGGACACAGTACTGGGGAAGGGTGCTAGTGGGTGCTGAGGCAGGGAACAGGGTGTTCCCCTTCCCCCTGCTGCAGAAACCTGCCCCCCAGCACCCTGCCCCCCGCTGAAGAAAACTGTTGCCCCCTATTCCCCTGCTCCCTGCTCCAGAAACCTGCCCCCCAGCACCCTGCTCCCCACTGAAGAAAACTGTTGCCCCCTGGCACCCTGTCGTCCCCCCCCACAGAGGAAGGAAGCCCCATCACGTGCCTCCGCTGGGCCTGACTCCCCCTCCCACCGAGCAGGGAAGCCTCCTCTGTTGCGCGCTCCCTCCGGGGCCGACCCCCCCTCCCACAGAGGAAGGAAGCCCCGTTGCACGCCTCTGCCAGACCTGACTCTCCCCCTCCCCCCCGTGGAATAGGGAAGCCCGCACACGTGACCCCTCGACCCCCCGCGGAGCAGGGAAGCCTCCATTGCGCACCCCCTCTGGGCCTGATTCCCCCCTCCCATAGAGAAGGGAAGTCCCAGTGCATGCCTCTGGGGACTTACCCAGTAAGTTCCCAGAACGCCAGGGATCTGGGGCAAGGAAGCAGCTAGCGCATTTCCGGAACCCCTGGAAGTGATGTGCAGCTGTAGGACTTCCGTCCACCTCGCAGGAAGCTGCCACTACCTCCATTGTTGCTCAAGGTAGGTAGTGGGGTTTCTTGGAGGAGGGAGGAAATGGGGGGCCCAGAATGCCTCATGATCGACTGGTCAAGGCCTCGGGATCGACCAGTCAATCACGATTGACTGGTTGGTGACTACGGACTTAGAAGGGACACAGAGAATCACAGGGTTGCCTGGGCCCTCGGGAGTTATCGAAGCCCAATCTCCCCTGCCCTCCCCCCACACACACTAGGAGCAACCCCAACTTACCCCATCCCCCTGGCAGGTCTTTGTGAAGGCAGGACCAAAAAAGCCTCCCAGAGTGGAGGCTTCCACCACCCCACCACCCCTTCCCTAGGGAACCCCATTCCAGCAGTTCACCCCCCTCCTGGGACAATAGCATGAGAGCACTATACCTGCATGACCATGATTCCCATGCCAAACTGATTCCCAATGGATTGGTAGCTGTCTGGTGTGGCGGGCTTCCAGAGGGTGATGGTGATCCACTTCTGGAGGGGGATGGTGGGTTGCATGTGGGTGTCCCATTGCCGGAGGGCAGGGGCGAGCCACTCACACAGCTCCATGAAGGTGTCCTTCCACATGCAGAAATTCTGGAGACACTGCTGCTCGTCCCACTGCTCCATGATGATCTGATCCCACCAATCAGAACTGGTGTCCAATTGCCAGAAGCAGGGGTGCACAGTGTGCAGGGGAGGGTGGGTGGGGTCGAGCTGCATGATCAGTGCCTGGAGAGAGGTGAGGAGGTGTCCTGCAAAGAGCTCGGGGTCCTGTTCCTGCAGGACTACGAGAGCAGCCCACAGAAACTGCACCAGTAGGTGCAGCATGCAACATAAGAGCTGTCGCCTGCTTGGAGATAGGTTTGGCTTCATGGCAGGAGTGCTGTGATGTCCACAAGGGCAACCAGAGCAGGCAGAGAAAAGGCTTTGCTGTCCCTCAATGAGGTAGACAAAGGAGAAGAGCCTGAGACACAACTGTACAAGGGCATCCCTTTAAGCATGAGCCTCAGATAGCCTTAGGTAGCAGCTACGGGAAGTGAGTGCTGTCCTGATGCCCTGCCTGAAGTGCTTCTGGGTGGCCTTAAATACGATTCAGCATCCATGAGTGTGGACGCTCTATTTCAAAATAGCTCAGTCCTATTTCGATGGGCATTAGCTGTGTAGACGCGCTATTTCAAGATAAGCTATTTGGAGTTTAGACGTGCCCATACTGAATATTGATGGTAGATCCTGTGTGGTGAAAGTGCTAATTTACATCAGTCAAGAATCTTTACTGAAATGTTCAAATGTGTCATATAGGAGATACAGACAGAAATCTCAGCTAATATTGTCCAAATGTACTTTATATTCAATGAATTACAATTTTCATGCTAAGGAATTATTCCGTTTACAGGTGAGAAGTGAGAAAGTCATGAAGTATGGGAACGTGCATATTAAAAGCAAAACATTAAGATTTCTGAAGTTTACTGACTGCATGGTTTATTATCAGACAGTTATTAAACAAATTTTGAGCTGTACCTTGACATGATTAGTTATTGGAGTAACTTGAACAACAGTGCATAGTTCTGCAGCACCTTAGAGGCTAACAAAACATATAGATGGAAGTTTCATCTGAAGACGTGGGCTGTGCCCACAAAACCTCATGATACCATCTACATTTTTTTGTTAATCTTTAAGGTACTGCAGGCCTATTCGCTGTTTTTTAAATTTTTTCCAGTTACAGACTAACATGGCAACCCCTCTGAAACTACCTTATTGGAGTGTCACCTGAGGAATAATCCAATAAGAAAACCATCTCAGACCCCCAGCGCAGCACCCCAGTGCCTTATGGGTGCACAACTATCAAGAGCTAGATGTCATACCTAAACCAAGCAATTTTTACATACAATACTTCATCGTCTATGGAGTGCATTAAAGTGAAGTCTGGTTTGAGATTTGGACTCCTTTAGCCCGACTCAGGTATCAGATGATGCTTGGGCTTCAAAGCAAGATTCTCCATTTTCAGTTATTCAACAAATACCAACACAGAGATATATGATAAGTAAATTATAAAGCTATCGAGCCCATCCTAAGACATACCACTCCCCTGACGAGTTCAACCAAGAATTTTCAGACATTTCTTCTACAAAATAAATGGTCTGCAGCCTCAGAGTGTGAAACAAGAACAGACTAGAGGGCCCTGAGGTGAACGCTGTGTGGGGGACCAAGTGCCTCCATGTCACATGTGCCTAAGTTCAGTATGTGCATGTGTCAGCCAGAGCTCTTAAAAGGAACATCTCTGCCCTCACCTATGAACGCAGTTGAAACACTATTGCATGCATCCTCTGCCCTTTGATAGACACCGTCAAGACATTCAATTTCCATTCGGTTAAAACAGACAAGTGCATATATTCTTCTGTCATGTGACCAGGCCCACCAATAGAGGGCAGGGGAAAGAGGGGGTAAAAGGGGCAGCAGGCCTGGAACCTGGCAATTCAAAGGGCCTGGGCCTCCTGGCTACACAGCTGGAGCCTTTGTCTCTTTAAATTGCCACTTGAATGCCATGCTATGCGCTCTGTGAGGCTCTGAGGGATGGGGGGGGGGGGGTGTACTGAGGGCATGCTGTCTTGCCCTGGTCTTTCGGCTTGAATCCCTGCCTTTCTGGGAGCATGGAGCTGGGCCCTCCCCACCTCGTCTAGGAGCCCATGGAGACTATCGGCTCCCCTGCAACTGTTATAATTACAACCAGCTATTGAAGCCAGTGAGAATTTTGCCTGAATAAAGATAGTAAGATCAGGTTTATTATGCCGTTGGTAAGTAATGGCTTCATTTCATGTACTAGCCAACCCTAAATGAAGCTATCTACATAAAGCCTCAATATATAGCAGTAAAAGCTGTTCCATCAACCAGGGACCTTTATTCCTCAGGGTGTTTCTGTGTCAGAGTGCTTTGTCATCACCTCATTTGCTGTGGGTGTTATCCTTTTTAAGAGTTGTCTTACTTTAGTCATCAGCATTTCCCGAAAGTGATCACCCATGAGGAAATAAAAGACAGGATTAATGACACTATTTAAAAAGGCAATAGGCCGTGTGATAATATAAATGGCGTGGATGATGTTCTTTGTGCACTGGGTTTGATTCCAGGATTTCATTTGAGAGGCAATCCTCACATTGCGCATTATGTGGTATGGAGTAAAGAGGAGTAAAAAGATAACCAGTGCTATGATGACTAGAGAAAGAGGTTTCTCAAGTGGCTGAGCAGCTGTGAACTGCTCACTACGGTTCTTAAGAAAGCGAACCATCTTCAGGTAAAAAAAGCACATAACACACAGAGGGATTACAAACCCCAAAAACGTCAGGCACATACTATAGATCAAGTTCCTTTCTGCTTCTCGAGAACTTGCATAATCTCTACATTGGTTATCACTGACATCAGTTTTTATGAAGGTGAATATTGGCACCAGTTCAAGTGTAACCAGAATCCATACGGCAACAGATAAAACAACAGCTATCTTCTTTTTCTGTAGAAAATGATCTCTGAAGGGATATTGAATGAGCATATAACGATCAATGCTGATAAAGGTGAGAAAAAGGATGCTTGTGTATAGGTTTACATGCAGGAGGAACCTGTTGCTTCGGCACAAAACATCCCCATATGTCCACTCTCCTTTGCAGTAGCTTGTCACCAACATTGGAAGTGTACATAGAAATGCAAAGTCTGATAATGATAAGTTAAACAGGTAAATATTGCCACTTTTCCAAATTTTCAGGCAGAAGATGTAGCCAAAGACGACAATGCTATTTCCAATGATGCCAAAAATGAACTCAATAGTATACATGGTAGAAAGGTAATACTTTGACAGGGTGTTATTCATCTCCAGGCAATCATTTGCCTTATACCCATCCTGGAAAGTTAAAAACATAAAATCAATAAGAATAAAAATGACAATTACAGTGCTATTCTATTTTTTGATATCTCAACTGTGATAAATGTGGTTATTGCAACTTAATTTTCTTTTACACTATCTTTTCACTTCCATCTCTGCAAAAAAAAAGTCTTATAAACACAACCTTACTGTTTCAAGGTCTTGACATCAAAGAGATGTAAAAAACATAATGATCAAAAATACAGATGAAATTGTGAGAATACTTCCTTAGTAAGAAATGGAGCAAGGACTTTGGGATTGTGTATGAGATTTATTTTCCTGAGGGTCTCCCATAAGACAGAGCACAAAGCTGTGTGTCCATTATACTAACTGTCTAAACTAAAATCATTATGTTATACTTACACAGCACTGGGCAATAGAGAATGTGATAGGAGGAGGGAGAAAAAGCTGTCATAATAGCATTTTGGGGGGAAATCACCTCTTTCTGTGTCAGTGGGGCTTTACTCCTACATCTTACTCACTGCTTACTGTGGCAGAAATCCCATCATTTCCAGAGGGACCTTTGCCCAAGTAAGGAATGAAATTGTAGTATAGGATTGAGCCATTGGTAATGACTGTATTGGGAAGAAGTTTCAATTAGTCATGTTAGTTAGAAAAAGGAAACAATCTTGTTTATCAACCCATAAGAATGTGTACTGTTTATATGGTCATTGGAATAAGCTAATGTTCATCTTGTTTATCAGAATTACATAGACACAGCCTTATAAGAGTGATAATAGCATGCATTGCAGTTGACATTTGTGTCTCAGAACTTCTAAGGCAATTTTGAAGAAAAGGAGATTTCATTTCTTGCAATTTCATAGATCATAATATTAGTTTTCTATTTTTCACAATACAAGCCAATGCTAAACATATTAAATCCAAAGTTCACAATTGTTGGCAAAGTTAGGGTCAGATCTAAATCCCACTGAAGTCAATAAAAAGACATTAGCTAAATTCAAGTTTGGATAAAATTATCAGTTAAATATCAGTGGTAAAGTCTAAACTTTCATCAATTCACGATTTTTAGTGAACATTTTACAAGTAAATCTCAGCTCTATTCAGCTCTCTGTATGGTGTATTATTATAATTATAATTATTTATTTGTAAGATAGAATGCCCAGGGTCCTATTCTACTGAGTGCTGTGAAGTTGAGATGCAGTTACTGCCCCAAGGAACTTTCAGCATAGTATATTTTTCTGTATTTTAGCTAACAGGTAATGATTTGATTGCTGCAAGCTGAGAAAAGTGCTATATTAAAGGAATATACGCACACAATTTAGCTTATTTGCAAAGTTGTAAAAATACATTGTCCAGCACCCTTGTCTAGTGCAGGACTATCTATGAATAATTATGTTTACAATTTTAAGTTATTTTATGATATAAATTATCAAATTAGCTGGGATAATTGAGAACAACATTCACAATTTATTATGCCTTCTATTTGGCTATTTAAACCAACCATTTATTATCCTGCTATTGGATTTCAGAATAAAATACATCATGACAGGCTAACAAGAACTTTTGGAAGCCACTTGTTAAAATTCCAGAGATGACTGGGATACTTTGTCTCTGAAGTAGTTCAGGCACATCTCCCTTGAAATGTGTAAATTAGCCCTTGTCCTAAAAAATATTGCTTTGCATTTAAATTTCACCTAGTATCAACTGGGGCGGGGAGGGGGGAATAATTCCAGTGAAAGGCTGTTTCCATTTTCCTCAAATAACCAAGCTGATCTTTGTGCTATATCTTCACTGTATTCAGTGTGTTTTTCAGGAACAAATATAAACATCTCTACCAGAGTGGACTTAGTAGAATTTTGTTTACCGAGTTTTGCCTTCATAGGTTACAGTGATGTGAAATTCTGTTTAAATAGGGGAAGCACATTAATAGCGCACGCACACACACACCCTGGTTTGTGGTGCTTATTAGTGACTAATGAGGTATTTTTTGTAGGAGCCCATTATTAAAATATTGGCAGCACAATCACTGACAACGTATAGTGAGAAAAAAAAATGTAAGAAAAACAGAAATGAGATTACAACTTATGTTCAATGAAGTTTCGATTAACATTTCCTAAGAATAGGAATCACATTTTCTCAAAATATATTGACATTCCTGTTTTAAATGTTTTGTATATTTATTGTTTACGTTGTCTAAAATATATAAAAATCTGTCACTAATCTATAGGGGCAGCTGATTATTGTAGCAAGAAAACTACTTTTAAGATTATGAGATAAAATAGTTATATGAATCAAAGATGAATATACAACATATCATGTACTAATAGATACCTGTAAAAATGTTAGTTGACATCATCACAAGATACTGACTTTAATCACAGAAACCCCATATACCTGCTTTTAGCTAAGCCCTTGCAATTCAAATCATTGTGACCAAATTTAAACCTTTTAAAAAAATAAAAGTTTGAACAATGGGATTGCTGCACACCACATATGCTTTCAATGGAAAAAAGTGGTAAAATATTGAAAGCTCCATTGTTTCATGTACCTCCTGAAAACAGACTTATTGATCCCCTTCAGAGCAATATTCAGGGAAAAGGTAACTCAAAGGCAGAGTGAGGCACACCATTTAGTTGCTCCTATATGGCTAATCACATCTTTGAATGTTCACAAAGGGATAGTAATTCTAACATTTTGTCATAAGCCTGAAAGAGTAAATCACTAACAGTTTAAAAAGGCATGAAAGTCTAGCTCACTAAAGATTGTAACTTACCATTTTGTGGTAGACACTTGGTAGACACTCCTTTAACCATGACCCGATGAAAGTGTCTGGCTTATTAGAGTGCAACTTGAACACGTTGTCTCAGCTTATTTTGCATATCATGCAAAGGTGGTTAATTATTCAAGAGAATGGGGCACATTGTCTGAGCTTGATTTGCAGGAAGCCTCACTGAAGTGGGAAATATTGCGAAACTTACTCTGAGTCAACTAGAAAAATAAACTTGATCTTAGCCAAAAGGTAATTATTTTTTACACAGACCTAGTCCAACTTGACTATATGTGCTGCAGAAAGTAGCCAAAAATCCTGCATTGTGGTTATTTATCATATTCACTTTTATATGGCTAGAGAATGCTGAAAACATCATTATAACAGATTTTGAATTTAGCAAACAGATGCTTAAAACTATTATTTCCTAATAATAAAGAAATATTCATCACAAGAGGATATGTATAGCCTTGTGGTTGAATTACAGGACTAGAAGTAAGGAAATCTGGGTTCTACTGCCATTTATCCTATTCACTGACCTTGGGCAAATCAACCAACTCTGGTACCTCAGTTTCCCCATCAAAATAAGCAGAATGAGGCTTCCCTACTTCCTCAAGTGTTATGAGAATTAATTCACAAATGTTCATAATGTGCTTTGAGGTCCTCAGATGGAAGGAAAATTTAAGTCATTGTTTGTTTTATTGCCAAATTAATTTTAGTTTTCTAAGGACAAAGGAAACATTCAGCATGTTGATGGTTAAAATAAAATATAATGAACAGACTAATATAATCATATCATTAATGACCAACTAGACCCCCTATTAACTGTTTGTCTTAGCTTTTACAATTTACAAGAGCAGAAAATATTTTTATAATTCCAAAGCTTTTTATTTTGCACTCCAGTGCTACAGAACATAACTGGATGTATTTCCTGAATAAGCACAGATAGTCTGCTTCTGTAGACTCTCATAGCACCACTGAATCTATTAAGCCTGAGCTAATTCACACCAGTGAATAATTTACCCCTAAGTTTCAAAATATTCAGCTCATTTTTTCACTCTAAGATAATCTGGACCTGCTGATTTACATGACTAAATATTTTGCATGAGGTCTTCAGCTATGTGTCTTCAAGCTTCATTTTCATATGCCTAAGGAATTGTTGCACTCTGTTAATTTTATTTTCACACAAATTCAGTTTGCAAAACAAAAGTTTGGATTTTTTGCATGTGCAAAAATGTGGTCATGATAAACAGCTTGCAGCAAAAGATGTAAACACACAATAAAAATCTCTGGCAGAGTGCACACAGATACAAGTCAGAAAATGGGCAGAACCACCTCCTTCTCTAGCCATTGTGTGTTAGGTGAGGCCAGTGCCTAAATCAGTTCCCACAAGAGGCAACTGAGGCTGTGTCTACACTTCCAATTGATCCACAAAACTTTTGTCATTTATGGGGGCTTAAATGACCCCTCTCTGAGGGTATGGCTACACTTGCACACTAGTTCAAACTAGGGATGCAAACATAGGAATTCGAAATAGTCAATGAATCCGGGATTTAAATATCCCATGCTTCATTAGCATAATCGCAGCCACACGCTATTCCGAACACCCAGCTGATTCGAAAGTGAAAGTGCGCTCTGGGCCGCGTTAGTTTGAATCAAACCCCTTGGTTCGAACTAACATTACTCCTCCACAAACAATGAGGAGTAATGTTAGTTCGAACCAAGGGCTTTGATTCAAACTAATGTGGCCCGGAGCGCACTTTCACTTTCGAATCAGCTGGAGTTTGAAATAGCACGTGGCCAAGATTATGCTAATGAAGTGTGGGATATTTAAATCCCAGCTTCATTGACTATTTTGAATGCCTACATTTGCATCTCTAGTTCGAATTAGGGTGCAAATGTAGATATACCCTGAGGCTACATCTAGACTGCAAGCCTCCTTCGAAAGAGGCTTTTTCGAAAGTATCTTTCGAAAAAGCCTCTTTCGAATAAGCGTGTCTAGACTACAATACGCAGATTGGAAAATCGATCCGCTTTTTCGAAAAAGAGCGACCTGACTGCTGGACGCTCTTTCGAAAGGAAAAGCCACCCGGAACCGCTTCTGCCAGGGCATGGGGGCAGCATTTCCTTCCAAGTGCTTCTGCCTGCCCTTTGCAGAGACACGTGGTTAAAGGGACGCCCCTGAACACCCGTTGCTCTGCTCCTGCAGCTGCCTTTGCTGTCCCTCTGGGTATGTCTACACTACCCCCCTAGTTCGAACTAGGGGGGGTAATGTAGTCATACGGAGTTGCAAATGAAGCCCGGGATTTGAATTTCCCGGGCTTCATTTGCATAAAGCCGGCCGGCGCCATTTTTAAATGGCGGCTACACGTGGCACGGACTAGCTAGTCCTAATCCGAACTAGCTAGTCCATGCCGCGTGTAGCCGCGCGGTACGGGGTCCGAAGTAGCCATCATTTAAAAATGGCGCCGGCCGGCTTTATGCAAATGAAGCCCGGGAAATTCAAATCCCGGGCTTCATTTGCAACTCTGTATGACTACATTACCCCCCCTAGTTTGAACTAGGGGGGTAGTGTAGACATACCCTCTAGGAGGTAAGCAAGGCATTGCAGTGCTTGTTTGGAGTGCTCAGCTTCCGGGGACACCCCAGCAGGTTTTTTGTGTGGAGGTTTTTCTGTTTTAGACCCGTGTTTTCGGCATGGAGCCAGAGCTGCCCCTGGGCAGGCGATGGCCCCACGCCATCATACTGCAAGTGTTACTGCATCTGCATGACAAAGTCATGAGGCTACTTCCCCATCTGGACCCAGACCAGAGGTACGAAGGGATTGTCCGTCATGCAGCCCCACTGCCCTTGCCTCCAAACTTCTTTGTGGACAGGCGTTTTTGGAGGCTTGACACCAGCTCTGACTGGTGGGACCGGTTCGTTATGGAGCTCTGGGATGACCAAGAGTGGCTACGCAACTTCCGGATGCAAAAGAGCACTTTCCAGGAGCTCGCTCCGGCTCTGCAACAGCAAGACACCCACCTGCGGCCCACTATCCCCCTGGAAAAGAGGGTCGCTATTGCCCTCTGGAAGCTGGCCACCAATTTGGAGTGGGCAGGTCTACTGTTGGATACATCCTGATGGAGGTAAGTCATTGTCTGGGGACTGTCACAGTTTGGAGTGGGGGGAAGGGAGACTGTCAGGAAGGGCAAAGTGGAGTGTGAGTGGGAGGGAGCTCCTCCACACACCCTGAATTGTTGGGGGGGGGAGTTCTGAAGAGGGGATTCCCGGGGTGTTGAGAGGGAAGGTGGGTGGTGGGTTCTCCTCCTAAGAGATAAGGCACCCCTTCTAAAATTTTGTTGTCTGTCTCTTTCTGCAGGTGGTGAGGGCCATCAATTCTGAGCTGCTGAACAGACTCGTCTGTCTAGCAGATCTGGACAGCGTCATGGCCGGCTTTGCTGCCCTTGGCTTCCCGAATTGTGGAGGAGCGCTCAATGGGACACACATTCCAATCCGTGCACCGCCCCATCAAGCAGCCCAATTCATTAACAGAAAGGGCTACTTTTCTATGGTCCTCCAGGCCCTGGTCAACCATCGTGGCCAGTTTTCTGACATTTGTGTTGGGTGGTCAGGGCGGGCACATGATGCCCGCATCTTCAGGAACTCATACCTGTACCAGAGGCTTCAGGCAGGAACATTTTTCCCGCATCACAACTTTGCGGTTGGGGATGTGCACATGCCGGTGTGCATAGTGGCTGATGCCGCCTACCCCCTGATACAATGGCTGATGAAGCCCTACAGCGGTCACCTGGATGCGAGCAAGCAGCAGTTAAATCTCACCTTAACCGGGCTCGCAACCAGGTGGAATGTGCGTTCGGACGTTTAAAAGGGAGATTCCGGTGCTTGCTCACACGGCTAGACATGGGGGAGCGCAACATCCCTGAGATGGTGGCCACGTGTTGCGTTCTCCATAACCTGGTGGAGAGGAAAGGGGAGGCCTTCCTACAAGGGTGGGGTACAGGTGCTGATGGTCAGGAAAGGCACTTTGTCCAGCCCCGGACAGCTGCCATCCGCCAGGCTCACCGGTCTGCTGTTTGCATACGGGAGGCCCTACAGGAGCAATTCTCAATTGGAGGCCACTGACTCTACTGGGGGGCTTCTGCCTGGGGACTGGGCCCTGGCCCGATAAAAGCTTCCCTCTGCAACCCATCTCCTGACCCTGTTTGGAGAAATAATAAACACCAGGGTTTGTCTCAAAAGAATAAGTTCTGTTTTATTGTTATAAATATCAGTCACTGGAAAATAGTATAACTGTTGCAAACATAAAAAAGCTTTTGTTGATTTGTGATGTAGAAAATATACTTTCATGCCAAACTATGTACAATAGACATTTTCTTTAACACTATCCGTGTTATTTAACTGGGCTGATGGGGGTGCTTGAAACCTGGAGGGGGGAAGGGGATCAGGTTGCACGGTGCTTGCCTGCTCTCAGTCTCCTGCTTGGGCCTCGTGTACGGGGTCCACCATGGCCACGGGATCGGGTGGGGCGACTGTCCGTTGGCTGGACAACAGAGGGTAGGTGCTCTTGGGACTGGGAGGCCTGGGGGAGAGGAGGGCCAGGGGAAGAGAGGGGCTGGGAGACTGGGGGGGCTGGGGGAGAGGGAGGTCCAAGGGGGGAAAGGGATGCTGCTGTGGAAGGGGGGTTTGGTGGGGCAGGGTCATGGGGTGCTGGAGGAGCAGGACCAGGCACAGGAGCAGGCAAGCTGCAGACCTCCCTGAGAGTGGCACACAGGGACATGCGCTGCTGGACCAGCTCTTCCATCAGCCGATCATGCCACCGAGCCTCTGCCTCCGCCCTCTCTCGCAGGATGGTGTTGAGCTCCTGCACGGCCTCCACATGCTGCCTCAGGATGTCCGCATACACACGCCTGTGTCTGCGGCTCCCATGTCCCTGAGATGGAGGTGGGGCTGGGGTGCAGCGGCCCTCTTGCATGGCTGGTCTGGCTGGGAGGAAAAGAGGAAGACACAATCAGTCATAAAAAACTGGACTATGTAGCACTTAAAATACTAACAGGATGGTTTATTAGGGGATGAGCTTTCCTGGGCCAGACCCACTTCCTCAGATCAGAGTAACACGGCTACATTTCTATCACAATCAGTCATGTGTGCAACAGCTGTCCAAAAGGGCATGCCCTCTCCTTGAGACAGGAAAATCAGACATTCTGAAGGTAACACCGTGTGTGACCTGGGCATCAGCCTGAGCATCACAGGTTTCCCTTGTGCATCACCCACTGTGCACCCACCTACCCCTCCCCCCCCCCGGGTGTTACACAACCTCACTGCACTCACCTGCTGCTTCATCTCCGGCATCAGATGACACCTGGGAGGCCTCTGGGGTCTGTGTGACTGGCTCCTGAGTGAGGGTCGCCGTCTCCTCACTGTCCTCCTCTGGCACCATGTCCCCGTCTCCAGACTGCGCTGGGTCCTGCTCTGGCGCGTCCACCACAGGGTCCCCCAAGCCAGACTGGATGAGACGCCGCGGTGTGCGTGCTTCACCACCACCCAGGATCTGGTCCAGCTCAGAATAATAGGGGCAGGAGTGGGGGGGGGGGGCTGCCCCAGAACGGGAGCTATCCTCCCTGGCCTTCACATAACCTTGGCGCAGCTCCTTAACTTTGGAGCGCACCTGATCCTGGGTACGGGGGTAGTGTCCTCTCTGGGCCAGGGCCTCTGCCATGCGGCCAAAAATGTCCGCATTTTGTTGCCTGCTTTTTAGGGCTTGTAAGGCCTCCTCCTTTGCCCAGAGCTCGAGAAGGGTCTTGAGCTCTGGCCCAGACCATGCCATTGCCCGGTGTTTGGAGCCCCTGGTTGGCTCCCCAGAAGGCTCTTTAGAAGGGCCAGGAGGGTCTTGGGGCTGGGACATGCTGCACTTAACCAGCCGTGTGCTCTGGCTGCTTTGCTGCCACAAGTGGCTGTGAGGGTGCCTGTCCCTTTAACAAATGGCTGCAGACAGGAACCAGAGAGATGCAAGGCATGCCCCAGATTGTCCATCAGGGCTTCTTCCTGGAGGCCATTATTTTCAAAAAAATGGCCTCCCCGCATCCACACTCACTTATTTTTGACGGATCTCCGTCAAAAAAGGCGTTCTTCCTTGTGCAATGAGTTTTACCACCGTCAAAAGAAAAGCCGCGTTCTTTTGATTTAATTTCGAAAGAATGCGGCTGTAGTCTAGACGCAGGTGAAGTTTTTTCAAAAAAAGGCTAATTTTTTCAAAAAAAACCTTGAGTCTGGACACAGCCTGAATGACAAAGTTTTGTTGCAGCAAGTACCAGTGTGAATGCTGCTTTGTAGGCAGGAACATTCCCCTGCTGACAAAGCGAAACCCACTCATGAGGAGGTAGAAGTATTTTGTCTGCAAAAGTGCCAACAAACAGCATTCACACATGCTGATGTTTAGCGACAAGGCTGTGTCACTAAAAGCTGCATGGTGTAGATGTACCCTGAGCTTCCTGACTACAGGTGGTGAGTTCTATTCGTGGATTACCAAGTGAGATAGGCACTTCCCTGCAACCTGGCTCTGGGCACCTATTGCTTTGAGAGGGATCGGGCTGATCCATCAATCTCATCAACATATTGTTCTAATTAGCTTAGGCAGCTCCACACCTAACATGCTGGCTTTTGTGGATCACATTTTAAAATACCTCTCTCTCTCTCTCTCTCTCTCTCTCTCTCTCTTCATTGTATAATATTCAATTAATTCATTCTCTCTCTTCATGGTGTAACACTCTATTGATTCATTAACTTGGGCTTTTTGGATCTTACTGTTGTTCCCGTGAGTTTCTTTGTGCTTAAAAGTTAGTTGCTCAGTGTTGCAATACCTCAAGCCCTTTGTGGATCCCACCCCCAATAGCCATCTTAGCAAGTCAAACCAATAGCTATCTAGCCCAACATCCTGTCTCTGACCATGACCAGCATCATATACTTTAGAACTGCAAGGGGAGAAAAAGTCTGTGAAGCCTCCTTTATTCTGGTTTCCATCGCATCAGTAAAATGACAGCTGTGAGTTAAATTAACAGAATGTGTTTTCAGCTGACAAGTGTGTCTACAAAAGGACTTAAATTGTCTTAATTCCAGTTGTTTTTAAACTGATTTTCTCTACAACCTGTGAAGAAGTTAGCTGGGCTGTAAAGCATGAGAACTTATATATATTCCAAAACTTTAAAAAAAAGTATTACACAAATATGCACATGTAAAGTTTGAGACCAAGATGCGAAGAAGCCAGTATTGCTGTTCTGTAATAGGATGGTGATCAGCAAGGTATATGGAGAGGTATAGACAGAGGATCCAATCCTGTAAGCCTGTTTCACCAAAAAAAAGTACCATTCATTTCAAACTATATTGTATATAAAGGTGACAGACCCATTTATTTCATTTTTAAATAGGATTTTTTTGTGACGAGGTCTGAATTTCATGTAAGCAAATAATTACTTTTCTGCCCAGCTAATGGCAGCCTTCTGACAATGACTGGCAGGCCTTAATACTATACCACTATACTATACTATGGCTCCAAAATGCATTTATTTATTGATATGGGGAGTGTAGCATGAGATCAAGAAAATAATTCTGCTTGACCTTGAGAATACTGTAGCACTTTCAAGGAGCATTTGTGCAGTAAATTCCAGGGTCAGTAACGTATGTATGTTTACAGAGCATTAATTGCATGTAACTATGGCTAACCCTTAAGTGATCACAATCTAATTTCAACATAAACAGGATAGTTGCTGCAATATTTCTTAGTCTGATTGTATCTAATATTTGGTTAGCACTATTAGTGTACGTGACACTGCACTACACGTACTATGTCAAAACAAAAAGATCCATGATGCAAGGAGCATAAATTCTAAAAAATTCTCTGCAGAGAAAAAAAATCAACTGAGTTTGAGCCAATCTCCCTGGCTGTAAAGAGAATGCATCTCACCTCTCTTCTTTACAGTGTGCACCTGTACTTTCAGGTGAGTCCCTGATAGTAGTAGGCAAAGTCCTTCCTCATGTGAAAGTTCTTGCCCTCAGAGCCCCGCTGAGTTCAGTTCAATCACACATTCTATTCATGTAAGGTAGGTTATGATGTCATTAGCAGGGCAATGGTTCCAGCTCAACATCCCTTCCCCTTCCAACAAAGGAAAGGCTACTTCGCATCTGTCTGATGAAGCAAGCTTAAACCCAGGAAGGGACCTTAGGAAGAGGAAAAAATTATGAAAAAATTGCCAGGTTACAACTATATCCACTCTCAAGTCCCTACCCAAGGTGGTAAGACTGCAGTCTTAGCTTCTTTACCATTCCTGCCAGTGCTAGTGCAAGGTTTTTGACACCCTAGGTAAACTACGATTGGTGCTGCCCCCCATTCAATATAGAGAAAAATGAGAATTCTAGATTGAAAATTTACCTTTATTTACTTGGCATTCAAAATGAACAATGTAAAAATAAAAAATCTTAATCTTGCAAGTATTTGTGGTTCTTCTTTTACAATCTTGTTAAACCCTCTTACCATATTTTTTAAGTCCATCACAATACAAATTGTTTATGGGCACAGAGTCTTTGGGGTCACAGCTCATAATACAACTGCATGACTGACCAACACTGAACTACTGAGAATGACAGAACTGTCAGACCCTGCGCCATGGCAGCAAACCCAGGTGGTGTTCTTTTGAAGCTATGCCCTATGACACATTTTAACTGTATTTACATACACAGCCATGCTCCACAACGGGAAATAAATGATATAACTTGACCTCTGACATGGCAATGATGCACTGTTCTACAAGTATAAGGTGACTCCTTAGTTTGCCTAGATGGTTGGGCCAGCCCTGATTCCTAGACCCGGATACAAAAGAGAGAGCAATCCAGACACAAAAGAGTGAACAAGCCAGAAAACTAGATCTGTCAGTCTCCAACAATGACTCTTCAGGTGTTCCATGCTATGTAGCCAAACCCTGGAGTTCCTACAAGTTACAACTACCATTGCACTGGGTAAGTATTTCTGAATTCTTTCCATTGATTTCTAGATTTCTTGTAGAATAAGGATCCAATCAAGTATTTCAAACCTGGATTCTCTGCTCTTTCCCTCCTCCCCTCCCCCCAAACTAGTGGACTTGTAACTGAAGATGACAACTTTTGGAGAGGAACCCCATCACAATGAAGTATGAAAAAGTGACTTACATGCCTCTTCCCATCCCTCTCAAACACACAAGTTTGCATAATGAGATGCCACTGAAGCAAGTCCAAAACCAATGCTATAACAGGTTGGACCTCCCTGATCTAGCATGCTCAGGACCTCAGCAGTCCCAAACCAGGGTGTTTGCTGGACCAGGGAAGGTCACTGTTCCCCTGCTGGCCACTGGCCCCATTCCCAAGCTGCCAGCCCCACAGGCTCCACCCCTGTCCAGTAGAGCTCCCAGCCACTGCCCACCTCCCCTGCCACTGGGGTTGAGCCTTTCTGGTCAGGCTAGGACTCCAGCTGTGACTGCTTGGCCCTAGATACCCTGCCACTGGCCTGACTCGGGGCTCCCCTGCAGCCAGTCCAGCTGGTACTCCTGGCCACCACCGGCTCCCCTGCAGCTGCTCTGGACAGGGGTATCCCGGCCGACGCTGTCCCCTCTGCTGCCAGCCCAGCCAGGGACTTACCAGCTGCTGCTAGCCCCTCTGAAATTGGTCCAGCCGGTACTCCCTGTCCTCCGCCAGCCTCACTGCAGATGATCTGTCAGCCCCTCTGCCACTGGACTCCCAGTAGGCCCCACTTCAGTCACCAGGGCTCTCTGGCCAGTAACATCCATGGACCTTGTTGGATCACAGACGTTGCTGGACCAGAGAGTCCCAGATTTTGAAGATGCAACCTGTTTTTATTTTTTAGACTGGGTTAGACAGATACGCAGTGACTCAACCTTCAAGTTAGGAAAAGAAAAAAACAGATTTTTAGAATAGGTGGAAGGAGCAGGGAAAAATGAAAGATAATAAAAAGCACCACAGGATTGCTGTATTTTTAAGAGAAGTGATAGATCTGTCCCTAACAGAAGCTGTAGTATTTCCTTAGGGTATGTCTACACTGCAGAGTTCTTTTGGAAAAACGGCTGTTTTTCTGAAAAAACTTCACTTATGTCCACACTGCAATCACGTTCTTTCGAAAAAAAATTGAAAGAACAGAGGGGTTTTCTGACATTGATAAACCTCTTTCTATGAGGAAGATGCCTTTTCCTGAAAGAGCTCTTTCAGAAAAAAGGCGTGTGTAGACGGGGAAGAGGGGGTTCTTTTGAAAGAAGAGGAAAGAGGAAAAAGCACAGGTGCCCGGGTGGCCACTCCATCCATAGTAATCACAGCTTAAATGCGAGATAGCATCCATTCAGTGTGGACGCTATCTTTTAAAAAAATAGATCACTTTTTCGATGTGCTTTTGCTGTGTCTCTAAACCACTTTATATGTCAGTTTCAGAGAGGGACAGGTCATATATATTTGGGGAGTCCTGTGATTTAGTAGTGATAAAACAGGCCCACCGATGGGAGGCAAAAGGGACAGCTGCCCTGGAGCCTTGTAGTCTACTGAGCAATTCTGATACAGCAGCAATGGCAGCAGCTGGGGCCCCGGGGGCATGCACTGGTTCAGCACTGAAGGATTGACTGGGGGAGGCTAGCTCCAAGCCCCATCCCTTCTGCTTGAAGCCCCACGCCTCCTGGAGGCCCGGAGTCTGCCCCTGCCAAGACCTTGCCCAGGGCCTTGTGAAGTCTGGTGGCTACCATGTGCCATGACACTGATGTTCATCACGGTTGGCAGATAAACAGAACTATTAAGGCTCCTGCCTTGAGGAGTTTTCAATCTAAAGCTGACAAGCTATCATGGAAAAAGTGATGGACTAGGAAGTAAGTGGGGATGGGTAGCAAGGGAAAAAACCAAAACAGCAGTTCTCTTATTTACAAAAAGAATGCAGATCTCATGATACATGGGTATTGATTTCTCCCTTACTCTTCTTTGGTCTATGGCAGTGACACCCAAATGTTTCCTGTCATGCGCCCCCTTATCAATAATGGAATCCAGGTCCCCCATTCTTGGTCGGAAGGAGCTTGGGCTGAATGCAGAGCTGGGACAAACCTGTTGATGGGGGGAGAGGGGCTAAGATGGCCTGGGAGTGGAGACAAAATGAGGGCAGAGGCTGAGGTCAGGAGCCAGAAATGAGTCTGGGGCCAGGAGCAGAGCCACAGCCATGAGCTGTCAGTCAGGGCCAGAATAGAGCTGTGACTGGAGCCAGTGTTCAGCTGAGTGCAGAACAGGGTTGGGTGGCACTTCCTTTCCACTCCCTCTGGGGTGGCCCAGCTGTCCTCTCCCCACTGGAGCATTTATCCATGTACACCCAGAGGATACCCCATGATTCGCTGACCAGAGGGCTAAGATTCCTAAGCTTCTACAGACACCCCTCATTCCATATTTTCCCCCATTTAAGTCTTTTTATTAACAAAGACTGTTAATGAATATTTTCAGATTTTGCTATGAATATTGCATATTATGTAGCTAGGAAAATTGCATAGTTAGGCTGCTCTTTTGCTCAAATGCAAGTGGTTTTAATCATTTAGATGCTTTATGCTGCAAGTTCCTTAGAGCACAGACAGTTTTTAATAAGGAAAACAACCAGCACACAGTGGGCATACAGTATACAACATAAGTAATAATCAAATTTCTCTTGATCCAGGAAAGAAATCATTTCCCTTGCTTCTTTCAGGATTTTCAATTTGTACTAACTTCTCTTGTTCTTGCCTGGAAGAGCCAGGCTACGTCTACACTGGCCCCTTTTCCGGAAGGGGCATGTAAATTTCACTAGTCGTCGTAGGGAAATCCGCGGGGGATTTAAATATCCCCCGCGGCATTTAAATAAAAATGTCCGCCGCTTTTTTCCGGCTTTTAAATAAGCCGGAAAAGAGCGTCTAGACTGGCCCCGATCCTCCGGAAAAAGTGCCCTTTTCCGGAGGCTCTTATTCTTACTTCAAAGGGCACTTTTTCCGGAGGATCGGGGCCAGTCTAGACGCTCTTTTCCGGCTTTTTTAAAAGCCGGAAAAAAGCGGCGGACATTTTTATTTAAATGCCGCGGGGGATATTTAAATCCCCCGCGGATTTCCCTACGACGACTCGTGAAATTTACATGCCCCTTCCGGAAAAGGGGCCAGTGTAGACGTAGCCCCAATGTGTCTCAAAAGGTCAGCTGGAAAGGCACCAGCCAAATCCCCTCAGCTTTGTACCTCAGGAATATACTATCTTGCACTGCTCAAATTTGCAATGCATAATTCATTCATCATTTCAGTGCAAAGTAGGTATACACTAGCCTATGTAAAACCTGAGCACATTTACCGGACACTCCCAGTAAATTCACTGGTAAAGAAACAGTTAAACAATTTATGACCACAAAAGACAGTCATGTAAAGTTTATCATGATAGCCAAATGGTCAGAGTGGTTTCCAAAAGAAAATACAACCTGAACTGTCAAGCATATTAGAGTGGGAAACCACTAGCTTAAGTAGTTCCTCCCTCCACTGGATATTGCAGACCTTGATACACAGGCTTGTCCCTTAAACCTGGGCCAGTCCTGTCTGTTAGGGTACGGCTACACTGTGTTTTATTTTTCAGAAGAGATATGCAAATAGCGCTCGCATTTGCATACCTTCTTCCAAAGAAGAGGCTTTTCTGCCATTTGGCCCCATCTGTATGGGACCAAATGTTGGAAAAAAAACCTCTTTCGAAAGCCCCTGTAAGCCTTGTTTTACGAGGAGGAAGGGGGCTTTCAAAAGAGGTTTTTTCCCCTACATTTTGTCCCATATAGATGGGGCCAAATGGCAGAAAAGTCTTTTCCGGGAAAAAAAATGGAAGAAGGTAGGAAAATGTGAGTGCTATTTGTGTACCTCCTCCGAAAAATAAAACACAGTGTAGCCATACCCTAAATTAGAGTCTTCAGTCTTCTGAGTGTTGCAGCAGTAGTTGTCTTGCAGCAGAGAAAAATATGGGGACTGTTGTTGCTGGCATGAGTGAGTCTCAGGTCCGACACTGGGTTCTCAAAGTACAAAAAACGCTACACAGGTATCTGTCAAACACAAGCAGTTTATTTCCTGACAGCTATCAGCAGTGCCCCTTAACTAAAAGAACAACATGATAGGAAAAGTGGCATTTCTTACATCCCTTCGGCTAGCTGGGAACCCCATTTTGGCTGTGGATGAAGTGGGAGACTGTCTCAGCTTCTGAGGCGCCGGTACCCAGAGCCCATCAATGAGGTCCAAATTGCTGTGCTCTGGTGAAGCTTCAAATACTGTGTCTCTACTATCACTTGTTTGTGCTAGTTTGGAAATATCCAGGGTTACTCATTGCTTGTTACAGTATGGCTCAGCTGTACTGCTTGTCCTTTGACTTTGTTTACATGATTGGTACATTTAGGTAAACAAGATTGTTGTGTTCTCGCCCTTATCTACAATTTGTTCTTGCTACAATGGCATATGTTCCTAGAGGCTTGCTTCTGGCTCATCAGTAGTAGGGAAAGGGGGGGAGAATGGGAAAGGGAGGGAATGCAGGCCTCATCACCCCTATACTTCACACGTACATAGTTCTTCTGCAATTGAACCCTACACCATAGGTCCTGTTTAGTACCTCAGTCTCATATGAATGAAGAACACAAGTCCAGGCATGTTTGATGGACATTGAAGAGTCCCCAGGCAAAGCTAAGCAATTTCCCAGGTGTGGCCTCATATAGATGAGTCATTGAATTGTAGCACCCTCGCTCGGTAATCCTGGCTGGAAGTTGGTTACTTTCCTTGCAGTTGTCTCTGGGGAGCTAATATCTGGCCGATTCCCCAAGTTACAGAGAGTTTTAATGACAACAATACAACACAATTTCAACTTCATATGCGCTAAAGATAAACATAGATAAAACAGTGACTGTCAGCTGATCATAACCTTTCCCCTGTTACCTCACATGGCATGCTTTACATGCAATATTATAATAATACATGGATGAAGAATATGAGAGGGAGGTGTCTAAAGACACTTCCCCTAGGTAAAAAAAAGTCACACTACCACTTTAAAAATTTCTTCAAAATCTGTTTCATTCTGTTCCCACTCAGGTGAAAAGAAAAAAATATCAAATAAAGCCTCTTTCCTTTTCTTCAATTCCACCATTCTTGCGTGGATATTTAGCAGTAAGCCCACATTTTCCCTATAGTTACAGCAGGAAAATATGCACAGTTCTTTGTAGAATGGAATCTTACTGTGCTATATGTAAAGGTATAGTCCTGCTACTTTTATTCATTAAAATTGTCCCACTGCCATAAGGAACATGGGACCATGACCAAACAGTAGACTCGTACAATAGAAGATGCTCAGAGGTATTCATACCATATCTGTTGGAAATTAGGGACAGTTAAATAGAAACGGATTTAGAGTCAGCGGAAATCAACAGATCCTACAAATACTATTTATTCAACTGTGTCAAGCTATAAAGGTGTTTCTTAGCCCCCCAACGTGTAAGGGTTTACAGTGAGGGTCCAGGTTCTATCACAAGGGGGATCAGGATATTTGTATAAAAAGCAGAAGGGAAACTGCTGCAGTAGAGGGTACATAGGAGGGAAGCTGTGTCCTTGCTCCTCTCCCCACCCCTTCCCCAAATAAGTTAAGAGTTACCAAAGCCCATATCCTCATAGGTACTTAGATACCTGACTTGCAGATAAATCAATAGAAATCAAATGCCTAAATACCATTGAGGAGCTGCGCTCATGCGTTCTGGGCTGCATTCTTGTCTTAGAATCATCTCAGTGTTAAAGCCAAACTTTAGGAAAGACACTTTTCAACTATATTTTGGGGCTCCATTTTACCTTCCCCACCTGGCATATCTGTCCCTGGCTTACATGTATCAACAATGCACTCAGTGCTGTACAAGACAAAGCTTAAGTCAGCCCCTACCTTCAGTAGTTTATAATCTAAACAAGAAGCACCAGTAGTATAAACAAGATACCTGACATGAACAAATGATATGGTACAAAACTTAATATATGAACCATTTTAGGAAACATTAAGTGAAAACTGAGCTATTGATGTAGCTTGACATCAATTTCATCACAGCAAATTTATACCAGTTTGGGGCTTGAAATATTTTTGTTAATAATGCAACGAATGTCAGGGAGAAAGAGAAAATACATATAGAAGTTATTGACATTTTCATGATCAGCAAACTAATTTCTATTGTTCAGCTGCATTCTTGAATTTATGTCCCAGCATTTGCATGCTTCATTTTTAAACTATTAATCTAAATAGAATGACATTATTATGTAGCTAGCTGTAAAATAGCATGATTAAAGCTAAGATAAAACCCAACGATTAAGTGACACATTAGCTTCCAACACTTAAAAAGTTTTGAAAATAATCAGTACACAAATGTAATCAGTGTTACTTCACCTTGGTGAATTATGCAAATGAAGTATCTAAAAATTTGTCTGCTAAAAGGAAATTAAGAAGGAAAAAATCGGGTTACAAACAACTGTTGAGATTGCTTATTGGTCTGTTCTGATGATTTATATAGAACAGATGTCTTTATTTTTTAAACCCTAGAGTATAAAAAACAGTCTCACATTTCTCCTAGCATGGCAAGAACAGGATGGACTGGAAAACAGAAGCAGCACAAACAAAACCAAAGGCAGTATAAACGATTGCAGCTCTCAGTATTTGTTTTCAGCTGTCAGTATTTGCAGTACTCACCCAATAAAATCATAGCTGTATACATATGAAGTGAATTTTATACATATGAGGTAAATTTGGAAACCAGCAAAGATTTATAGCATATTGAAAATAAGTTTGAAAGCTATGTTTGTTTCTTGAACTACTGTATAGCCTTTTAAATATTTAAAATCAGTTTTCAACTCAAGGCCATTTCCAAGAAAAACACAGGCATGACTAATAGCAAAATGATCCATAACTTTGTATAACAACAGCATGCAACTTCTCTACTGATTTCACTGGGTAACCAAGAAGAATGTAATGGATTTACATAACTAAGAAACAGAATCAATGTACACACAGTAATATGAAAACAGTAACTGGCCAACTGAAACATAGACAATCTCTCTAAAGTACCGGATGTCATGACTTGCGGAATATAAAACCAGCAATGGAACTGAGATAAAAAAGCAAATATGTCAACATCAAAATGACTAGGGAAATATTACTTCAACTCCATTAGTTAATGACTGAAGCCACAGGATTTACAAGATAGCCTAGTACATATCAGGTGTCATACAATAGAGTTTAATCCTCATACACAAAAGTCTTTGATTGGCATTTTTCAATATGAGAACCAGTTTTGATTCACTGAGGTTAGACAATGAAAAGGATTAATATATATTTTTCCTTAGATGACTAGACTTAGCAGCAATATAAAAAATACAGCTTGTTGTACCCAACCATCATTTAGCACAACTACTTTGTGGTTAATTTCAGAATTTTTATCTATATTCTCAACTCAAGCAAATACAGGCAGTCCCCGGGTTACGTACAAGATAGGGACTGTAGGTTTGTTCTTAAGTTGAACCTGTATGTAAGTCGGAACTGGCTTCCAGATTCAGCTGCTGCTGAAACTGACCGCCAGTTCTGACTTACATACAGAATCAACTTAAGAACCCCAGGCGTCCCCAAGTCAGCTGCTGCTCAAACTGATCAGCAGCTGATTCCAGGAAGCCCGGGGCAGAGCAACTCTGCCTCGGGCTTCCTGTAGTCAGCGCTGGTCAGTTTCAGCAGAAGCTGACTTGGGGACGCCTGTGGCAGAGCAGCTGGGGTGCTGCTGGGTTGCTCCAGTAGCGCCGCTCCTCGGCGCTACTGGACCAACGCAGCAGCACCCCATCTGCTCTGCCCCAGGCGTCCTGATTCAGCCGCTGCTGAAACTGACCAGCAGCGGCTGAATCAGGACGCCTGGGGCAGAGCAGCTGGGGTGCTGCTGGGTTGGTCCAGTAGCGCCCAGAGCGGCGCTGCGGGACCAACCGGCAGCGCCCCAGCTGCTCTGCCACAGGCGTCTGGAGAAAAGCCTAGTCTGCTGGGGGGGGGGGGCGTATTAGCTGCGCCCCCCCCACCCCAGCAGACCAGGAAGACGCGGGCGGTGAACCGAGACACACCGCGGTTCCGCCACCTGGGTCCTCCGCGGCTTTGCTCCCAGTCTCCCTGGTCTGCCAGGGAGACGGGGAGCAAAGCCTCTGAGGACGCCAGCAGCAGGACAGCCGCGGGGCGTCTGGGCTGTCCCGCTGCTGGCTTCCCCGAGGCTTTGCAAAGCCGCGGGGGGGCTCAGGCAGCGAGGCAGCCCAGGTGCGCCTGGGCTGCCTCGCTGCCCGAGCCCCCCCACGGCTTTGCTCAGCGTCTTCCTGGTCTGCAGACCAGGGAGACGCGGAGAAAGCCCAGAGTACACGGGCGGCAGGACCACGAGGTCCCGCAGTCCGTGTCCTCCGGGGGAGCCCCGTTCGTAACTGTGGATCCGACATAAGTCGGATCCGCATAAGTCGGGGACTTCCTGTAACTGAACTAAATCTCAAATCTGCAGGTCTTTGGTGCAACTGAATTATTTTAAAAAAACTGAGCAGAAGATGTATTTATGGGTCATGCATGATGCTGTGGCAATCCCAATGGGTGCACATTAACACTTCTTGTTGACATGATCAAACTAATATAATTCTGGCTGTCATGACTTATCTGTTCATAATGAGATCTGTGAAGCTATTTGTTCCTCACTTCTTTGACATCTTGTATATTTGTTTTAAAAGAGGAGCATTTTATAACAAAGCATCAGGGTTCATTTAGTGGCAGAACTTGTATTGGCAGTCTGCATGTAGAGTGCCTCCCACATAAATGGCAATCAAAAAGCTTTTGGCTCTAAAGCCAGTCAAAAATCTGGTATGGTCGCTGATATCAAACCGTTCAGGGGAGTACAAGATTTTGGAACAATTAAGATGTTTTGGCTCTCCACATTCACATTTGGGATCATCTCTTAGATTCCATTGTCACCAATCTTTGCCATGCAAGCACTTTATTCAAAATTAGAGTATACCCATTTTCTCATGTGAAAATCTGTGTGCCTGAATGTTGGTTTTCTGAAGGAAACAGGTTCTCCAAGCCCTGGTCTACACTAGGGAATTATTTCAAAATAACTCCCCTAATTTCAAAATAACAAGCGGAGTGTCTTCCTACTGCCTCCCCCCCTCTCTCTCTCACTTCTCCTCCGCCTCCTGCCTCTCTGTCTTTCTCTTTCTCATCTCCTCCCCCTCCTGCCTCTCACTCAGGGTACTGCGGAGCCCAAACGGCCACTCACGCCGCTTGCTCCCCCATAGCGGCCCGGCTGAGCAGTGCAGAAGTGACTTCAGGGAACAGTACCTCCCAGAGGCAACAGCCAGCATTTCAGCGTTAGAGTCACAGACATTGGCCTACTACAGTGGTCCCCAACCTTTTCAGGTTGTTGGGTGCTGGAGGCATAGCTGTTCGCCCGCCGGGCGCCTGGGGGCGGCCCCCCCCCATAGCCGCATGCCCGGGGGCGGGGGCCCCCTCATAGCTGCATGCCCGGGTGCGGGGCCTCCTCCAAGCGCCGCGCGCCCGGGGCCGGCGCTCCCCCCACCCTCCCCCTGCAAGCGCCGCGCGCCCGGGGCCGGGGCCGGCGCTTCCCCTCCCCCCCGCAAGTGTCGCGCGCCCGGGGCATGGAAATGCCCCCGCGGGCGCCATGGCGCCTGTGGGCACCGTGTTGGGGACTACGGGCCTACTATATATATGATAACTCCACCTTTTCAACAGGAATAATGCTTATTTTGAAATTGTTATTTCAAAACAGCATGGCTAGACTGGCATGATTTTGCGGAAATACTTTTAACGGAAAAGTTTTTCCGTTAAAAGTATTTCTGCAAAAGCGCATCTAAATTGGCACAGATGCTTTTGTGCAAAAAGTGCTGTTGCACAAAAGCATCCGTGGTGTGGAAGAAAACATTGTCCTCACTCTGAGTTTGTAAGCAACAAGTAGCCAGAGGCAGTTTTATTACGAGCTGCAGCAAGGGAAAAACTGGTTCAGACAGGGGGGGAGTCCCCCCCCCTCACGGGGGGGGAGTCCCCCCCCTCACCGAGGCAGATCTTCGAATACAAGCAATTATGAAGCAGTTTATATACTGTCTATTAAATATAATAACAATAACAATTAGTCTCCTTCCCATTACAAACACCAATGGCTAACAGTTATTTAGTTCCACCCAGATGCACCTTATCTCAAGGTCCCTACCAGAGTCAGCATTCTATCCTTATCTCCGTATGGAGGCGAGAGGCGAAGGCAGCGTCTAATTACAGATCTCGCGTTGTCAGGCCACAATATAAAAGAAGCAGTGAGGGACAAAAAGGCATCTTTTAAGAAGTGGAAGTGGAAGTCCAATCCTAGTGAGATAAATAGAAAAGAACATAAATCAAGTGTAAAAATCTAATAAGAAAAGCAAAAAAAAATTTTTAGGAACAGCTAGCCAAAAACTAAAAAAAAATAGCAAAATGTTTTTTAAGTACATTAGAAGCAGGAAGCCTGCTAAAAAAGCCAGTGGGTCCCCTAGACAATCGAGATACAAAAGGAGCAATCAAGAACGAGAAAGCCATTGCGGAGAAACTAAATGATTTCTTTGCATCAGTCTTCACGGCTGAGGATGTTGGGGAGATTCCCAAACCTGCACCATCCTTTGTGGGTGATGAATCTGAGGGACTGTCTTGGATTGAAGTGTCATTAGAGAAGGTTTTGGAACAAATAGAAATACTTAATGTTAACAAATCTCCAGGACCGGATGGCATTCATCCAAGGGTTCTAAAAGAACTCAAATGGGAAATTGCTGAACTATTATCTGTGGTTTGTAATCTATCCTTTAAATCAGCTTCCGTACCTAATGACTGGAAGGTAGCTAACGTGACACCAGTATTTAAAAAGGGTTCTAAAGGTGATCCTGGCAATTACAGACCGGTAAATCTAATGTCGGTACCGGGCAAATTAGTCGAAACAATAGTAAAGAATAAAATTGTCAGGCATGTAGAAGAACATAATTTCTTGGACAAAAGTCAACATGGTTTCTGTAAAGGGAAATCATGTCTTACTAATCTATTAGAGTTCTTTGAAGGGGTTAACAAACATGCAGACAAGGGGGATCCAGTAGATATAGTATACTTAGATTTTCAGAAAGCCTTTGACAAGTTCCCTCACCAAAGGCTCTTGTGTATATTACATGGTCATGGGATAAGAGGAAAGGTACTTTCATGGATTGAGAACTGGTTAAAAGACAGGAAACAAAGGGTAGGAATAAATGGTAAATTTTCAGAATGGCGAGGGGTAACTAGTGGTGTCCACCAAGGGTCAGTCCTGGGACCAATCTTATTCAACTTATTCATAAATGATCTGGAGAAAGGGGTAAGCAGTGAGGTGGTAAAGTTTGCGTATGATGCTAAACTATTTAAGATAGTCAAGACAGAAGCAGACTGTGAAGAACTTCAAAAAGATCTCACCAAAGTGAGTGATTGGGCAACAAGATGGCAAATTAAATTTAATGTGGACAAGTGTAAAATAATGCACATTGGAAAAAATAACCCCAACTATACATGTAATATGATGGGGACTAATTTGGCTACAAAAAATCAGGAAAGAGATCTTGGAGTTAACGTGGACAGTTCTCTGAAAACTTCCACACAGTGTACAGTTGCGGTCAAAAAGGCAAATAGGA
Organism: Pelodiscus sinensis; assembly: GCF_049634645.1. Classification (NCBI taxonomy): domain Eukaryota; kingdom Metazoa; phylum Chordata; order Testudines; family Trionychidae; genus Pelodiscus; species Pelodiscus sinensis. The sequence goes on along the minus strand of NC_134720.1, from coordinate 27,367,187 downwards.
TGTTAGGAATTATTAAGAAAGGGATAGAAAATAAGACCCAGAATATCTTACTGCCCCTGTATAAAACTATGAAACGCCTACATACTAAATACTGTGTACAGATGTGGTCGCCTTACCTCAAAAAAGATATTTTGGCCTTGGAAAGGGTGCAGAAAAGGGCAACAAAAATGATTAGGGGTTTGGAATGGGTCCCATATGAAGAGAGGCTAAAGCGACTGGGACTTTTCAGTTTAGAAATGCAGAGACTAAGGGGGGATATGATAGAGGTGTATAAAATCACGAGTGGTGTAGAGAGGGCAAATAAAGAAAAGTTATTTATTAGTTCCCATAATAGAAGAACTAGAGGACACCAAATGAAGGTAATGGGTAGCAGATTTAAAACTAATAAAAGAAAGTTCTTCTTCACACAGCGTATAGTCAACCCGTGGAACTCCTTGCCAGAGGAGGCTGTGAAGGCTAGGACTATAACAGAGTTTAAAGAGAAGCTAGATAATTTCATGGAGGTTAGGTCCATAAAAGGCTATTAGCCTTGGGGTGGGAATGGTGTCCCTGGGCTCTGTTTATCAGGGGCTGGAGATGGATGGCAGGAGACAAATTACTTGATCATTGTCTTCGGTCCACCCCTTCTGGGGCACCTGGTGCTGGCCATTGTCAATAGACAAGCTACTGGGCTAGATGGACCTTTGGTCTGACCCAGTACGGCCATTCTTATGTCCTTATGTTCTTAATGTTGTTGTCTTTGTTGGGATGTCCCGAGATGGTTTTTAGCAACTGAAGATACCTATGACAAGACATGTTTTTCTGGCCAGGGAAAGATGGTTGCCCATGTGAACTATTCACCTGTTGGTTCCCAAATAGGAACTACTACTATTTGGGAGTCATGTCAGATACATTCACATTGAGACCCCATTAATCCATTGCAATTAGCCAGAGGAGACATTGCATCTGACAACATACACAGAAACACCAATAGAAGACAAAGATGGATGTCAATATTAATGGTTCTTTTCTGGCCCTCAGTGTAAGAGACTAGGGTGTAGGCAGTCTGGGCTAGTGGTGACAGCTGTGTCCAGGCATCAAGGTGATAATGAGCAGGGCTTGGAGTCATCATTAGAACTGGGATCAACAGGCAGAGTCAGGCTCAGGTGAAAGCTGGAGATCAGAAATAATTACCAGAATGGAATCAGATGTTAAGAATCAGGCTACATCAGAAAGAGTGGGGAGGTCTTGAGTCAAAACAGGTCAGAAGTCTGTATGGTTTTCCAGGACACTTCCTGGGGCTCTCTCCAAGGCTAAATAGAGAGTATGGCCAATCAAAAGGCCACATGGTGCTGTCACTCTGGACCCTGTGGGCAGTACTTTTGGTGATCTCCGGAGTGCTTCTTGAATATAGCACTGCATAGCCTCCCACTGGTGATGTGGGAATGTCCCAGGCTCTATAGTCCTGGGTTCTAGGTTCCCAGAGCTCAGCCACAGATGGCACTTACAGTCATTGGTTTCAGTGTAGCTGGATTCTTTATAGAGAAAGCTGGTATGTAAGTAGATATGTGCCAATACCCAGGAACATATATTGCTGCAAACATTAAAAACAACATCTATGGCTACGTGATGCTTACAAATGGTAGTGAGAATCAATGAGGGAAAGTTAAAGTTTTAAAAACAATTTGCCCCACATCTTCAGGGATTATGCATATGTGACTGGTCACTTCCCTCCTATATGTATTGCAATACTAGCATTGTTGACATACACGGGACACTTATTTTTATTGCCCCCTTCTCAACTTCTTCAATATTGTTGTCTTTGTTGGGGTGTCCTGAGATGGTTTTTAGCAATTGAAGTTTCCTATGACAAGACATATTTCTCTGGCCAGGAAAAGATGGTTGCCCATATGAACTAAATAGAAACTACTACTATTTGGGAGTCATGTCAGATACAGAGGTGATGTGGATAACCAGACAGGAATAGTGCTAAAGCCTGCGACTATAGGAGAAGTCTGTTTCCTGCCCTCTGTGCCCCCTGGTTAAATGCCACTGTGGTTAATGTGTTGGCTCCCTCCCACAGCATGCAGAAGAAAAGCTGTTACGACAACAGATTTCTAGGAAATAAATTAATATGATAACTGGTTTTAACCTAAATACAGTTTTCCAGTAAATAGAAGAATATAGGTGAGACTTTGGTAATTAAAGCTGAGCAGCATGTGGGAGTAGGCAAATCTTTAATAGCTAAATATACCTTGGAAGAGAAAAGTGGAAGATAGGGGCAAATCCTCATCCCACTTATAGTCCATGGTTGTCAGCTGTCTTCAAAGGGACACAAATTTAGTATGAGCCTCTACTGTCTTCTCCCAAAACTCCCATTTAGTTCTATTTGATTCCATTCCTCTTTGAACAGAAGACTGTGGGACAGTAATACAGGAAAAGAACCAACAGGCATCTTTCACAACCCACATCTGTTCAGAAATCTACAAACAGGGCACTTCTGTCCTGACTGGTGGATTGCTGCTGGCAATGTTGAAATCCTTGCTGTTCACAGCAGGGGCTTGTGGTTCAGGCTTCTCATAGGTGTCCATGGTGGTTTGCAGGGTAGTTGTGCAGTGTCTGCCAATGAGTGCATGCAATTCCTTATGAAAGAAGCAGGTCTGTGACTCAGCACCAAGTCGACTGTTCACCCCCATGGCCATTTGATATGGCTGTCCCAGTGACTGTGCTTTCAAGCAGAGGGGCTGCTGGTCCCTGCAATACCTCTTCTTGTGCACCCCCAGTGTAATCAGCTTGTAGATGTGCTTATTTCTGTGGCTGGTCCATAGCTGTATGTGCACAGTCACTTCCCTGCCATATACCAGGAGATCTAATATCACCTGAATACTCCAAGCCAGTGCATTATGGGAGCATGGAGCCAGCTCAATCTGCTAGACAGTTGCAGAGAAGAACAGAGAGTTGCTAGGTGTGCTCTCCCAGCTGGACAAACAGAAAAAGGGATTTCAAATATTAGCAGGACTTTAAACGGGCAGGATAAACTTAAAAAACAACAAATGGCCGGGTAGCACTTTATATACTAACAAAACATGTAGCTGGTATCATGCGCTTTCATGGACACAGCCCACTTCTATAAAGTGCTACCAGACCATTTGTTGTTTTTTAAGTTTATCTCGTACAGACTAATTCAGCTACCCCCTGAAGCTTTTAATGGACAGGGAGTTTCTTCCATTCTCCATGACCCCTGGACAACAAAGTTCACAATTGTGACCAGATGGGTCCATTTCAGGCATTGTTGAATAGCTGCTGGAGGATGTGAGGGTCAACAGAAGTAACACAGAATCTACACTAGCCCTCAGTACAGTGACCATGGCTCAATGTCACGTTGGGATGTGGTTTTACTGAATCGCTGTAAGAGGGCACTTACATTAGTGGGAGACAAATTTAAGCATAGACAAATATGCCACTAGGCTAATGCAAGGTGGCTTATGTCAATGTAACTCTGTAATGCAAACCAGACCTTAGAGTGGTTTGTGGCATGAGATTATTTTTAGCAATATAATCTTTCACAGTCTACTAGTTCTTGTCTTAGAATATTTTTCCATAGGCTACTGTGGTCAAGAAAGCGAAAGGCATAGCAATGACATTCTGCGGTCATTTCTGAATATCCTTCTTTGGTTTTAGAAAGTATGACTAAATCCTATTTAGAAGACCATATTCTGTTACTTAAGTCACTGTATCTTGGATTTGGGAATCCACAGAATAAAAAAGGAGCTATGCAAGCAGTGAAAGCGTTGTTATATGGCATTCTGTTACCCAGAAAACTTTGTCAACTGGCATTTCCCCCAGCCACAATACTGCTCTGTCTTCAGGTGTGCACACCTGATTCCTGCCCGTCTATCCAGCTGTTGTGGGGCTTCGGACAACTGGCCCTTCCCTCCCCCCTCAGCCTGCCTCAAGCTGCCAGGAGCCAGATCTTCCAGTGGAGGGCCAGGCAGAGCAATAAGCTTTGTTATCATGCACATTCAATTAACTGGCATCTTCCATTATCCATGAGTACCAGATAACAAAGCTTTCTCTTTATTTACTGTTGCAGAAAAATCTTAGGCCACATAAACCTCCTTTGCATTTCTGGCAAATTTCCATTTATTAGCAAGGGATGCGTACATCAGATAAGACAGGAAATGCAATAGGATAGAAGGGCATTTTTAACCTTATAAGCGCTCTCTTATTCTCTCCAAGTACTAGCTGACCCTAGTATTCAGTCTTTGAAATGTTTGAAAAAGAGAAGATTAGAAATATCTTGAATCTTCTTGTTTTCACATTTGCATCTAGCATATCTTAGAAAGGGCATAATAAGCACTTAAGCAGAAACATCATCTTCTGGGTTCCTTTTTTATCTCTTAAAGAATATTTTTTTAAATGTGCCCTCCTTTGATTTGATTATATGCAGTTACTTTATGGTAATATGAAAGCCATCTTTCTGAAACTGCTGGAAGCCATATTCCCATAGATTATGGTCAGTGCTCATTTGCTGTGACTCTGTGGACATTAAATTTTCCAGAGACTCCTTACCACTGTAATATGTGAGCACATCCCTCGTCTTAATGAATTTAACCTTACAATATGCCTTGAGATAAAAAAGCACTATCATCACCACCTGGGGAGCTGAAGCACAGAGACATGTCATGCTTTGCCCAAGTTCCCACAAGAATCTTTAGCAAATATTGCAAATTGCAATCTGTGAGCTAAAACTAGTTTCTGGTACTATGCTGGCTCATGAGCCACATGTCAGTTTTTGTGATTTTATAGTCACAGTATTTTAGTTTTTTAAATATTTTTCCCTGACGTGTTGTGTGTGAAACCAACACAAACTAGAGGGGAAGCTGAGAAAGTACCTCTACACAAAGGGCTGTCAAATACATTTAACCCTTCTGCTATGTAACACAAGCAGCAGCCAGGGCCGAGTTCAATATCTAGGCATTCCTCTCCATTCATCCAAAACAAAATTGTCTTGAGCCCCCACTCAGTAACCTAGGAAATTCACACAGCACTCCTGGATGCCTCTGGGAGGCAATGCTTCCCCACACACATGCACAGAGTCTGAGTGTAGAAAATAAACCTTTAATAAAAGGGGCGGGAAGTAACTTGGCATAAATTTGGGAAAACACCACAAACAGAGTTCATAACCAAAATCATGAGTAAATGTCCCAGCTCAAGTAGGTTGGGCAATGTCCTTTTCCTCTCTGGCTCTCAAGTCCAACAATGTAAATGTCCCTTTTTCATGCCCAACCTTCCTCTGCACTCCATGCAGTCAGAGCAACCCCACTTGGTCAGGGCAGACCAGAGTTCGGAGGTGCATCTGCAGAGTTCACCTCCCCTCCTGAATTGTTGTGGGGGAAGGTAAAAGGCATCTCACTCACTTGCCATCTGCTGGCTGCTCTCTGGTGCTGCTCTACTGGCCATTCATTTCCCCTTGCTGCTGCCACTGTGCTGGCTTGCTGGCTGCTCCTCACGCCTCTCCATTATTGCCTGCTCGCTGCTCATTGCATCTTCTCCTCCTTCCCCAGTTTAATTTATAGGGCTCTGAAAGAGTAGCCTCTGTCCATCTAAGTGTATTTACACTGACAGGGTCTCTCCTTCTAACTGAGTTAAAAACAGTCTGACTTTCTGCATTGTGCATTCCCACAATAACTGCAAGCATTGGTGGTCATATCTTACAATTCCTGTATTTACTGTTAGCACAGCTTGTGACCCCTCCCCCCCACACAATAGCCAAATTGGTTATAATGTGCAAAACACCAGTCTAACAACTGAATATCTAGCAGGCCTAAGCAACTGAGTGAAGTGTATTTGTATACACACACCCAGGATTTCTCTCCTAGTTCAGCATGAACTGTATTTACATAAAAACTGTTGAAAACCTAGCAGGTCTAAGCAAACTGCGTGAACATAACCACACCCAGGATTCCTTTCCCATCCCAGCTGGCTGTAATGGAAGCATTGATTCAGACCCTCCTTACTAAAAAGTAAATAAACAAAACATTTTCTCTATTACATCTTATAGTCTACTGTGCTGGTATTGCAGAATTTAGGTCCAACTCAACACAAAAGTAATACTCTGAGAGCTTAAGCTGACAATATAATGTTTTTTATTTTAGGTTGCACTTCTTGGTGAAGCTTTTGGTGGTACAATTGTGTGGAGTAGCAGAGAACCTTCTCTGGTCTAAATACAACCAAACACTGTATTATCATCCATGAAACTGATAGTAAAACATGCAATAAGCTAAATCCTTCCTCCATCTTATACACCACAGAGAGACTAACACTTTGAAAGGCTAGAGCTGTAAAGAAAATGCATATAAGATGCTAGAAACATACAAAAGATCCTTGTGTCTAATTGACAAAAATCTATTTAGGGTCCTGACTGAAGAGTTACTTTAGAAGCAGGAAAATCCAGCATTCACAGTGGGCTCTGAACAGAGGATAAGCCTGTTCAGGCAAGCAGTTCAAGATCAGGCCATTATTTACAAAAAATCCTGGTGTTACATTACCTTTTTCACCTACCAGTTTAACAAAAATACAACTTTTCTTTGCACTGCTTTGATAGCTGTATACATTAGCTCTCACCAGAGCAGCTGGAGGGCTCCACTCTGGAGACCAAATCCTGCTTACCTGGAGACCATTCAAGCTAAACTGCCACTGAAACTAATATACATTTTGACAGACATACATTAATACAGTTATTATAGTTTGCATCTAGCTTTACAGTTAGAAGTGGACTTATCTGTTATTAAATGCACTTTAGAACATTTCTATTAGATTTTAGTTTATTATTTGAATCATGCATTTCAATTAAATTTCCTGTGACTTACGAACAGCTTGAGTCATTCATTCCCAACCATAGTGAAACATGGCACTATTTCCAAAGACCTTTTGTAAATCAGGGTGTCAACTCTTATACAACTCTTTGGGACAAACAAAGAGTATATCAAGGTTATTATACCAAAGGTAATACCAAGGAAGGAAACCTTGCTCTCCCCTTAAGTGATAGGAGGAAGGTAAAGTAGTTATTGCACATGAATAGACAAGTAACTAATGCATATTGCTTCAGTAGCTTCACTTGAGTGTGTAGTGGAGTCTAGAAATAGTTTATGTACAAACCCTGTTATTACAGAACATTACAGCAAGGTGTTGCTTCTAACTTGGTTGCAAAGAAAAGACTGTGTGACATGTTTATTTTTGGCTTGTTTATGTTAGTCCATAAATGTGCCTTGTTCTGCTTGCTGTTTACCTTCCATCTCTAGGTCAAACTCATCCCTTTTAGGGTACGTCTAGACTACAGGCTTTTGTCGACAGAATTTTTATAGACAGATAATGTTGACAAAGCTTCTGTCGACAAAGAGTATCTAGACTACACCCAGTTCTGTCGACCTTGCTTTGTTGACCTGACAGTGTAGACGCAAAGGACCGAGTAGATGCAATAATGCCTTCTGTTGACAGAACTCTGTTGACAAAAGGCGTTATTCCTCATAGAATGAGGTTTACAGACGTCGACAAAACTGCTGAGTTCTGTTGATGTTACGTTGACAGAACTCAGCAGCAGTGTAGATGCAGGTATAGTTTTGTCGATAAAAGTCCACTTTTCTCGACAAAGTCCTATAGTCTAGACTCACCCTTAGAGAGCTGCTGAGCTTGCTAACTATGATCACATACTCATTTGTCAGCTGCCTGAGAGCGGAACTACCTCTAAGTAGCACTACTTCTGCTGCTTACCTTTTTGTTGTCGTTTTTAGCATGCAGAATATCAAGCTGTCTCCTCCAGAAAACTTTTAGATATAAACCAGTGTCTTTAGTAAACGTTCTGCTTTTTGACAGAACTGTAGAACTGTTTATCTGTGATAAATTTTAAAAACACTCAGGTAAGTCTACACAATCATGTGTGTCTACACAGTGCCAATTTTCAAAATAGACTGCTGTTCCAGCATCTTATCATAAGAAGTACTGTAAGGCTGTACTGGGTCAGACCAAAGGTCCATCTAGCCCAGTAGCCTGTCTGCCGACAATGGCCAACGCCAGGTACCCCAGAGGGGGTGACCGAAGACAATGATCAAGCGATTTGTCTCGTGCCATCCATCTCCAGCCTCTGACAAACAGAGGCCAGGGACACCATTTCTACCCCCTGGCTAATAGCCTTTTATGGACCTAACCTCCATGAATTTATCTAGCTTCTCTTTAAACTCTGTTAGGGTATGTCTACACTACAAAGTTAATTCGAACTAACAGTTGTTAGTTCGAATTAACTTTCATAGCGGCTATACAGACAAACCAATATTTCGAATTTAATTCGAAATAGCGGAGCGCTTAATTCGAACTAGGAAATCCTCATTCTATGAGGAGTAACGCCTAGTTCGAATTAAGTAGTTCGAATTAAGGGCTGTGTAGCCACTAAATTTGAACTAGCTGGAGGCTAGCCCTTCCCAGGTTGTCCTGGTGGCCACTCTGGCCAAACCAGGGAAACTCTTCTGCCCCTCTCCTGGAGCCCTTAAAGGGCCACGGTCTGGCTATGGTGCTTGTGCCAGTTGCAAGCCTGCCAGCACCCAGCCAGCAGACCCTGCACCTGGCACGGCATGAGCCAGCCACCCGCTGCCACCCAGCCCTCCACCTCTTCTCAGGACCAGGCTGGCAGCTCCCAGGAGCCTGCCTGGGGCCACAAGAGGCGGGTGCCCGCCTGGTGCGAAGATCGTGGACCTCATCGAGGTTTGGGGTGAGTCCTTCAATGTCCACGATTTCCACACTAGGCACAGGAACATGGCCGTCTACAGCTGCATGGCTGACAGCTGGCCACCAGAGGCCACATGCAGATCCTGAGGCAGGTCCACTGCAAAATAAAGGACCTGTGGCAGGCCTACTCCAGGGCCTCCCAGCCAGGGGCCAACCCGGAGGCCTGCCCTCATTATGAGGCCCTGGACTGCATCCTGGGGGCTTATACAGTCCATGCCCCCCGGGTGGTGATCGACCCCGGGGCAGAGGGCCCCATCCCTGACATGGAGGAGGAGGAGGAGGAAGAGGACTCTGAAAGCCAGGAGCCTGCAAGGATCCTGCCCAGGACCCAGGACCTAAGGCATCCCACAGAGCCCATCTGCTGTGTCGTCTGAGGCTGGGGAGGGCTCCACATGTGAGTGCCATCATGCTCCCCTTATGCGTGTGGGGGCGTGGAGAGAGAGCAGCAGCTGGGTGTAATGCAGGGGCCCTGGCCCATTTCCCACACACCGACCTCGCCTTGCAAAGGGGGGCTGGGTTTCACCCACTGTGTCCCCAGGGAGAACTCATCATTGCTCTTGTTTCACCACAGCCAAAGCACCTGGGACTGCAGGGCACACCACCCTGCCTGGAACAGCCACCCACACCAGGGCCAGCAGGCACACCCGCAACCAGGAGGAGTACCAGTGGCAGCATCTGCAGGTACTGGAGCAGCAGCTCCGCACCCAGGACCACTGGGTCTGGGAGGACCTGCGGCTGCGGCAGCAGAGCTTGCAGGCGCTGGAGAAGCAGGGCTGTGCCCTCAGAGGCCACCTCCAGACCCTGGTGAACAGGTTCCTGCCTCCTCCTGCTCCAGCCCCTGCGGCCACCCCAGCTCTTGCTCCTCCTCCCATCCCTGCTCCCCCTCCCACTTCCTCTGCACCACCCATCCCTCCTGCCCCACCCTCCACACCCACTCCCCCCGACACCCCCGCACCTGCAGTGCTGCAAGACGGGAGAGCCAGCAGGACCCCGAGCCCTGAGCTTTCCTTTCCCTTCCTCGCCCTTCCAGCTCCCTCCTCCCAGGTTTCCCCCTCTCCTCTCCCATCCCCATTCCTCCCTCCCCCCACCCCAGTTATATAAAATAAAAAGAGATTTTTGTTGCCAAAACAGGTGTCTTTATTTGACATTAGGAAGGAAGGTTAGGGAGGGGAAAGGGGAAGCAGGGGACGGTGGAAGAAGGCCCCGGGGGGCATGCAGGGAGAGTTCAGTCCTCCTCCATCAGGAAGCTTTCCCACTGGGCCTCCTGGATGGCGGCGGTGTGGCACTGCACGTACTGGTCAGCCATGCGGTCAGCCTCAGCCATCCAGGCTGGCAGGAAAGACTCCTCCTTCCGTTCACATAAATTGTGCAGCACACAACATGCTGCCACCATGGGAGGGATATTGTGCTCGGTGAGGTCGAGGCGGGTGAGGAGGTACCTGAAGCATGCTTTCAGTTGGCCGAAGGCTCTCTCGACCACAATGCCGGCCCTGGTGAGCCTGGAATTGAAGGCCTGCCGGGAGGGGTTGAGGTGTCCCGTGTAGGGCTTCATGAACCAGGGCTGTAAGGGGTAGGCTGCATCCCCCACCAGGCAGACGGGCATGTCCCCTGATGTGGCGGTCAGGGAAGAAGGTCCCGGCGTGCAGACTCTGGCACATGGAGGAGTTGCAAAACACCTTGGCATCGTGTGCCTTGCAGGACCAGCCCACATTAATGTCCGTGAACTGGCCCTGGTGGTCAGACATGGGCTGCAGGATCATGGAGAAGTAACTCTTGAGGTTAATGTAGAGGGGAGCCTGCTGTTCCAGGGCACGGATGGGGATGTGTGTCCCATCGATTGCCCCCCCCCCCGCAGTTGGGGAAGCAGAGGGTGCCGAACCCCTGGATGACCACGTCCGGGTCGTTGAGGTGGACCACCCTGCGGAGCAGCACCCAGTGGATGGCCTTGACCACCTGCAGAGAGACACACCAAACCGCGAATCACTGGGGTGCCCGGGTGGCTCGGAGTGTTCATTCCCTGGCACTGCCCAACTCCCCACTCCCAGAAGCAACCCCCGCTGCAATTCTGGCTGCCGCAGACAGCATGTAGTACGGCCGGGACAGACTGAACCCTCCCGTGTGGGGCACTTTTGCCTCCTCTCCCCCGTTTTCCCTGGGGCGGCCCAGCCCCTCCTTGTGGCCCCCCTCTCCTCCCCGGCCCAGTGGCCGGTGAGTGCCGTACATGCATGAGCACTGCTCTGAAGGTGGATTACCCCACGTCGAACTGGTTCCTGACAGATCGGTAGCTCTCAGGCGTGGAGAGCTTCCACAGTGCGATGGCCACACGCTTCTGGAGGGGGATGGCGGGCCTCATGCGAGTGTCCTGTCACTGCAGAGCAGGGGCGAGCAACTTTCAGAGCTCCAGGAAGGTGTCCTTCTTCATCCTGAAGTTCTGGGTCCACTGTTGGTCTCCCCAGTGCTCCAGGATAATGCAGTCCCACCAGTCGCTGCTGATGTCCAGACGCCAGATGCGTCGGGGCATGCTGACGTCCGGGTGCTGCTGCGGCTCCTCCACAGCCCCCAGGGAGGTCAGGAGGAGGGGCAGAGGGCTGACATGCACCAGATGGTGCCAGGCAGCCTCTAGCCATTGATGACAGGCTTGCAGCAGCAAGTCCAAAAACTGGAGCAGAATGCCCAGGGCGAACTCTGGCTCCGTGGTGCCAACTGCGGCGGCATCCCCAATGGGAACCACCAACACAGGCAGGCAGAGAGGAAAACGCTTTGCTGTCCCTTGGCGAGGTAGGCAAGCAAGCGAAAAAGCTTAGAACTGGCTGTCCAGGGGAGTCCCTTTAAGCACGAGCCTCAGATAGCCTCAGACAGCAGCCATACAAACTACTGACCTGATGCCCTGCCAAAACTGGTTTCAGCTGCCCTTAAATGTGACCCAGCGTCCAATCGGTGTGGGCATGCTAATTCGAATTAGTTTTAGGTTTAGATGCGTTATTTCGAATTATCTTATTTCAAATTAACTAATTCAAAATAAGTTCATTCGAATTAGCGCTGTAGTGTAGACATTCCCTTATAGTTCTAGACTTCACAGCCTCCTCCGGCAAGGAGTTCCACAGGTTGACTATGCGCTGTGTGAAGAACTTTCTTTTATTAGTTTTAACTTGCTACCTATTAATTTCATTTGGCGTCCTCGAGTCCTTATATTATGGGAACTAATGAATAATTTTTTTTATTCACCCTCTCCACACCACTCATGATTTTATATACCTCTATCATATCCCCCCTCAGTCTCCTCTTTTCCAAACTGAAAAGTCCCAGTCACTTTAGCCTGTCCTCATATGGGACCCGTTCCAAACCCCTAATCATTTTAGCTGCCCTTTTCTGAACCTTTTCCAAGGCCAAAATAACTTTTTTGAGATATTTACACAGTACTCAAGATGCGGGGGGGACCATAGTTTTATACAGGGGCAGTAAGATAGTCTGTGTCTTATTTTCTATCCCTTTCTTAATAATTCCTAGCATCCTATTTGCCTTTTTGACCGCCGCTGCACACCGTGTGGAAGTTCTCAGAGAACTATCCACGATAACTCCAAGATCTCTTTCTTGATTTGTCATAGCCAAATTAGCCCCCATCATATTACATGTATAGTTGGGGTTATTTTTTCCAATGTGCATTACTTTACAGTTATCCACATTAAACTTCGTTTGCCATTTTGTTGCCCAATCACTCAGTTTGGTGAGATCTTTTTAAAGTTCTTCACAGTCTGCTTCTGTCTTGACTATCTTAAACAGTTTAATATCATTCGCAAACGTTACTACCTCACTGCTTGCCCCTTTCTCTAGATCATTTATGAATATGTTGAGTAGGATTGGTCCTAGGACTGACCCTTGGGGGACACCACTAGTTACCCCTCACCATTCTGAAAATTTACCATTTATTCCTATCCTTTGTTTCCTGTCTTTTAACCAGTTCTCAATCCATGAAAACACCTTCCCTCTTATCCCATGACTATGTAATATACACAAGAGCCTTTGGTGAAGGACTTTATCAAAGGCTTTCTGAAAATCTAAGTATACTATATCTACTGGATCCCCCTTGTCTGCATGTTTGTTAATCCCTTCAAAGAACTCTAATAGATTAGTAAGACACGATTTCCCTTTTCAGAAGCCATGTTGACTTTTACCCACCAAATTATGTTCTTCTATGTGAACAACAATTTTATTCTTAACTATTGTTTCTACTAATTTGCCCGGTACCGACATTAGACTTACTGGTCTGTAATTGCCGGGATCACCTCTAGAGCTCTTTTTAAATATTGGTGTAACATTAGCTATCTTCCAGTCAGTAGGTACAGAAGCCGATTTAAGGGATAGATTACAAACCACAGTTAACAGTTCTGTAATTTCCCATTTGAGTTCTTTTAGAACCCTTGGATGAATGCCATCCATTCCCGGAGATTTGTTAACATTAAGTTTTTCTATTTGTTCCAAAACCTTCTCTAATGACACTTCAATCCAAGACAGTCCCTGTCCCCAATATCCTCAGCCGTGAAGACTGATGCAAAGAAATCATTTAGTTTCTCCACAATTGCTTTATCGTCCTTGATTGCTCCTTTTGTATCTCAATTGTCTAGGGGACCCACTGGTTTTTTAGCAGGCTTCCTTCTTCTAATGTACTTAAAAAACATTTTTCTATTTTTTTTGAGTTTTTGGCTAGCTGTTCCTCAAAATCTTTTTTTGCTTTTCTTATTAGATTTTTACACTTGATTTGACAGTGTTTATGTTCCTTTCTATTTATCTCACTGGGATTGGAATTCTATTTCTTGAAAAAATGCCTTTTTGTCCCTCGTTGCTTCTTTTACATGGTGGTTAAGCCATGACTCTTTTTTAGGCTCTTACTATGTTTTTTAATTTGGGGTATACATTTAAGTTTGGGCCTCTATTATGGTGTCTTTAAAAAGTTTCCATGCAGCTTGCAGGGATTTGGTTTACAGGATCGAGGTTTACAGGAAGCTGGAATAAGCCACTCACTATTTCAAAATTATTTCGAAATAATGGGTATGCTGTTAAGAAGCACACAATGCTATTTCTGGATAATAAAAGTTATCCCATAATAGCGCCGCTGTGTAAACATACCCTCAGACAATAGCAAAGGTAAGGATGGCATGAATGACAGTATGATCTATCACCACCCAGAACACACATTGTATTTTACATCTGCTTTCATCCAAGGATCTAGGTACTTTACCTATGTATCTCTTGGAGTGGTGTGTTTGTAAAGTGAACACACTTTCCAGTAATTTAAGTTACCCAACAATGTTTACGTTTTACTAAATAAAATATTTCTTATGTTCTAAATGATATTGACATATTCAGTGGTTTACAAAATAAATTATCATTCGTATCTCTTCTAAACTACTGTTAATACTTGTCCACAGTTCTGGTAAAGTGTTTTTAAGATCACTCCAAAGGGACAGGGATTGGATGTAACAGGAGCTTGGTGATGAGATACACTATGAAGGGCTTTGTTTCTGCATCACCAATTCAAACCTGCCTGAAATTGGTTCTGACTGAAAGTTGACTTTTTGGTGAAAAGACCTGTTGGTGTCTAAACAGCCCTTTGTGGACTGACGGCTATTTCCCAAAAATTTACCTCTTTGCAGCTGGCATCAAGAACTGAATGTACTTGCAGAGAGTACTTCCCAGCTCAGAATTTTATTGATGCACATTGGTGGGGAAATTTCCCCATGTTCTGAAGACAAATGAAGAATTTTTGGTTTTCAGGGACTCACATTTGGCACCTTACATCAGCAATAAATCCCTTACAAATAATTTTTAAAAATCTACTACACACCCCCTCAGTGGCTGTTCTGTATTTTATACTCTTTACTATCCTGAGAAGATTCTAAACCATCAAATAAATAGAGGCAAGGAACAGCAATGTAAGGATATACAACCTTTATGTGGCAGAAAAAAACCCTCTCTCCCTCCCACCACATCCAAGTGCCATTTTCAAAACTTCGCATCAAATTCATGCTCCCTAAGAATATTTCCGAAGGACAGCTGTACTTATTTTCTAATTTTTCCAGTCTTACTTGTCTGTTTGTGTCTATTAACCACTTATAAATTGTTCTCACTGTCTGGATATATGACTTCACCCACAAAGCTTATCCAATCTGTACTACTACAGTTTGATAGGAAGGAAAGGGAGCATTCCACCTCTATATTTTTAGATACTTCAGATTCACAGAGCAGAATATTCTTTCTTGGGGGGGGGGGGGGGGGAAGAGAAACAGGTCTAAGGGGTACTTCCAAGAAATTATAATTATTTTGTGATTACTTATTTTATATTTTATGACCAGTCACATTTTCCCCCTGCATTTCCAATGTTTTGCCCCTCCTAAGTCATGGGTAATAGGATAATTTAAAGACTGGGCTACTAATCTTACGAAGAAGAGAACCTAGGGATAGTTAGGGGTTGTCCCTAAGCCAAATGGGAAACATCTATCAATGTCTGGCAAGTAAATTCTAATTAGGTCTAGAAAATCTGGAAAATTTTCAAACCCTGTGGCCTTTCTTCTCCTTAAAAAATCATTACCGTGCCAAAAACAACCTTTGCTAGCTGACCCTGAGAACACAGTCACCCTAGCATCACAAGTTATGATCTGTGACCTACTACTGGGAGAAGGAGTTTATGTAATGGACAGATACTGTGAAGATGCTTCCTTTATTGTAGACTCACAGAGAGAAAGCAGAAAAAACCACTAAAGACAGTATCTATAGAGAATCACATATTTGCATTTTGATCCTCACAAGAAATAACTTGTTTTTCTTTAAAGATAGTTGGTATGTATATTAGTTACTCATCTTCGTTTGTGCTGACTCATCCAATCTGATCGTTATTTGACCACAATTTCATAACATACAGGATACTGTGAAGAGCGTCTGGGGTAATGACAATGACTTACAGTATGTGAAAAGAAGCATCCAGATTTAGTAACTGTCTGTGTAAAGCAGGATTTCACAAATAGAAGATGGGGAGCTGCAGTGTTTGACTAACGGATGAGTGAGTTAATTGGCACTGGTTAGATGTTTCAGTGCTGTGGTTTGACTGGCTCATATATATTTAGTCTGGGAACTTCCCAGCAGATCAAGCATGGCTAGTTATCAAAAGAACATGATGGTTGGGAAAAGAGAATTCGTTCAGATCAAATTTAACAATGGCTTTACATTTGTGTCACTCTATTAGAAAGGCAAAGGCACAAATGAACTCAAACCAGCTACAGACCTAAAGGGAAACAAGAAGACGTTCTATAAAAATATTAGAAGCAAGAGGAAGGACATGGTAGGCCCACTGCTCAGTGAGGAGGG
Organism: Pelodiscus sinensis; assembly: GCF_049634645.1. Taxonomy (NCBI): domain Eukaryota; kingdom Metazoa; phylum Chordata; order Testudines; family Trionychidae; genus Pelodiscus; species Pelodiscus sinensis. The sequence continues at coordinate 27,351,068 of NC_134720.1, read as the reverse complement.
AGAGACAGTAACCGGAAATTTGGAATGGCAGAAATGCTTAATAACTTATTTGTTCTGACTTCTTGGTGAAGACCGAATGATGAAGGAATGCCTAACATTGTGATTGCTAGTGGGAAGGTGTAGGTTTAGAAGATAATATAAAAAAAGAACAAGTTAAAAATCACTTAGATAAGTTAGATGTTGCAAGTCACCAGAGCCTAATGAAATGCATCCTAGAATACTCAAGGAGCTGATAGAGGAGGTATCTGAGCCTTTAGCTATCATCTTTGAAAAAACATGGAGAGATTCCAGAAGACTGGAAAAGGCCAAATATAGTGCCCATCTATAAAAAGGGAAATAAGAACAACCCAGGAAACTACAGACCAGTTAGTTTAACTTCTATGCCAGGAAAGATCATGAAGCAAGTAATTAAGGAATTCATCTGCAAACACCTGGAAGATATTAAGGTGATAGGTAACAGCCAGCATGGATTTTTCAAGAACAAATCATGTTAAGGCCCATTTGATAGCTTTCTTTGATAGGATAATGAATCTGGTAGATAAGAGAGAAGCAGTGGACGTGGTATACCTATACTTTAGTAAGGCATTTAATATGGTCTCGCATGATATTCTTATCAATAAACTAGGCAAATACAACTTAGATGGGGCTACTATAAGGTGGGTACATAACTGGCTGGATAACTGTTCTCAGAGAGTAGTTATTAATGGTTCACAATCCTGCTGGAAGGGCATAATAAGTGGGGTTCCACAGGGGTCTATTTGGGGACCAGTTCTGTTCAATATCTTCATCAACAATTTATATCGGCATAGAGACTACACTTATTAAGTTTGCAGATGATACAAACTGGGAGGAGTTGCAACTGCTTTGGAGAAGAGAGTCATAATTCAAAATGATCTGAACAAACTGGAGAAATGGTGTGAGGTGAATGGGATGAAGTTTAATAAGGACAAATGCAAAGTACTCCACTTAGGAAGGAACAATCAGTTTCACACATACAGAATGGGAAGCAAATGTCTAGGAAGAAGTACTGCAGAAAGGGATTTAGGGGTCATAGTGGACCACAAGCTAAATATGAGTCAACATTGTGATGCTGTTGCAAAAAAAGTAAACATGATTCTGGGATGAATTAACAGAAGTATTGTGAGCAAGATACAAGAAGTCATTCTTTCTCTCTACTCTGCGCTGATTAGGCCTCAATTGAAGTATTGTGTCCAGTTCTAGCCACCATATTTCAAGAAAGTTGTGGAGAAATTGGAGAGGGTCCAGAGAAGAGCAAGGAGAATGATTAAAGGTCTAGAGAACATGACCTATGAGGGAAGGCTGAAGGTATTGGGTTTGTTTAGTTTGGAAAGGAGAAGACCGAGAGGGGACATGATCTCAGTTTTCAGCTATCTAAAAGGGTGTTACAAGGGGGAGGGAGAAAAATTGTTCTCCTTTGCTTCTTGTTCTATCCTCAGATACTATGGGCTTAAACTGCAGCAAGGGAGGTTTAGATTGGACATTAGGAAAAACTTGCTAACTGTCAGGGTGGTTAAACACTGGAATAAGTTGCCTAGGAAGGTTGTAGAATCTCCATCTCTGGAGATATTTAAGAGCAGGTTAGATAGACATCTACCAGCGATGGTCTAGAATGGTACTGGGTCCTGCTGTGAGGGCAGGGGACTGGACTCGATGACCTCTCAAGGTCTCTTCCAGTTCTAGTATTCTATGATTGGCTTCAGTGGAGTAACTGCTGATTGACACTTGTACAATAAACACCAGCCCCCACAGCCTCCGTGTTTTTAATTTCAGGCCTTTAATGAAAAGTCGCCATGTTTGTCTATTTTGTACACTACCTCTCTTCTGTCTGAAGAATGTGTCACTGTGGCTCTCTCACACTCATGTTCTCAGATTGTGCTCCACACAGGTCAAGACCTCTCAATTTTCTGTGCACCACTTGTTATAGTGACTTGCTGATACATAGGGTCTAAAACACCTTTGTTCTTTTTCCTTTTTGAGCTGCTCTGAACTGATTTCAGGCAGAAGTGAGAATTGGTCCTATGTTTTCAATACCTTTTCGATGTCTGCAAAAGATAGGTGCACACATAAACAGTCATGATATCTGCATATGTAATAAATAAGTGAGGGAAGGAAAGGGATTTCAAGTACTTTTTTGAATCAAGAGAACTACCTGCCTCTGTGCGCAAATTAAGCACCTAGCATTTAAAACATCACCAATCTTTTATGCTATTAATTTTCTTTTCTGGAAAACAGGAGGCAACAGGATTAAGAGTGTTACTCATTTGCAAGGAGAAAGAGAGTGGGAAAAATATGTGGTTGTGAATTTTATTTGGTGACATTGTTTTTATTAATCTGGGAATTTAACACGCTTGTCAATATGGTCCTAAAGGGGAAAAAATCCTCCCCCCATCTGGTTTTAGTAATAAAGTGCTTTATTTTTGATAATTCCTCTAGCTATGCTGATATGATCTGAAGTAAACTATGTCATTTTCCAGTGAGTGGGCTTTCTAGAGAAAGCTTTCCTTGGTGTATAGATTCCAAACAAAGAACATACTGTATCATCATTATCATGCTTGGAATGTGAAAAAAATTAAAGTCTAATAAAACTTTGTTGTTTTAAACAGATGACACATGTGGTAGCTATCTGTGCTGAGCGATAAAATTCAGATGAAATGTCTCCATTCATTCCCAGCATATGCCCCCTTTACACTGGGTATTCTATTTACATTGAAAGATCATGCAGTATGCTTCTCTTCTGCAGTTTTATAGGGTATCTGTTAATACCAAACATTTGGTGAACAATGAGGAACTTGTCTGCCACATATCATGGGGTTTGCAGAGTGAAAAGTGGGGCAGAGTTTATGATGGCATACAAGGATCAGAGCAATCAGTATGAATGCACAAAGAACATAGAGTCACAAAGATTAAAATGTAAACACTTTGTTGCTGCCCAGCAAGATTCAGGTGATCAGAATGGCTTTTTCTTGTAAAGAAGTTAAAAGGTGTGCACAACAACTCAACTCTTGGAGAAATTCCTTCATGCTCCTCTCTAAAAACGTTGCACTATACATAGTATATACAAACATGCTATCTTTCTACAGTAGGCAAATCTCATGTCATTTCACAACATACAATGAAATGTTTTTATTACTGATTAGATTGTATTCTCCAAAGGCAAGATCTACCTTGGTATTTGTGTTTTGTAAAGCACCAATTGCATGCATAGCCTGTCAATGGTAGGCAGAATCTCGTCCAGCATATATATATATATATATATATATATATATATATATACACACACACACACACACACACACACACACACACACACACACACACATATACACTTTGTCCACTAAAACCACATGTGGGATTGAACATTGCAAACCTTCAATAGTGAATAGAAACAGGACAAAATTAGTTTAGATGAGGAAGTGAAGAACACTGCCCAACATAGAAATTGCAATAGAAGGTGATAGTGTGCATATGTATCTTTACAGGGGGCTGATACTTTCAGTTCTGCTAGTGCAAGTTTGCACAATGCATGATATGAGCCATTTCAGGAGAGGAGGGGGGCTCTTTCCCTTTATGAGCTGCAAATTTTCTCTCAAGTTGCTTTTAAAAATCTCAACATTTAAAAACCAAACAAGAAGACACTAGTAATTCCAGCGAATAATTTGTCTAGGCAGGATTGCAGCAATTTGTTATCAGTTGTCTAACACGCTCTCTAATGCATGAGTAGAAAAACAGCTAGAGTGGGCTTGTAGGGAAAGTTTGAGAGATCACTATAGCTCATTTAGGCCCAACTGAGTACCCACATGTGTGGCCTTTGAGACAATTTATCTTTTGATAAGTATCATGCAAGTCATCTCCTGTAAGGGTGGGGGGATTTATATGTCAACACAACATTGTAAACATATGCTTATATCATAATTGGGCTGGACTCCTACTACATGTTAGCCCTATAAATGTTACAGTGGTAAATCCTGTAAATAGAACACTTGACTTAGAGGCAGAACACCTGGATCTTCTATTCCTGGTTCTACCGTTGACCTTAGACCCTCCTTTGTCTGTTCCTTAGCTTTCCTTTCTCGGGTTGAGGCTAACAACACTTACTAACCTCTGTAAAATGTTTTCAGGTCACTCTTATATAAAGGCTAAGAAATCCTGGTAAGTAGTACGACCCCCTAGTGTAGCATGAATAAATCTATGAACATTCCCCTATGTTTAATTGACTTTAGTAAATAATAAATGAAATTTCATAATATTTTCATGTGCATGAGGAAAAGGGACCCCCAAGTACGACCCAATGGGTCTAGGAAGAGGATACCATTGAGAACCTTTCACCTCTAGGCCACACACTCAAATTCAGTTCAAGTTTGTGTGACAGACCCAGACCAGATATACTGGCCTCTGGGTGAATAGTTTTCTATTCCTTGAGTAACCAAAGCAGGAGCGGCTGCTGCAGCACACATCAAAAAGATCCTGGGGCCAATTATGAGCTTACCAGAAGAAACAGCCTAATCCCAACACCTGCAGCTCATTAAGGACCTGCTGAGGCTACTTTAAAAGACTTCCCTTCAGGGAGGGTGTCACGGTATATGGGGGAGTCACTGGGCCCTGCACCCCCATCCATAGTCAGATGTGACTCTTAGTCAGAAAGTAGAACAGGTTTATTCATTGACAGGGACACGGCATAGCACAGACTTGTTACAGGAACCAGGAGCATTCAGTACAATCCATCATGGGATAGAGGGATCCAGACCTCTGCCTGGCCTCCCAAGCCAGCTAGACTCCCCTTCTCCCTAGACAGCTGAAAAACGAACACACTCACCCACCAACTGTTCCCAGCCATCTAGGCAGCCCCGCCCACTCCTTTATTCAGATTCCCAGGCCCAACATATTATCTGACTATCACCGGTTGCATCTTCCCCATAGGGTCAGGTGGCAGGCTGGCCTGGACCATTCCCTGTGTACTTTCCCTCAGGAGTTCTCACCCAAAGATCTCATCCCCCACTGGGCATTACACACATACACACACATACACACAGAATCACTGCAGAACAGCACAGAACAGTAGGCATCACATCGAGCACAACAAAGCAAACAGTGAACACAATCCCCACTACATCACAGAGGCCCAGGAGGCCAAGGACTGGAAGTGAAGAAGTGTGTCCTAGAAGAGCAGAAGGATGTAATCTGCTACCAGGAGAAAAGCACTGGGAGGGGTTGATTGGGGAAGTGTCTCAGGGAAAGGGTGGAGCTCTGGTGGTGGAGGAAACACTACCTGCTGCCACTGACATTAGGTCCCTGGGCCAGAACTTTGGAGCAGAAGACAGGGCCTGGGTTTCCCCGCCCAGCCCTCCCAACACCACTAGGAGACTACCCCTGAAGGGGGAGGTTGGGACTAAAGAGGGGTTCACCCCAAAACCTGTTTGACTGGCTTACAGTGAAGGTGGCCGAGTAGTCTGTGATGCCTCACTTCAGTGAGGAGAGAGAAGCTACCTTGAGGATCACAGTGAGACTCTGAGACATGTGCCTACCGCCTAACAAGTGCAGGACCCTCAAGGCAAAGCCAGAGCTCTGCCACAGTTGCCACTGACCTCAGCCCTCTTACTGGCATTCCTTGCAGTCTCAGCCGAGATGCAAGGGACTGAGTGGGCTTGGTGTCTGAACTACTCTCACTCCTGGAGATGGTCTTTGTCCATCAGGGCTAAGGCACATTTGGAGACCCGGAGGAACAGGTGAACAGCTGTCCTCATATGGGCCCTGTTCCATGTGCAAATAAAGCATTGAAGTGTTGTCAATATCTCCTAAGCACTAAACTTGGTTGTAATACTGTAATTGTACATTTCCCTTGACAAGTGGACTTTGTGAGGACAAAGAGGAAGTGACAATCAAAGGAACTTCTCACACATTTACATTAGTTTTTCACTATCTTAAAGAACAGTGAGAAATCCGAGTTACTAATCAAGGCCTATGACTGATACATCACGAGTTGTAGCAAAAAATGCAATACCTGACTCATTGCCTGTGGAGCTGATATAAATAAATTCATTATGATCAGTGTCACATTGAGCAAGAAGCAGAATGACAAGAACAAAACGGACTAAAATTTTCCCATGCCTTTGAAACATCTAAGTTTAGTGCTCGCAAAAAATGCTGTATTGAGGTAGGACTGTAATGTGCAGTACACAAAATGTCAAAACAAATCAATGGATTTGTTAATAAGAATTCACCAGTGTCAAAACACTCCTCACAATGGACTAGAAACCCTTGTACACCTCTCCCATCCATGCACAGCATTGGACAGAATTTGCCTACACCGATTTTCGAGAGCTTTCCATTCTGTGGTATCTCCTCCCGGCCGATTCCTCCCAATTCCTTACAAGAATGACAATTTTGCCAGGTTTTGCTCACTGGTCCAAGACTGAGACATCAGTAGAATACTGCTAAAACATTGGTTAAAACAGGGGTTGGCAACCTTTTCAAACCAACTAGCCAAACTACATCAGAATTCAGAACAAGTGATCAACAAAGAGCCGTATAAGAATGCCCATTTGAATGACTGAAAATATGCAACTTAATATTATTGATAATTGACATAATGATTGATAATAGCATAAATGAAACATTGTACTCACGGACTTTATTTAATGGGATTTCTGCTGCTGCTTCTTTTTGCACATTTCTTTGAAGTTTACATCAGAATTGGTCAAATCCAGCTTCATGCACCCATTCAGGCTGTTTTCTGTCAATCTTATGGCAAGGGGTTGGGGATGTGGGAATGTAGGAAACTGTTGGGCTATATGAGGGGCTCAGAGAAGGAGGGTTGGATCTATGATGGGGTGCAAGAATGTTATGGCAGGGACTGCAGATGTGGGGATGCAGGAAACTGGGGCTGTGGGGGTATAAAAAATATAATATATATGGAGACATACCTACCTCATAGAGCTGGAAGGGACCTTGGAGGTCATGGAGTCCAGTCCCCTGCTTTGTGGCAGGATCAAGTATCACCCCTGACAGATTTTGCCCCAGATCCCTAAATGATCCCTTCAAGGATTGAGCTTACAACCCCGAGTTTAGCAGGCCAATGCTCAAACCACTGAGCTATCCCCCCCCTTAAGCTCAGTGGTGTGGTGTGGGGGTGCAGGAGTGTTATGACACTGCAGCCAGATGGGGGCTGGGCCCCAGTTGGGGTCTTGTTTTTAAATAAAATAAAATATGTCCAACACAAAAGGTTTCAACATTGGCTTTATGGCACAGGTGGGGAACCTTTTTTGGGGGGAAGGGGTCAGGGGCCAAGTTTGGGTGAAGGGGGCAGTTGGGTGAAGGAGGCAGATATATCACATCCGCTGATGTGATATATGCCATCAAGGCACAGGATTGGGGTGCAGGAGTTTGGATTGGTATAAGGGTGGGAGGGGACTGTGACCTGGGGAAGGGGAGTGGGGTGCACGGTCTGGGAGAGGATAAGGGTTCAGGAGAGGGCAGAGGGCTTGGGTTATATGGGACGTGGGTGCCAGAGGCAGGCTCTGGCCGGGAGACTTACTAGTGAGACTTCAGGCCAGAAGCCCAGCACTTTTCTCAGGAGCCTTTCCCACCCACGCCAGTTTGCAGAGCCTTGTGCTCTGTGCATAAGAGCATGAGGGAAAGGGGGATTGGTGCTTTGCGCACTGCCCGTTCTTGAAACACGCAACTTCTATTGGCCAGAAACCAGCCAATGGGATCTTGTTTGGAACGGGCGCACCTGTGAAGCACCATTCTCTTCTCCCCTCTGGGCTCACAGTTTGTGAAAAACAAACGGCCCACAGCTGCTTTTCTGAGTGGTGTGCAGGGGTTGGGCAAGCAGAGGAGTCTGTCTGGGGGCTCCCTGCTGTGTCTGTGGGCTAGATTGTTTTGGCCAGGCCTGTTGCAGTGCCAGCGTGGGCTACTTGCTGCAGAGGAGCAAGGGGGGCTGGGCTTGAGCTTCAAAAGAGCCATATCTGTCTCCCCAGTGAGCCATATTTGGCTCGGGATTCCATAGGTTGCCGACCCCTGGGTTAAGATATTCACTCACAATTTAGAATTTTCAGGTTCATTTTCCCTCAGGTCCCTCTTAGCACAATAGTTTAGAGGTTTCAAATTTAGATGTGCTTCTACCTGCAGTGTGTGAGCATCATGATCTGTTACTTACCCCACTAACAACCTCAGCCTGGACCAGTCCACACAAGAGATCTACTTCCTTGACACTACAAAACAAATAAATGATGATCACGTAAACACAACCCTCTACCGGAAACCTACTGATCGCTATTCTTACTTACTTGCCTTTAGCTTCCATCCAAGTCACATCACAAGATCCATTGTTTACAGCCTAAAATACAACTGGATTTGCTCCAATGCCACAGACAGAGACAAACCCCTACAAGAGCTTTATCTGGCATTCTTAAAACTTGAATACACACCTGGGGAAGTCAGGAAACAGATGGATAGAGCCAGTCAAGTACCCAGAAGTCATCTGCTTCAAGACAGGCCCAACAAATAAAACAATAGAACACCAGTGGTCATCACTTACAGCCCCCAGCTTAAACCCCTTCAGTGCATCATTGACAATCTACAACCCATCCTGGAAAATGCTCTCTTTTTCTCTCTCTCACAGACCTTGGGAGACAGGCCAATCCTTGCCTACAGACAACTCCCCAACCTGAAGCAAATACTTTCCAGCTGCCACACACCGCACCTCAAATATATTCACCCAGGAACCTACCTCTGCAGCAAACGCTGTTTCCAACTCTGTCCGCACATCTATGCAAGTGACACCATCACAGAACCTAAGCCCATAATTCACAACATCAGGGAATCATACAATTGCACATCCTCTAATGTGATATATGCCATCAAGTGCAAGCAATGCCCCTCTGCCATGTATATTGGCCAAATTGGTCAGTCTCTGCTACAAAGGACAAATGGACACAAATCAAACATCAGGAATGGCAACACACATAAACCTGTAAGGGCATTTTAATCTACCTGGTCACTCAATCATGGATTTAAAAGTACCTATTCTTCTGCAAAGGAATTTGACAACCCAGTAACAGAGAGAGGCTGCAGAACTAGAATTCATCTACAAATTTGACACTGTTACCCTGTGCTTGAATAAGTACATTAACTGGTTAACACACTACAAAGACAATTTCATTTCTAAGGAGCATCTTGCTGGCAGGAATTAGACTGCCTGCTCCAGAGTCTAAACTGAACTGAATGTCTCACTGTTATCAGAGGAATCTTTCCTGGAGGACTCAGATTTCCCCTGAGGCTCCTGTCATGGTTCAAAGTTACAAGAGCTGTTTGTGGTCTAGTATCCGTTAAGTGGTAGAAACAACATACATCCCCAGATATGGAAATGAGCACAGGTAGCCTTAGAAATGAATACTTCATTCATCATCAGATCCCATTAACTTACAAGGCTTTGAGATCCTTCTGTAAAGAGACACTGCATATTAGCAATTATTAAAATGATATCCAAATGGAAGATAGCTTTCATTTTTCAGCCAAACTGGGTGGGAGATACTACACAGAATCTGTTAAAACTTATTTTGATTTCTTACAATTTTCTTACATAAATTGCTGATAATAAAACTCTCATGTTGTGACATTTTGTAAATTAAGCCCAAAAGCTAGGAAAATACATGTATGAAAGATCCAACTTTTTATCAGATTTAGAGAAGGCTACACTCCTATTTAAATGAGAACTAAAAACACCAATGTAGGGACTGGCTCATTTGCCTATTGAAAGTGCTCTGATTTCTCATGCCACATCATTGACTTGCATCATTTTTGGTCCCAGGCTCTTGGTGTGTATCTGGGTCATACTAAGAGTTCTCTTGATGCCAGGCCTTACCTCATTCAACAGCAAGTCCTCTAACTAAAGAATGATAATGATGGGTCACAATGAGCAGCAGTATGTCTTAATAGAAAGGATGGTAAGTGAAGCATGAGGCCTTGAAAGTACAAGAAACAAAAAGTAGAAACATTTGGGCTGCGTCTAGATTGGCATGATTTTCCGGAAAGCATTTTCGGAACAGAGCGTCTAGATTGGCACGGACGCTTTTCCGCAAAAGCACTTTTTGCCGAAAAGCGTCCGTGCCAATCTAGACGCGCTTTTCCGCCAAAAAGCCCCGATCGCCGTTTTCGCGATCGGGGCTTTTTTGTGGAAAACAAATCTGAGCTGTCTACACTGGCCCTTTTGTGCAAAAGCTTTGCGCAAAAGGGACTTTTGCCTGAACAGGAGCAGAATAGTATTTCCGCTAGAAGCACTGATTTCTTACAGTAGTAAGTCAGTGCTTTTGCGGAAATTCAAACGGCCAGTGTAGACAGCTGGCAAGTTTTTCTGGAAAAGCGGCTGATTTTCTGGAAAAACTGGCCAGTCTAGACACAGCCTTGGTGGTTGTTAAAAGCAAGTTCAAAAACAAATACATCATTACACACAGAGAAACATAGGCTCAGCGTCTAACTATCACCACAGAAAGCATGAGAGAAATAAAACTTTATTACGTCCAATTTGTAGATTGTATTAGCATGAACGTGTTAAAAAGGGGCTTCACATCTCCTGCTAAGGGATTTCTTTTTTAAGTTAGTGACAGATAAGTTGCTCTGTGTGCTATAAAAGTACATTTTATATTTTCTCTGGAAAAGACAAGCCCATTAGCGCAGCTACTATTTAAAAGCATTGCTTCTAAAAGTTACCTACATATCTGATAAATTTATTTTCTTCATTCATTTAGAAAGATGAATGGATTTATGTAAACTATACAACAGTATTCTCATGATTTGATTGTGTTTCTTTTGTAAGGCTAAGTATAGCTTCTAGCTTACTGCTAGAGCAAACTGCAGAGCACACTCCTATTATACTACCTTGTCACTGACATAGCAAACAGCGACTAAATATTTTGCTGCTTTAGACAACCAGGTAGAATAAAGCCTGAATAAACCAGCAGGTTTCTTCTATGTAGTAATACATCTGCATGCCAAAGAAACAACAAAACAACATCCAAAGGCCATGTTTTCAGAAATGAGCCCATTTGAAAATGTTGGTGCATCTATTAAGATTTGCCTTTACATATGTAGTCATGTATTGATGTGTACACAGGCAAAGTTTTGGTGTTGCTAGGTAGGTTGATTTCTTTGTTTCTTACTAGGATAAAGACGGGGTGAAGAAACATATCAGGAAAGTGGGACTGAGAAAGGTAAAAATTGAAGGAATGGGGAAAAGAGGAAGTTACACCTCATCAACTCTATAGTCATAATTAGCAGCTAGAGTTTAGAGGCATTACGGCACAAATGAGCCTTAAGGAAGAATGAACTGATGTTTTTTTCAGGGAATGTTCATCATGCATGCAAGGTGGTCCAGGTGAAAGTGCAGCGCCATTTGAGGCAGCAGAAGGTGACTGGTAGATGATGATGGCTAGGAATGCTGGCTGAGTGAAATTATGGGTTGCCGATGTGATAAATTAATAGAGTCACTAAGCAGGCCAGGACTAACTATTGCTCAGTCATCATTCTCGCAGAACATTGAAAGTAATTGTTTTATTTTGTATCTTCAAGCCAGCTGTTGGTATGTAAAGCCTTTTAGTGCATTATCTTTGCAAACATCTGTTCTCTTTTATGCTTTAAATGGAACTAAAATGAAGCAGACTTTTTTTCTAATTTGCAGCATTTCTCTGCCAAAATGTCTTTGTTTATTCACCAGCATCTTTGGCTGATATCAGAATAGCTAATAGAGTTTGGCAATTAATTGGAGACACAGCCACAGCAGGCTGGGACAAAACCCTTGGCTAGATGTATTATGCCTGGTATGAGGTCCGCCCCAGGGTCATATGTGTCTATTGCATTTTTTGTTTTCTATTCACAGCTATGGATAAGGGCCTTTTATTATTATTGTTTTATTTTAAATAATTATAGTTCAGAGGAGATTCTCCTTCCATTATCATCATCATCATGAAACTCTGAGCCTGTAGCCTACTTTAGTCAAAATGGCTCCTCCTTACACCACTCGTTCTTAACTGACTCAAACAGACATTTCTTTTGATCCCATCTCAGAATGTTGATTTTGTATATTCTCCCTTCACGAAAACTTGAAAGGTGCCCCTTCTGCAAAGCTCACCCAGGATTCCTTTCCCTCAGGGTGAATTCTGGGGGGCTTCCTTCATGCTCCTTAAGATAAATGCCTGACTCTCATACTTTCCTTTTGTAGTAAAAATAGCCTACTGCCCCATCCCAGAAATATTTCTTTTGGCTGGTTCCCAAGAGAGTCAGCCAGTCATTAAAAAAGCCCCCCTCTTAAATATCAGTCCTTTCATGGAGGCAGATACTGGCCCTTTCCAAGAACCATGATATGATTTTTTTTTAAATGAAACCACTACTTCCAATTCAGAGAGAGACACATTTGACACACAGGGTGTCTGCTGACAGGCTGAAGCTACTTTGCAGACCTTGTCTCACAGCTTAAATTTAAATTTGTAGGGGGGCAATTAAACCACCTGGGGTTTTAGGTCACACCCATCATTATAGTAACCAAGTGCCTTCAGACCACATCAAAGCAACTCTTTTGAAGCAATGTCCAAGTCAGTAGGGAACAAAGCCTCCATTACACTGTTCTGTCTCAGCCCTGGGCATTGCAGTACTTCAAGAGAAATTCATTCGAATCCATTAGTGGTACAAGATCAGTAGCAATGTCAGGGCCATGCAGACCAACCTTGTCAGACTGAATCTGGAATCCAAAATGATGTGATCTCCATGGCAGAAAAACATTTATCTAGTCTGAAACTTTTTTCCTCTGGGACTCATTTGTATTTCAGCATTAATAAATCATCAGTCAGTTTTCAAAGTACTTGTCTCAGAAACGTGCAATGGCATCTTATGTCTGTCTTTGAAAGACTGAGCCCTATTTACAAAAGCAATAGGCTGATGGGCTTGAAACTTATGGATAGGTACAAAAGAACTTTTGATTACCAGAAGTACTGTGTCCATAATTCTAGTGGTTGTAAAGTATATCTGACTGGAGATGGGCAAATACTGCAAAAATACAATCTCTAGCCCTGCAAATATTTGAGTTTTTAAATTAATTCTCTTCATGTTTGTTTCCCTTTGCATTCACTTTCTATAGAGATTCTAACAAACAAATTATCTGGAAAAAGGTTCCCCAACTCCATGTGTTTTCAGCAAATATTTGAGAGTATTTGTGGAAAACAAATACTGAAGCAAAAAATGCCAGTAGTGGCACCAGAAAAAGGTTATAAAAAGGTCAGATTGTCAGAATGTTATTTTGTTCCATTCTCCCAAACTCCTGTCACAATCCAGACTCATGAGACCAAAATAAGGTAACACTTAATGGTGCAGAATTTCATAAAACCACAATACCTTTACTTTGTGTGCTTCGGTCAGCAATGAAGTAGTTAAAGTTGACATTTTGATCTCCAATGTTAGGCTTCAGCATAAATACTCATCTAACAAAAAAAGGGCAGAGCTCATACTACTTTAGGGGCTTAATCTTCTTAATCCCCTAAAATATAACAAAAGCAAACTCAGGCCACTTTGCTTCTGAATAAGGCCTTGGTGTTCAATCAGCTTTAGATTCATACCTTTAGTTCGTTGGTTTTAACTTTTCTGAGTATTCCAATGTAAATAATGTCTTAGAGCTATTGTTTCCAACTGTTGGCACAATGCGGCATGTACTGCTTGCTTCTGGGGGTTTATTTATTCCAAAAGAACTAAAAACTTTTCTTTTTGTTAAAAAGGAAACCTCAGACTTCGGAGCATAAAATTCACCCTTCAAAGAAAGTACCTGCTGATTGAACCCAGCCATCACAAATTGGTCCACTTTTATATGTGTCATCAAATAATGATGATGGTAATAATTTTTAAGTTTATCTGTGCCTTTCCAAAATTCTCTAGAATTTGGTCTGGAGTTCTTGTGAAAGCAGGGCTGCCTCAGGAGATTTCTAAAGCATCCCTTGTTTCTGTTTGATAAGGAATTCTACAAGAAAAGAAATAGCTACAAGTTTTGTAGTACTTCATTTCTCATATCAGCGGATTCTGACATGAATGAACAGATACACAAAAATGTTAAAGAAACAAAAGCAAGCTAGCCAAACAAAAATGACTAGACTGAACTCAAGTTCTATGTGAGGATGTCAATTCTACAGCACCTACCACGATGGGATTCTTGTGTACAACTAAGGCTTCTAGGCCCTATAATAACAAATGTATACATAACCGCTGAACAGGTGTTTCCCCAACTGTAATTAATGTAAGGCAAATTATTTAGCAAATCTGTTTAAAAAAACAGCTCAGACCTAGTTATTTCAAAAGAAATAATGTCTGTAATTATACTAGCTTCTGTAGATTTGAATAGATACTGGTCCTTATATTTCAAGGTATGAGTTAATTGCAGGCTGGAAAATAAGAGGCAGTTTATCCAGGTGCACACAGCCTTCTTCTGAAATGTCAAGCAGATATTCTAGGCTTGATGGGCTGTCAGTCTAGTCTTGTATGAAGACCATTCCCAAAAGAACACTTGGTCATACAGTTTAGAGTTCAGCCTATGTATAAAGCATTTTGAGACACTTTACTCTCATTACTAGTGTACTATGCATGTTTACCTATAGCTTCTTCATCTAGGCTATGTCTATACTGGCATGATTTTGTGCAAAAGCGCCTGCTTTTGCGCAAAAACGTGCTGCCTGCCTACACTGGCGGGGAGTTCTTGCGCAAGAACACTGATGTTCTAATGTGTGAAATCAGTGCTTCTTGAGCAAGAACTATGATGCTCCCGCTCAGGAAAAAGGCCTCTTGCACAACTGTTCTTTCACAAGAGGCCAGTGTAGACAGGCAACATGAATTTCTTGCGCAAGAAAGCCCAATGGCTAAAATGGCCATCGGAGCTTTCTTGTGCAAGAGAGCGTCTACACTGGCATGGATGCTTTTGTGCAGAAGCACATCTCTTGCACAAAAGCACATGCCAGGGTAGACGCTCTCTTGCGGAAATACTTTAACGCAAAAACTCTTGCGTTAAAAGTATTTGCGCAAACTCTTGCCTGTGTAGACGTAGCCCTACTGTATATTTGAGAGCATTTGTCTGTCTATTTGTTCAAGAACTTCTCCTAAACAATAAGAGCAAGGCCTACAAAATTTCTCTTATCTTAACTTAAAGTAAGATAAGGGTTTGGTTGTGCCAGAAAAAGGGAATGTGCCTGGAATGGGATTGCTTCTCATAAAATCATAGAGAATAGAGACAGAATCAACTGGCAAGTGTAAATGCCTGACTGATGGATGTGCCTCCCCCATGCAAACCCTCCAACTTGCACTTCCCACCTCACACGTGTTCTTTTGGGAAGGCAGGGGGGCTAAAGCCTCCCACTCCTCATTTGTATGGGGACATGGGTGGCTGTTTCCCTTTGTCAGGGAGATGGGAAGGTGCACAGTTTGTTCCATTCCTCACTCTGCCTGGGGAGCACAGGGGACAGACAAATCTGGACTTGCCCCAGCCAGGGGACATGCACTCCTCCCCCACCTGACTGCTGGAGCTGCAGCGGCCATGGAGAGGTGATTCTCACCTATGTCCTAATCTACTATGGTGAGAGAGGGCTGAGGTAGTCCTCTCTTCCAGGGACAGCCTATATGCTGAACCCTTCAGCCCTTCCCTAGAGCAATTATTTAAATGAAACACGTACATTTTAATTTTATTTTCCAAAAAACAAAAATTAATTGAGTTAAGTACCTGAGCAACCATGAGTAAATCTTCTTGTGTTTTTATATACATGGAGATTTCACAACGTTGTTTATGGCTATAGTGGCATGTTTTTCTGCAAACAAATAACTTTTGTTGTTGTTAAGGTTGGTGCAAGTCCTGGGCCTGATTTTAGGCTAAAATATAAACTTCCATTTTTTCCAAGCTACCAATGTATTTGTTCACTCTCCTTTTTAGGAAAACATTTTGGCTATGTCTACACTGGCACCCTTTTCCGGAAATGCTTAAAATGGAACAGTTTTCCGTTATAAGTATTTCCGGAAAAAGCGTGTCTACATTGGCAGGATGCTTTTCTGGAAAAGCACTTTTTCCGGAAAAGTGTCCGTGGCCAATGTAGACGCGCTTTTTCGCAAAAAAGCCCCAATCGTCATTTTCGCGATTGGGGCTTTTTTGCGGAAAAGACTACTGTGCTGTCTATACTGGCCCTTTTCCAGAACAGTTTTTCCGGAAAAGGACTTTTGCCCGAACGGGAGCAGCATAGTTTTTCCGGAAAAACAATGACGATTTTACAGTAGATCATCATTGCTTTTCCAGAAAAGCAAGCAGCCAGTGTAGACAGCTCGCAGCTTATTCCGGAAAAACGGCTGCTTTTCCGGAATAAGTGGCCAGTGTAGACACAGCCTTCATGTGTTGAATAACTCATGTATTATAGCAGATAAACAATTTAAAGTATCACAACAATGCTGTTAGTTCATCATATACTTTTGTGGCATACTGTCCTCTACTGGCCGTTCTTTCAGCACTAAGTTTATGTGTAGTATTGATTCTCAACCTATTTACATACATGGCCTACAATGTGTTATGTGAGCTGTATCCAGTACTACCTGTATGGCTCTGAGGATGACACATGGGACGCAGCACTGCACTGATTGGGCTGCAGGTGGCCCACAGGCTGCAAGTTATGAAGCACTAGTCTAAAGTTACTGAAATTACTAATTGAATGCTTAGTTCTCACTTTGAATGATTCTGACTTTAAAAAGAATCCCCAATACCACAAATGTCTTAGTACCAGCATAGAGTTTACAGCTGCAAGTAGTCCCACCAAACTCAATGCACAGTAAACATGCCATCTTTAAGTAACCCTTAGCATGCAGAAAGTCACAAAGCTGTAAGACTTTGCATATACCCGACCTTCAGAACACCTGAAGCGTGTGTGCTGAAGTTTATGTATACTTCTTTTATACTTAGGTAACTGTGCAGGCACCATCTCACCACACTGTGTGTTTAGTGCCTAGAATAATGGCCTTGGTTAGGCTATTTAATTACTAAAAAAAATAGAGATAACAACATTAGTAAATGAGAGATTTCAATGGAGCTATGCGGATTATGCCCATAGTTCATTAAGAAAGGAGCTAAACACTGGCATGCAAACAACATGTGACAGGGAATACAAGTCACACCAAAGCAACAGGGGAGCTAACAGCTTCGCTGAGCCACTATACAAGGTGTGTGTGTGAGAGAGAGAGCAGCTCCCTACTCCTGGAAGGGGCGTGCCCTCAGGAGGAGGGGGTGGAGTTGGGACAGCCAGCACTCAGTGCCACCCAGACCATAGCGCACACTCCCCACTCAGCCTTCAGAGCCACCAGAAATGTACTGTGTCACACTGACCCAGCCCTTAAAATCACCCAGAGCACTCCTGTGGCGCTCCAGCTGTGATTTAAAGGACCCCGAGCAGCGACACCATGATGGTAGCTGGTAGCCCTAGGCTCTTTTGAGTCGCCAGGCCCCAGAGCAACTGACCTCTGATCGCCCCATGTCAGTGGGCCTGGAAAACACACTGGAGATTTAATGCTTAACCACTGTATAGTTACTCAAAACCTAGGTAATAACTTGTAACTTCTAATACCTACATATTAACAACTGCATTAACAATTCTAAGAATAAACACAAACAGAAATTTCCCATGCACATTTGTTTCAATCTAGATTACATGTACATGGACTATGTCCACTCTATTTTCATGTTGGTGAGGCTTCATGCCTTTCTCCATTATCAAATGCAGCAACTGTCTAGCTTTTGTCCTAAAAAAATATAATTTCATGAGCCAGTCAAGCTCTGGTGCTTATGATTAATAAGCACCTGAAATCTTTATGGTACGCATAGTTTGTTTGACTGGATGTCTCTCTGTATATGCAAAAAATTGCTTTCACAGATGAATACTCTGTCAATGGGTTTTAGAGCTATATTTACTGTATGTATAGTGCTTAGGTAGTATGTAAGTACTAGAGCAGCAGTTTTGTAACTTCCCCCACCCTTTTGCAAGTATGAATTAGTTTTCTTTCCTCCAAATACAACCAACATAGTATAAATAATACTTTGGTGTTATTGGGCATTAAATATAGCACCGCTACATGAAGCAAGGACAGTTCTGAGCTGAGGCTACGTCTATTCTACAAGGTTTTTGCGCAAGAAGTCTTTTGCAGAAGAGTTCTTGTGCAAAAACTTCTTGCGCAAAAGCACGTCCACACTGCATGGACGCTCTTGCACAAGAAAGCTTTGACGGCCATTAACAGAATGGCCATCAGAGTACCTGTGCTTTTTCGGCTAGGCTCTATTTGTTCAAGAAACCCCTGCGGAGCATCCACACATGCCTTTTTGCATAACAGCTGCAGCATAAAAAGGAGTTATGTCTCATAAAAGGAGGTTTACCGATGCCAGAAAAAGCCCTCTGATATGCTGTTTTACTGCCAATTTACTTGAGCAAAAGCGCATTTGAGGTTTGGACGCTCCACAGGTTTTTGCGCAAAAACGGCCATTTTTTTATGCAAAAACCTTGCAGTGTAGATGTAGCCTGAGGGTAGTTTAATTAAAACATATCTCATGGAGTAGCTAAGAAAATCTGTCTTTAGTTTTTAAAACGCCTTCCTAAAATCAAACACAAGATGCCCTAGAAGATGGAGAATTAGGTCACAGAACATTCCATTACCCCCCTGCCAACTGCTAATTAGAATTTCATATTTTCATTATGGACATGTAATAGCAACTGTCCCCTCAGAAAAATGAGTCCTTTGCTTGACATGGCACACACTGTTAAGTGAGAAGGGAGTATTGTCTCTGCTAGCTTGAATGTCTCAGCCCTATTCATTTATGATAGAAACTGAAGCAATTCCCTTAGCCAGCTTCCCTTTTTGTAGAGGATTTTTCAAAAGCATCCAAATGCCTTAGCAATACAAAATACAGGACTATGTAGCACTTTAAAGACTAACAAGATGGTTTATTAGATGATGAGCTTTCGTGGGCCAGACCCACTTCCTCAGATCAAATAGTGGAAGAAAATAGTCACAGACATATATACCAAAGGATACAATTAAAAAAATGAACACATATGAAAAGGCAAATCACATTTCAGAACAGAAGGGGAATGCGGGGGGGGGGGGGGGGGAGGGGGGAAGGAAGGTGAATGCCTGTGAGTTAATGATATTAGAGGTGGAAAAGGGTAGATGTCTGTGAGTTAATAGTATTAGAGGTGATAATTGGGGAAGCTATCTTTGTAATGGGTAAGATAGCTGGGGTCTTTGTTCAGCCCCCCCGCGGAGAGTGTCGAGACTAACACGGCTACATTTCTATCACTATTCTATTAGCAATACAAGTCTCCTCGATTTAGTAGATGGAAAGGTCCCAGGCTGAAATCCTTGATAATGAAATGTAATTGAGACCTATGTCCTCATAGATAAGAGCAAATACAATTAGGGTTGCATGGTCTACGTTAGTACTAACATTTTCTTATTTTGGGGTGACTGGCTTTGCAAATTACATGTTTTTCTATGTGGATTTTTTTTTAAGCAAAGTATAAGAATTCCTGAGGTTGAGCGCGTCTGACTTAGAACATACTAAGGGCAGGGATGCATCAATGAATTTGCAAGTGAGCAACAAATCTTTTCACTAGTATGTCAGTTTGAATCCAGCTCACTAGGGTGAAGATTAAGGTGCTACAGGACTCCTTGTTGCTTTTGCAGATCCAGACTAACATACTGTCCCTCTGATAGGGTATGGATTGTTTCTATCTAAATTCTAAAGGATGTTTGGGTGCCCTTATTGGGGATGAGTTTGGTGGGTCTCAGTGTCAGCTTATACATCACAATTCATCCCTACAATTGGGGCCAATTGCCATACAATGGCTAAGAGTGGCCAAGAACTGCCTGGGTTGTATAGACTAAATGCCTGCTTCAGGGTAGGGTGGGGACAGCAAACCTGTCTTGCAGATAGACAGCAAGATCCAGTCACCAACCCTGATTCAGCACAATTTTGTATGGGAGGACATTCATGATTATTTGGAAATTAGGTGTGACTATGCAAGTCAGCTCCTTCTGTAATTTAAATTTACATAATGCCACACTTGGAGCTACCCAAACATTGACAGTGCCTCCTACTCCCTCTGAACCGCCTTCCCACTCTGTCCTGACTCATTCCTAAATCCTTTGCAGCCACCCCATCAGTCTAAATGTATATAAAATGTATACAGAGTAAAAACATTAAAAACTATGAAAGTCACCTTTTAAGCTTAACTATAGAAGCCTGACAATAGCTTAGAAATGTCAGTCAGGCCAACCCCATGCCTAACTCCAATCTTTCTGTATTTCTGGGTGTGTCTAGACTACAGGTTTTTGTTTTTGTTTTTGTTTTAAAGTGGCCTTTTTTAAAAAAAACTTTCTCTGTGTCTAGACTGCTGCTGCGTTCTTTCGAAAGTAAATCGAAAGAACGCAGCAGTTTTTTCGACCACAGAAAACCTCGTTGTATGAGGAATAACGCCTTTTTTCAAAGTGCTCTTTTGAAAAAAGGCTCTATGTAATACAATCTGTGCTTTTTTGAAAGAGAGCATCCAGACTGCCTGGGTACTCTCTTTCAAAAAAGCGGCTTGCTTTTTCAAAAGTACTGGTTGTAGTCTAGATGCTTTTTTTCGAAAGAGGCTTTTTCAAAAGTATCTTTTGAAAAAGCTTCTTTCAAAAGAGGCTTGCAGTCTAGACTTAGCCAAACAAAGCTTAACAACAGGTGCATTTAAGTAATGAAGGGACAAATGAGGCTATGTCTACACTACACACTTATTTTGAAATAACTTATGTTATTATGTAATAACAGAGTGCGTGTCTAGCCTATGTCTGCACTACAAAGAAAAGTCGGAAAAAGATACACAAATTGCAAATCACAATTTGCGAATCTTTTTCTGCTTTTCTTCTGAAAAAGGCTTTTTCGACATTTGGCCCAGCTACACAGAGCCAAATGTCGGAAAAAACCCTCTTTTGGAACATCCCTTCTTCCTCATAAAATGAAGTTTACAAGAATGCCAAAAAATGTTTCTGCTTTTTGGAATTTTTTGGGGGAAAGCAGACACATTCTTTGGATGCAGCAGAGCTTTTCTGGGATACCTCCAGTATTCTGGAAAATTTCTGCAGTCCAGACATAGCCCTACACAGCAAGCCCATTATTTTGAAATAATTTTGAAATAATGGGCTTCTTACTCCAACTTCTGTAACCCTTATTTCATGAGCAATGGAAGTCGAAGAAAGAGCATTCTTCTTTTGACTTCCTGCTGTGTAGGCAGCGCCAAAAGTTGAGTTAAGGTACTTTGAGTTCAGCTATGCAATTAACATAGCTGAAGTTGTGTATCTTAACTCGACTTTAGCCTGCAATATGGATGTATCCTGAGTTCTAATAGTGATGCCCTGAATGTTGTGTTGGGAACTTTTTTGGGGGGAGGAAGGTCCTTTCAAAATTCAACAAAATATTTAAGGCTTAAATTTAACTCATCTATGTTTTCCATCTCAAGTCACATTTTATATTTTTCAGAATTTCAAAAAGCTGAGCCAACACACTGTTTTTCTATCTAGGGCAGAGTTGTTTACATGTGCAAAACCAACTGTGCTTTAAATTATCTTGTTGGTCAGTATGTACCCAAATCTCAGTTCCTGCAACATGTATACACGAGGAGAGGAGGGGAACAACCACTCTTCTATTTGTTATTTGAACTCTTCTAACAGACTGAATGAGGAGTGACCTTTTCTAAACATTTATAATCAGAATGTCATTTTAGCAGCAGTGCTTTGGTGTTTGTGTGGATAAAAACGATTAAAAAGATGATAAGCAACAATGGCAACACAATTCAGCTCCTGACTACTGATCTCCATGTTTGCCGCCAGTTGTGCACCTCCTTTCTTCCCTGAGCTAATACCCATAAAATGATACTTGAAGCCTCACTATGTAATTTAAAACCAGCTTTTTCTATTGCTTAAACTAGAGGAAACCATTCTGAGTAAGGAAAATAGAAGGGGGATTAAAATGGCCTATTTCACAGCAAGCCTTAGAATTTTCTTATCTGTCTATGATAGTATTCACCCCAAACTGAAGCAGAGGCAACTACAATATACATGATTATATTACAATAAAAAGAAGGGTCAGCCTGAAAATATAGGTGAGCATTAACTAGATAGTGTGTTGGGAAAACATGCAAACTTTACAGACTAATTTTCAAGAGAGAGAGCACACCTAAGAGAATGTTCTTTAGTTCCATGAAGCCCCCTGCTGTTAGAAAAGAGGAACTGTGCTTCTTGAGCTATGCATAGTTGTCCACACTGCACAAAGCTTGGTAAGGTTCCTGCTCCGAATCTAGTATAATTCATATGTAGTCCCAGGCTCACATCACTTCTTTTTTATTGATACATTTATTTCAACTACTTTCCTTTCAAAAGGGACAAAAGTCTTCAAGATGGTTAGAAGATACTGACCACTTATAACTCCATCAAAATCAATGTGGGGGGTCCATCATCTCATAGGATTTGGCCCAAATTAATTATACTACTTATTTTTATATATACAGAGTGAGCTTCTTTATTCTCTCCTATAAACACAAGAGTTTGAAAGATGCACAGTACATTGTGGTAGAATCAAAGGCAAGTTTAATTTTTATAACAATGATGAAAAAATGAAGGAAAAATAGGATAATCATTACACACAAGTTCTCTTTTTTACATAGCTGTAAAAAGGTTGCCTTCTTGAAGACTGAGTTTTTCTTAGAGAGAAAATACACGTTACCAGCACATCAAAAATCAATAAATATTCAAATAGATATATGTACAAAACAAACAAAAATTCAGGGATGTGACTTTTAATGAATTCCAAAACATTTTAGACACATTTGTAATGTACTTATGTTTGTGGTAAAGCATACACATGCAATATTGACTGAGATTTGTGTCTTGAGTCCATACCATGAGTAAGTATAGATTTAAAATTGTGCTGTATGCAAATATTATACTAACGGAATAAATTCAGCAACCCTGAAATCATAAGGTTTACATGTAATGAGTAATAAGAGAAACACAAGCCACAAAATGGAGTTATTGTAAGGTTGTAATCTTCAGCATTTTGTTTTGATGATACAGTACCCAATGCTGTTAAATTACATTTTTTTCCTTCCAGTAAACAAAAGTTAATGATTGTGATCAGACAAAGTCTAATAATGGCACAAAACCTAATTATCTATTTATAAAAAGCAGTCATATTCAAATTCAGTTATGTTTTCAACTGCTTCCTTAAACTCTGCCAAGAAGACAAACATACCCACACAAGTGCAAGCCATAAAGGCATGTCAGGCTTAGATAAAATTGTTTCCTTACTTCAACAATGGAATTTGGTTCCTAAACTGCCATTCATCTCCATCTCCAGACTCATTTCTCACTGATGACTATGGGAACTGATTGCTACGGATGATATTAAATAGGATACAACAAACATTCTGTTGTTATGTAATCACTGATAGCCATTCAAGGACATGGGGAAGGACACTAAGAAGGATCAGCACACATACAGGCTAATAAGTCATGGAGCATCGATTGTTATAGACAAGTACTGAAAGACAGATATTCCTTGGGGACTATGCTTTGGCAATTTCACATCCACAGTGTTTGGTGGGGATCATTTTCTCCCCAAATACAGTGTTCCAACCAGACCCATGATTAAGAGCCAAATGCATTAAATATGCATTTTCACTTTATAAGTTCATATTTAACCACTCAATATATTTATTTGCAACTCTGTGTCCTAGAGCTAAATGAGTTGGGCTTGTAATAAACATTAGAACCCCATGAATTGCTCCCTCAATGTGGTCATGTATTACTTCAATTCCTGCTTCTCTAAGTCGTGAGACATACATGAGTCCATCATCTCTCAAGACATCATGTTGACATGTGAGGACATATGTCATAGGTAAGCCAAGTAACTTGGTGTCATCAGCCAAGAGTGGTGCTGCTCTTGGATCCAGAAATCCTGGATATTTTTTTCCAAACCTGGAACTTCCATACTTTGGGCCCACATAAACATGATCCTTTTTAAATTCTTCAGGCAGCAAATTACTCCAGTTTACAAGCCTAAACAAATGGCTTGATTCTGCAGGGACATGCCTATTGGAAGCCATTGCTTCTTTGAGAGAGATGTCAGTAGTAAAGTATTCACTCCAGAATCTGACCATCAATGACCTGGGTAGAATCGGCTTGTTCTCATTATCTCTATAGGATGGCGAATCCAGATCAAGGGTCTGAAGAGCAGGGTAAAGTAAGACTTGGATCTTAAGTTTAACTTTAACTTCAAGGTCCTCTAGCAGCTGTAAAAAATTAAAATATTTACATAATCAAAGGTTTCAGTTTCCCGACAATGAGTGAAGATCCTACAATAAATGGAATTAATATGTTTATTTTACAGTATAAGCAAAATAAAGTAAAACATAACAGATTACTTAAAAAAAACCTTTTAGTTCATAGGAAGGTCACTAAGACAACATTGTTGTATAAAAGCCCTGAGCAGAATCCTGAATGATATTAACTGTTTTGCCCTATAAAGTGCTAAGTGAAGAAATGGCTCCATATTGTTTCTTACTCTGAATGAAAATAATACATCTGAAAATGTTCTTCTTTAAAGGGCATTAATTGGAAGTCACTGGTGCATTTCTAATGAGCAAAAAATGCTATTTTGTAATATTCATGATTTATGAAGCATAGATTTTTTTGAGACTTCATTAATTATTTTGCACTACATAAACTGTATCCACTTGTCTTATTAAATCCGAGGAGAGATTTAGAGTATAATAATTGAGCTTTCATGCATCCTTAACGCATGAAGAACAAAATGAGAGTACATGAAATAAATTCAACATCATGGTTGCTTAAAATGTCATGCTAGCCTTCACCCAGCTGTACTGACCACCATGAACATGGAACACTTCCAAAGCAGCAACATTACAAAATACAAGTTTTTCCCAGAGCAGACATCCTTCAGTACAGATTGAGTGTCTTAACTAAACAGAACAACCTGCTTACAAAACTGTATTAACACTGATCAGTTGCTCACATTTAATCACCTTTTGGAATAGCACTTTAATCAAAATAGACCAAATTCTGCATTTTTTTTAAATCCCTTTTATATGGACTTTCACCTGAGAAATGGCTGCATGACTTGACACTAATTATTATTTTATGAAGTAGAGCTTTTTTCTGAAGGAGTATGCAGATTTAGAAAGTGCCCCCCAAACATGTTCTGACATCTGCTGCAGAGTTTTATCAGGAACTGCTATAGTGTTACTAAGTAGAAGCATCACTAATAACAACTAAAGTATATTGTGTGCTGCAGCAGTTTGTTCAATCTGAGACATTAAAACCACATTCACCAACCTGAGAACTGATGTTTTCTCTCTACGCACTTACAGCCGCTCACTGACACCAGCATAAATGTAGATGAAAAATAATTGGGAGGCACATTTTTCTTTAATGAACAGAGATATTTGCGTGCGGTGTTGCTGAATTACCCTGGTAAGAAAAATGAGTAGAACAAACTCTCTAGACCTGTAAAATATAAGCCACATACCTTCTGTGCCACTGCTGCGGCCAAGTTACCTCCTGCACTATCTCCTGAAACACAGATCCGATGTGGGTCCACCCCATATTGTGCAAGAACACTGTTTTGTAGAAAAAACTTCACTACAGTATACACGTCTTCAAACTGAACTGGAAAATGATACTTGGGTGCTAATCTATACCTGTGGGAAAGAAAAACAGGTATTATTTGGAGCTGCTTGACAAAACAAACATGTTTCAAAGTTGTTGATTTGTATGAACATTCACACATTATTTCAGTGGCAAAAAATTTCTGACACACAACTGTTTTTTCCAACCTGACAATTCTAGAAGGAAATATTGAGAAACAGCCATGTCACACTCAGAACGTAAGGGAATTAATGTGCATTTTCACAATCTATTGGAGTGCCCGTTGATTTAATATTAGTCTTACAAGACAATGTAATTACTGCATTGGCGTCTGGTGCATCAAGGCAATTTCCTATTGCAAAGAGGAGGCTATGAAAACAATAGAATCCTAGAAGTAGTCTTCAATTGATTGCATTATTGTGTTCTGCAGTTTTTCTGTAATTAGGCACCCATGCTCATCAATTATTTGCTCAGCATTGCAAATGGCTCTGTGATAGTCACATTTGGATAGTGATCTGAAAATAAAATCCATGTTTGACCTTTCATAATGAATTCCCAGTGGACAATCCTTTGAAAAAAAGACACACAGCTACATAACCATCCTGAGTAATTAGGCACGACAGCCTAACATCCAAAGCAGATTGCAGAGTTAAACAAAGGGATCTCACAAAACTGGGTGATGGGGAAATAAAATGGTAGATGAAATTCAGTGTTGATAAATGCCAAGTACAGCACATTGGAAAACATAATACCAACTACACATTCAGACTTCATCATTTTGTATTAGCTGTTACCTCTCAAGAAAGAGCTCTTGGTGTTATCATAGAACGTTCTCTGAAAACATCTGCTCAATCTGCAGAGGCAGTAAAAAAAAAGCTAATGGAATGTTTGGAACCATTAAGACGGGGATCAATAATAAGACAAAAAATATCAGAAGGCCATTACACAAAGCCATGATACACCTACACACTGAATAGTGCATGAAGTTTTTGTAACTTCAGCTGAGCAAACACATATTAGAATTAGAAAAAGTACAATAAGAATGATTTAAAAAACAACAAATAGTCTAGTAGCACCTTAAAGAGTAACAAAACATTTAGATTTTATCATGAGCTTTCGTGGGCTCAACCCACTTATTCAGATGACAGGAGTGTTGGAAGTCCAAGAATAAATAAGGGAAGGAGAGGGGGAGAGAAAGAGGGAGAGGAAAAAATGGAGGAGGAGAAGAAAAAAATGAGACTGTGAGTAGATAGCCGAGTTAGCCTGTAACAGGAAAAACTTAAAAAACAACAAATAGTCTAGTAGCACCTTAAAGACTGAATGCAGTGGTGGGTTCCTGGGTTCCTGGATGAACTGTATAGAATCTGGTGTTGGTCATCTTCCTTTCCAAGTGCAAACTAATGGTTCTTATGAGCCTCTTGTAACTATTTAGTCTTTAAGGTGCTATTAGACTATTTGTTGTTTTTTAAGGTTTTCCTGATACAGACTAACTCGGCTACCCCTCTGAAGTTTTAGAATAAGAAAGAGAGTTTAAAAAGACTGGCACTTTTCGGCTTGGAAAAGTGAACTAAGGAGGGATATGATTGAGGTCTATAAAATAATGAATGGTGTGGAGAAGGTGAAATGGTTATTTACCCCTTCACATAGCAGAAGAACCAGAAGTCAGTCAATGAAATTAATAGACAGCAGGTTTAAAGGAAAGGTAAGTACTGCTTCACACAGTGGCTAGTCAACTCGTGGAACTTATTGCCAGGGAATTTTCTGAAGGCCAAGAGTATAACTGAATAAAAAAAGAGAATTAGTTGAGTTCATTGAAAATAGGGCCATCAATGGCTCGTTGCCAAAATGGTCAGGGATAGAAATCCAAGCTGTGGGTATCCCTAAGCTTCTGACTGCCGGATGGAGGGTCTGGATAACATGGGATGGTTCATGTGATAATTTCCCTGTTTTATGGCACTGTTGGAAAGTAGGAAAATTAGCTAGATGGACTATTGATCTGATCGGGCATGTCCGTTCTTAAGCTTTATAGTACAGACCATAGTTATAAGGGATGTTCACTGCCAGAAAGCAGGAGTGGGATACTGCCATGCTCAGAGCTATTACAGAGGCACAGGGCCTCCACACAAATGGCACTGGCCACTTGCAGATTTCTTGGGGTCCATATGAACACATGGGGATCTTCCAAGTTTTACAGTGGCCACTGCAATCTTTTCTTGGGGAGGGAAATGTCATATGCCATCCCCCTACAAGAGTGGAATATGCAGTGGGGAGGGACTCTAAGAAGAGCATGGAAACTTCCTTCCTCTGCAACCCTTTTCATGGACTTTTCTGTAGGAAGGAATGACCTGGTGTAGAGGTTTTTCTATTATGCCCAACACTCTAGCAATGGAGTGCTTGTTATAAAGCTCTTGCTTCAAGGATGTAGAATTCAACTATAAAAATCTATTCCTGAGTGAACTAGCATGATGAGGTGTGGATACCCCACATTAGGCCAGAAGTCATTAATACCACACTGTACACACACACACACACACACGGCCATACTGGACATACTCGAAGTGCTGTGCCAGTATAAAAGGGAACAGCTCATCTCAGTCAGGGGCAGAAGGGAAACTGAAGAGGAAGGATCTGTGGTGGAAAACTAGCCACAGCCCCTGCTGGTGGAAACTGGAGACCCAGAGGAACAAAATAGTCTTCTATGGCCAATGGAGCCCCAGGGAAAGACTTGTGCTGAGGAACCTGGAAACCCTGAGGCTTCATGGACTGCCAGACCGCAGACTATGATAGGGAGTGACCCAGGGAGGGTGTGGTATCTCCCAGATGGGTGAGATGATTATGTTTTGGTGGGATTCCCCACTGAGCCAGTGGCAGAGTCTGCCATCACGGCTACAGTTCTGGGTCAGGACCCGGTGGAGTTGGGTGGGCCCAGGTTCCTCTCCCTGGGCCTTCGGCCCCCTATTGGTGGCCCCTATGGTATTGGCCATTAGGTCATGCTGCCCTGTACCGAGAGGCCACCCTAATAGGCTCTGGCTGCCAGACCACCCTGCCCTGGATACTAGGGCTATTGCCTTCACTCTAGGCCTTGGACCTCTGGGTTGTGAGGTTACAGACTAACAGACTTGACCACGGTGCCCACACACCCATTAGCCATCCCATGATAGGACCGGGTGTGCACACACCACTACAACTAGTTTATAATGAAGAATCCTAATTTTCTAAATAAAAGCAAACTGTATATTTCAAAGTTATAAAAATGTAAAAATTGAAATATGAAAAAAGACACAGGGCAGCTTCAGGCACCGTTTAAAAGATGCGAAATATGGCTTCCAATCTGTAGATGATTTTTCACTATTTCATATATGTCTCTTAAAAGTAGACCCACTCTTTTTAATAGATCAATACAGAATTATATAAAATATTGCCCTAATAATTGAAAACCAGCTTCTCTCACCATCTCCTAGAGTGGCCAGGTGCCCAGTTTTTGAGCAGAAAGTAAGTTGAAAAGGGAACCTGACAGTGTCCCATCATCTCTATTGACTGGACACTCAAAGTCCAGTTATTGTGGGTGAAGAAAGTGGAGAAGCACTGGGTTACCACCTGTACCAGTTCCTACTCAACTGGGGCTGCCTCCTACCTGCATTGGGCAGCTGCAGCTTCCGGCCTCAGACCCACAGGTGAGTCCCACCCGACCCAGGCAGAATGGTTAGAGGTGTAACAATATGGTTTTTCTATTGCCATATTGGAAAGCCTAAATCCTTCCTCTGCAGCCAGACTGAAGAGCAGCAGCCATTAGCTGTAAAGCGTGGGGGTCACATACTCACATTCCATCTAAATTGCATTACAATAGTGTCATACCAGACTGTTCAGAAGGAGATTCCATCCTAATGGCAACCAATATACCCGGTAAAGAAACAGATCTCAAGATGGGTAAAGAAAACTTAGTTTAACAGCATTTTGTCTGGCAAGAAACTGTTTATCAATAGTTGAGGTTGCAGAACCCTCGTTCTATGATTATGGTCCTCACTTTCCTATTGTTTGGCTGTGTGGTCTCTGTCTGTTTTTTAATTGTTTCTGTTTGTTATATAATTAATTTTGCTAGGTGTCAATCAACTAAGGTGGAGGGTATGATTGGTTAGGTAGATCTGTTACAATATGTTACAACTGGTTAGTAAAATTAGAGTAAAATAATTGGTTAAGGTAGCTAACCAGGACTCAAGTTTTACTGGGGTCCAAGAAGGAGACCAGCAGGAAAGGGAAAGAGGAAGAAAAGGGAAAAGGAAGAAAGAAACAGAAAGAAGAAGAAGAAGGGGGAAAGACTTGGAAGAAAGGACTCACCTCCAAGACCCAGCCTAAGATCAGAGCTGCCAGGACTCCTCTGCATGACTGAGATGTGCAGCAGCCAGGATCAGATGAG
Organism: Pelodiscus sinensis; assembly: GCF_049634645.1. Classification (NCBI taxonomy): domain Eukaryota; kingdom Metazoa; phylum Chordata; order Testudines; family Trionychidae; genus Pelodiscus; species Pelodiscus sinensis. The sequence goes on along the minus strand of NC_134720.1, from coordinate 27,320,896 downwards.
AGTGACCTTGCCTGGTCAACAGGGGAAGTTGCCTGTTTATCAGGATTGGTGAGCATGGCACTGTATGTAGCATGTATATTCTGCTTGCTTGGCAATTGTCAATAGAGAGTAAGGATATTACTGTGTAAGGTTCTTTCAATGGTAAAAGATCCTGAAGACATGCAGGAAGTTATGCCCTAAGCACTAGGAATTGGGTAAGGGTGGGTGTGTAAATTAACAGGGTTGCACCTTGAGCCCTAGGAGGTGGGTAAAGGTGTGTGTCCCTAAAGTGTGGAAGCGATAAAGAAATATGTGCGGGTAACAGGTGGGAATAGAAAAGCAGAGAATGACAAGGGGAAGAGCAGTGGACAGGGGCAAGGTCTGGGGGGAAGAGGTGGGGCTAGGGAAGTTCTGGCATTTCTGGTTTAGTGTCCAGTTTTTAAAAATATTACCCCAAGTTGACAACCCTACTCCCCCATGCACAGACCAACCAAATTTAATTTCGCTTTGTAATGGCATTCTAAAGGTGTGGATTCCATGCAGGTCTTTTTACCATTTGACTGAGCTGCTTTGGATCAGTCCTCTGGAAGAAGAAGGAAAAGCATTCAGGAAGGGTGCTGCTCTTTACCACCCTAAATCATTCCCTGAAAATGAAGCTGTGGGTTCTGGCTCTAGCCTGTTCAGTTTTCTGCAAGGAAGTAGGGGCCTACTGTGAGAGAGGAAATAAAATGAGAGCAGTAGGGTTTATCCCTATCTAGGGCTGTGTCTAAACTACACCCCTCTGTCAGCAAAGGGATGTAAATGAAGCACTTTGAAAGTGCAAATGAAGCGGGGATTTAAATATCCTGTGTTTCATTTGCATAATCGCGCCATGGCGTTGTTTCGAACAAGCGCCATTTCAAAACTGAAACCATGGTTTAGATGCGATTTTTTCGACAACAGGGTGTGTTTTCAAAAGATCCGGTACTGATTATGCAAATGAAACATGGGATATTTACATCCCTGCTTCATTTGCACTTTCAGAGTGCTTCATTTACATCCCTCTGACAACAGAGGGGTGTAGTTTAGGCACAGTCTAGATACAGAGCAGAAATGTAGCTACCTAGGCCAGTGTTTCTCAAACTTTTTTTAAAAAGTACCACTTAATATATATATATAAGTACCCCCAGCCCTCCCACTCTAACCCAATGCACCCACCCCTCCCCCAGAGCCAGGCACTCCCAGCTCCCTCCTTACCCAGTGCCAGGCATATGGCAACCTTACCTTTGAAGTGTCTGCTCCCTCCACCTGGCCCTGCCTCAGCGGCTTGTCTACAGGGAGCAAGTGGCCTGCCAGCACTGGGCTTGCCACCTGGGGGTGTGTGTTCCCAGCCTGGCGCCCCCCTGTGGCACCCCGGGGCAACTGCCCCCCCCCACCGGCTATGCCACTGATGCGGGGGGGGGGGGGAGGGTGTCCTTTGGAGCAATGCTTATTGTGCCACTTCACCGCCTTTTAGCTCCTCTCTGCGCCGCCTCAGGAGCTAAAACGGGCAATGGGGATGTGTTGTACTGGGCTGCTAGTGGGGGTGAGAGGTAATGCGCGTCTCCAGATCCAGCTGCCCTCCCTGTGGGAGCACACCAGGGAGGCTGCCAGAGAGGAAACAAACTAGGAGAGATGGCCGTGATTTTTTTTCCCTTCCTCTCCCTGCAATTTGGAACTGCCCCGAGTCTCACCGGAGCCGCCGCCGCTGCCATAGCAGCCACGCGCTTTTCCCACCAGTGCTGGGGCGTGTGTACAGAGCAGCTGTTAACATCTGGGGCACGGCTCTGAACATTCCATTTGACAGGCACATGCCACTGCCCCCTCCCCAACCCCTTTCATGGCAAAATCCCAGACATTTTTGGCCAAATTTCACTTGCGTTGACGTACCACCCAGACTTCTCTCACGTACCCTTAAGGGTACACGTACCACTGGTTGCGAAATACTGACCTAGGCTATGCCCCTCACAAAAGAATACCCATGCACCACCACAGGGACAATGTTCACTATTAAAATCTTTGCAATTTTGTTTGCAAGTAATTATCATTAACCACATAAAACACAAACCCCCAACACAAATATATAGGAAACAAAGGGCCATTTATCCCAACCCCTAAGTCAAGCTAGAAACAGAATCTCTCTTACTCGACTGATACAACAACAGCATTTAGCTTGCTTGCAGTCCATCTTGAGAGGAGGTCATAGGGCTCCATGGCTGAAATGAAATAAATCACTTGAAGCATATTTGATTGCACTTAAAAACAAATATGTAAACAGCCCCACTTGGCAGAAATCTGGTCCCTTTTCAAAATCTCCACAGTTCATTGCCTTCACAGCAGTGCAATTCAACTGCTGTACTTACAACTTTATCGAGAAGCACAAAGGAAATCTAATGATTCAACTCTTGCTTGAACCCATACAAGACAACATCCATGAAAGAACAATGCATTATTTAAACTCATGAAGGTGTAAGTTTTATGGTGGAGAAAAAAGGAATGAAAATGACACCATGGAGCAGATTTATCTTTCAGTCACATGCGTGCAATCATGCTGAAATTAAAGAGGTTGCATGTCTGTTAGAGAAGCAAATTTGTCTTAAGTCTCTGGCACACTAGCAGCCAGCTTCCCTAGTATAGGGAGCAATGCAATGCAATTTATATAGGGTCATTAGGAATTTAAGCCATAGATGCTTTGTTTGTGTTACCAGTACAGCTGTGGCTGCTTGTCCTAAAATGGTAATTTATAACAACTTATTAAGTTGTTAAAGTACATTAAGAAAAAAACAGAGAATGTGTGTGCTGAGGGAGAATATGACTGGGTATCATTCCAATTGAACAATACTATCAAAAGCACAGCACAAAAAATTAAATGTTTTTATAATGCCTTGTTGGAAATAACGTGGAAGACGACAAAGTAAAAACAAGCAGGGAGATTGCCTCCTAAAGTACAAAACTTAACTGAAACAAAACTTTACATTCTTCCAGGAGAATGCACAGCATGTGAAATGCAGAGCTAATAGGAAAACATTCCTCTAAATGGTAGAGACCCTTTTAAATTACTTGTGAGCCTTGGATTTATTTATACAGCATAGCACCCCAAGGGAGCCATGACAGACAAAGAGAAATATAATTAATGCAGTGGTAACTGAAGAAGCAAGCTCAGCTAAAAATCTCTCTCTCTTTTTTATATATAACACATTTTCTCTGCCAGTGAAAACACAAGACAGACAGGGCCCTTGCTCTAATTTCTTAAAATGATCTCCTAATTCAGGCCTTTGCTACAGGCACAGTCCTGAAAATTACCCTCAATGGTAAAATAAATGTGAAAAGTTAATGTGTAACTGCCTTCTCATGAAGAAAAGGGGAACCCCTCAGTGCACTGACTTGTTAGGAGGGTTTCCTAAGGAGGCATTTTGAATAAAGTACCTGCTTACAGGGGATATGGAGTAACAGACCTGACAACCTCAGCACTGCACTGTTTGATTTCTTCCAATTTTCTCTCTACGTTCATTTTTAAAAAACAAGGGGAATCTTAGGTTTGGGTCTGTCCTCTTTCTGTCAGAGAAAGGCAGGTGGTTGCTTTTTCTTTCCTCCTTTATAGACAGCAGAATCATGTGGAGTAGCATCTGGTAGTCAGAGCACCTCTATCTTCCATTCCTTTCCCTGGGTTGCGTTCTGGAGATATACCTATCCCATCTCATAGAACTGGAAGGCATCTTGGGAGGTCATCGAGTCCAGTCCCCTGCCCTCACGGCAGGACCAAGCACCATCCCTGGTTGTTTCTGCCTGGCTCTAAGATGCTGATGACTTGAGGATGCTTCTCTCCCCTGTCTTCAGCCCACTCTCATGGGTTAATTGTGAATGATAGGTGGATGCTCAAGAGAAACTCAGTTGTTCTCTTGTGACGGATGCTTCTTCTTCCCTGTGAGGCTCCATCATCTGTGATTAAGCCTCTGCGGGGCCTTTCCTCTTCTGGGACACATCTTCTTTCCCCATTTAGATGCTATTCTCCCTTCTGAGGAACCAGCCCACTCCTGTTCCTGCTCCTTTTGTTAGCATAACAAATCCATGTGCCACAGATAACATTTATATGATCTCATACACAGGAATGTGCAACTAGAACCTTTATTCTGCCCCTGTATCATCTGAGCTACAAGAGAACTACTGCAACTGTGATCAATAGCAGGTCCCTTTACTGTTTGTGTGGACCAGTGACTAGAAGGCAACATTCTTACTAAGGTGAGACCTTTTGGTACAAGGTTCTTGTCAGTGAAAAGAAGAATCTTGCATTTACCTGAGCCTCCCACACACCAGCCTCCACCGTGAATGTAAATCACTGCCCTTCTGAGCCCACTGGATTGCTTCTTGGGTATGAACAAACGGACTGGAACATTGTTGAATTTTGTGTCAGTGACTGTCATATTTTCATCTGATACTGGTGCGGTGTACTCCATACTTGTGATCATCATCAGAACTTCCATGTAGTGCATCAGACCTAGCCACTCAGTCAATTCAGCCTAAGATCAAAGGAAATAAAAATAATGTTTAACTCTAGTATCTTATGTATAGAGTGAACCATTCTGGTGCATTACATATTAAGTACAATAAAGGCCCTTCTTTTCTTTATTTAAATCAATAGTAGTTTTACCATTAACCTTTTTTCCACTAAGCTCATCCACTGGTGGTTGCCAATTTCCTGGCCAACTGTATCAGTTTGTAGCAAGTCATACTACCCACTGCCCATTATTTCCCCATCTCTTTTGTGTGCTCTGATCTGAAAAGGAACTTAGGAGCTTCCAAAACCCGGCTTTGTATCTGAATGGAATGTGAGCAGAGGGAGAACTCATCACTGATCTCATTGTAGTTCTGCTTAAAAACGGATTGACAAGTTTATTTAGCATATCAAGCACAAGTTTAACAGCAATGGCGTGGATAGGGAATCCAGGGGCAGGTTTTTGGGTTGGGGTGAGGGTGGGTACATCATTTACATTATAGTGATATGAGCCCAGCGAGCTGATTACATGCCCTTATGCCACATTATATCATGTACCCCGTGGTAGTGACCCACGCATACAAAGAGCCCACATCTCTCAGCATACAAGTTGTGCTCCATATATTTAAAACAAACAAAGGGAAGTTTTTCTTCACTCAGTGCCAGTCAACCTGTGGAACTCCTTGCTAGAGGATGCATTTGTGGTTTTTAAAGTAAAAGGTTCAGAAATGTGGCTAGCCCCAAGGAGGCGCAGAAACAGGCAAACTATTACTAAATATCTTTTAAACTTTTATTAAAGGGCATGTACGTATAAATTATTGTTTTATCAATTTCTTACATACGTAGGCACCAAGTAATTATTAGAATGACCAATAAGCAAAATGCAATACAGTAAAGAAAATTCCTTGAGGTTTCTCTAAATCCCAATAGTGGTTAACAAGGGACTAGGGATTATTAACAGTTACATTTACATCAGTCTTACTTATAAGACTAATCATTTATCTAAAACTTTTAACACTACTACTTAACAATACTTACATTTAACAGACACAAACTACAACAACAACAACATATTTGGTATTCGTTATGTTTGGTATATGTTACGCTCTACAGGAACTCATTTGGTTCAGTGAGCGGGAGGTGGCCCTCGGGTGATCAGTCCTCGGACCTGGCTCATATTCTGCCTTCCAATGTTTATTCGGGATTCCTCAGTTTGATACAGGAAGGGAAGCTGTTTTATAGAGAAAGCTTTTGCGTGCTTTTTGAGATAGGCTAGCAGACCCTGTCTGTTAAGTGACAGGAGAAAGGGGGTGAGATGGTTTCCTGTTTTTCCTTTTCTGCCTTATCGGGCATGGCACAGTCAGCACAACCAGCACGAACTTTACATGAACTCTTTAGGTCTGGTTTTGGTTCCTGTTCCTCTCTGATCTTTAAGTTACATAGTGTAAGGGTTTTTCATCAAAAGTTGACCTTTTGCTTGGTGGCAATATGCACGAGGGGCCTGGCCAGCAAAGAGCCTGCTTTCACAACAGTAAAGGCTAGAACTTTAACAGGGTTCAAAAAAGAGCTAGATAGATTCATGGAGGTTAGGTCCATCAATGGCTATTAGCCAGGATGGGTAGGAATGGTGTCTCTAGCCTCTGTTTCTCTGGAGGTAGGTGACATGGGAGGGACCACATAAGGTTTACCTGTTGTGATCCCTCCCTCTGGGGCATCTGGTATTGGCCACTGTCGGCAGACAGGATACTAGGATAGATGGACCTTTGGTCTGACCCCGTATGGTCGTTCTTATGTTCTTATATGGCTAGTGAAGAACATGTAAATTCTGGTGGATGATGGAAGGGAAGGTGGGGAGTTAGAGCAGGTGGTGTGTTGAGATACCCATAAAACATATAGGAGTGTGTGTTACCCCAGATGTAGGTAATTGGCTGTTTATAGTAGCCCAGAATATATTTATTAGTGAGAGCGCTTTCCCTAAGGGGTAGGCATACTGTTTTTAGTAACCTAGGTTATACTATTAGGGTGAGTGTGGAAGGAAATTAGGGAGGAAGTAAATATGAGAATGCTTGGGGGATGAAGGCGGGGTTTCTGTGAAGCCTACAGCTTGTCAGGGTTTCTGTGAAGCCTACAGCCATTATGGGGTAGACCTGGTGGTGCCCCTGGTCGTGTCCTGCTAAGGTGGGTGGTTTATAGAGTCACAAAGTCTATTATCATGGGGAAAGACCAATGCTTTCCCAGGTCGTCTGCATCCCTCGGCATCCTCTTCTTCTGCATACTCATCCTCTTTCTCTTTCCAGTTTTGAGGTGCACCTTTCGAGGGGGACACACATCTCTGGGGGGGAAATAGGTAAGGTGCCCCCAGAGTGCCCTGGCCAAGTCCCCCACAGTGAGTGGCAGTGACTCAGTCCATGAGGGGGGAGGGAAAAAGGGGAAAAAGAGAAACCCCCCCCTGTCCCTCGGAGTTCTCTTCTGCAGCATCCTTTTCCTCTTTTCATCTTTGGCCACAGCTGTTGGGGGAACATAGCCTTCCAGGTGGGGAAGGTGGGTGAGATACCCCTGGATTTGCCCATGCCATGCCCCCAACAGTGGGTGAGAGTAACTCAGTACCATGGTTATCATCAAAATCATAGTTCAAACTCATGGTCACAATTCCAAAGACATAGTCCAGTCCCATAGTCACAGCCCAAAGTCCAAAGTCATAACATAGAGCCCAAAGTCAAAGTCCATACTCAGGCCTACAGTCTTCTGTGTCCCTTGGCGTCCTCTTCCTCCATGTCCTCTATTTTGTTTGTGAGACACACCTGATGGGGAAGGGTGACCTTTCTCGGGGAGATAGTGAGGAAAATGTAGCACAATATGGTACTGTATTTTAACTACACATATTATGTGTTTTATGCCAAAATTTCCTTCATACCTTCATATAGAATGCATAGCAACAAATAAAAAATAGCACGAGTCAATATAAAAACAAATCAATTGAGATTGGCCTTATATGCCAACAGGGACATGCTTGTCCCTCTCTGTAGCTGCAGAGAACACACCCAGAGAGACAAAAGGGAGAAAGGAAAAAACCCAAATTCCTTTCTCCCAGTTTGAAAGTCCCACCTACATTCCTACTGGTCACTCCACCTGGCTAGGTGTAGTTAAACCCTTAATCCCCAGGCTGCTGGCTAACCCTCATAATCATGACAACTGCTTTTTTAAAAACCTTCCTAGTAGTACTCTAAATAGCCCATTTCAGCATCTACGCTCATCTGTTTTTGTATTTGTTTATGATGACATCAGCTGCATACTAGTCAGCCATGCTTAGGCAAGCACTAAAATATCAGAGTAATGATTTATATATAACAAACATATATTTCCTGAAATCAATAGACTAAAGCTAGGTCTACACTTTTTTTTTTTTTTTTTTTTTTGCACAGAAGAGGATATGCAAATGGATGCTCATTTGCAGGGGAAAAAAACCTTTTTTCGCAAGATCCTGTAAACCTCGATTTTTGAGGAATAAGGGATCTTGTGAAAAAGGGTTGTTGTTTTTTTCTGATAAATGGCCCCATCTACATGGGACTTTTTATCGGCAAACCTCTTTTGCAAAAAGAATCGGAAGAAGATATGCAAATGAGCATGCCATTTTCATATCTTCTTCCACAAAAGAAAAAAAAAGAAAAAAAAGAAACGCAGTCTAGACATAGCCTGAGTAAGATTAAGTTTTTCCAAAGAGGCAAAAACAGGTCTCCATTTCAGAGGAGTCTGAATATGACAGAATGGCCTTACTATAGTGGAAGGCATATTTTAAATGAATACCCTGGTCTGCTCCTGGTAAGGTCAAACAACCTCATAAGATTCTCAGTAGAGTTCTGCAGGCCTGCTATTCAGTACCTATCTATGACAATTAGATGTTCCAAGCAGTACGTGGAAAACACATTCACAGTTTCTAAATAGTCCCTGATTATTTAAGAGGTAGACAACTGCCCCTAAATGGCGATAACATGACTGGTTTAAGATTTGGTGCTCAATATCAAGATAGCACAAGAATTAGAAAGACAGTTTGGATCAGATTCAAAGTCTACCTAGTGGAGTCCAATAGCCTATCTCTGACCATAGTCTGCACTCAGATTCATCAGAGGAAGGTGTCAAAAGTCACATTAGGCAGAAATGGGATAATCTGAGTCCATATTGCGGTCCTCTTTCTCCCTTACTGGTAGAAACAGTGTTAAACCCTGACATACATTTTGGAAGAGGTGTAAAAGTATTATAACACTGGATATGCTTCTTATTGGTATACATATCCAATCTCCCTTTGAATTTGCCATGGGTTTGCCCTCAGTGACATCTGCTGACAATGAGTGCCACAGTCTAATTTCATGCAGTGTGAAAAATATTGGTATTGAAGCTTTTAGCTTCCTTGAATTTCACATTTTATTCATATGTGAGAGAGTAATAACAGAAGCCCACAAAGCATCTTTTTCAGACCATTTGTTATTTTAGGCTATGTCGAGACTACATTCCTCTTTTGAAAGAGGCCTGTAAATGAAGCAAATTGAAAGTGCAAATGAAGCACGGATTTAAATATCCAGTGCTTCATTTGCATATTTGTGTCCGAGCGCTTTTTCAAAACGGGTTTTTTGAAAGTGAAATCTCAGTCTAGACGGGGTTCTTTCGGGGGGAAAAACCCCTTTTTCAAAAGAACCCATATTCCTGAAAACATGTGGAGTACGGGTTCTTTCAAAAAAGGGGTTGGTTTTTTTTTTTTTTTTTTAAAGAACCCTGTCTAAACAGCGCTTTCACTTTTGAAAAACCCTTTTTTGAAAACGCGCTCGGACACGAATATGCAAATGAAGTGATGGATATTTAAATCCACGCTTCATTTGCACTTTCGATTTGCTTCATTTACATTCCTCTTTTGAAAGAAACCTTTATGTTGGTCATAAATTCATATTTTACTTTATTTAAAATGAAGTTTGATAAATTAACACAAAAAAGTTAAAACACCTAATCCGTTTAATAATTTAAATTAAACCATTCTCCCTAGCTGCAGCACTAGCAAAATGGCTCGAGTGTAATTATGTAATTAACAGTGAGTTTCCATTAGCAACTGGTGGTCCATGGAAAGGTTTACATTGAACCAGGTGGTTCACGGGCCAAAAAGTTTGAGAACCACTGAAATAGAGGCACCCCCAGCCTCTCCCACCGAGTTAGTGCAATGCAAGTTGAATTAATGCAATTGCAGTATAGTTGCAAGGGAAGGTCCTCTGGGGGCCAAACTCTGTTGGCAGAGGCCAATGGGAGGAGTTCTTAGAAGGTCACACAACACCCTTTACTTACAGTCATGTGTCCATCTTAACACTGGAAGTCCTGCCAGAGGTGGGACTTTATGTGACAGGTGGGCTTAGCCTAAGGGGGCTGGAGGGTGTGGCTAATGTGTCCCTATTTTTGTTTCAGAAAATATTGTCACTGTATCCATACCACAAAATATAGGAGTGATACAAACATAATAAATGATATTATTATTATTTGGCAGATTATTACATTTTTGCAGATTTTTACATGGCATAATTCATTGCCATGCTATAATATTGATATTGATAATATTTTAAAGTGATCCCCAAATTCCATACAGCGTAACATCCATAATCACTTTTGTTGCCCTTTCCTGAATCCCCTTTGTTCTGTCACCTCCTTTAGAGATGGGCGATGGATATTGCATGCCATGGATCAAGCCACATTTTTTATTTATAGATTTACTTTTATAGAACTGCTTACTTGCATAGTTATTAGACTACAAAATTCTGCTTGACTCCATTGACGTCTACTGAATGTGACCCGCTGTCTCTTTTTATTATATATAGACATTTGGATCAACTTTTTCCCTTTTGTTCTGCAAAATGCTAAGCATCGTTGTCATTGCTATTGCTACTTATGCTGCCAGCAAAACATATGCACCTCGCTGGCTTCTTAACTCCGCCCTGAAGGGAAGGCTTGGTCAAGTCCACACTGGCACTTTACAGCGTTGTAACTTTCTGTCTCATGGGTGTGAAAACACAGCCCCACCACCCAAGTGCAGCAAATTACAGTGCCATCAAATGCCAATGTGGACTGTACTCCCAGTTCTGTTAGCTACTCCCCTCAAGGGGGTGGTTTACATAGAGTACGGGGAGAGCTCTCTCCCAGTGCTCATTTTGTGGCCACATTTTCAGTTTAAAGTGCTGTGATGTAGCAGCACTTTAAACTGTTCAGTGTAGACAAAGCCTATGTGACCTTCAACTGTCCCTTTCCATCAGCAGCAACAGTCTTTTACTGTTATACTTCCAGTTATACTTACAGGCTATGGCTACACTACATGCTTTGCCGAAAGAGGCAATGCAAATGAAACGTGTATTAGCATTTTCTCGTGCTTCATTTGCATATTCTCTTTCATTCAGTTTTTGCTCAAGGGATTTTTGTGGGAAAGGCACAAGGATCTTGCACAAAAAGGGTATTTTGTACAAAAAAGAAAAGGTCCATACTGTTTGTTTTTGCACAAAAAACCCACAAATCCATATTGGGCATAGAGCTGACTATAAAAGCAAAAGGTAAAAGGACTGGAGTTTGGGTCTAATTCTGTTTCAATCGAGTGATCTTTTTTAAAACTTTGAATAACACTGCTACTTATTCCTGTTTTTTTTGTCTGAACTGAGCATTCCAAACAATTTTTATCAGTACATAACCTAAAGAATGAAGAGATTATAAATCAGGACAGAGCCAGGCTGTCACAAGTTGTGTGTCAGCATTCTGCTTCTGCCTTGGCAATCATGTGTTACACACAGAGATATTTTTTCAAGCCAGTCCTGCAGAGAAGCACTAACTGAACTCTACCTGCGGTGCTGATTCAATGTCGCCTATAGCACAGTGCTCTCTTTGCCTGATTTAATCAGCCTGCCAACCATAGGCCATACATAATAAGATCTGAAACATCTCTACTATAAAACATTAGTGCCCCTTTGTGCCCTTTCCCCATTATTTTGCTACTTTCCCCATTCAGTCTTGGATAATGAATGCATCAGCTACTTAGTATTCCATTCCCCAGAAAGATATTCCATTCCATTTTTATAAAGTCAGTTCAGTAGATTTTGATAGAAATATCCAGACACCATACATTCCTTATCCTGCAGAAAAACGCTAGCAAAATGGCCATCCCAGATGGATGAAGGGAATGAAATTTACCAGCTCATCTAAAGTTTGGGACTGATATGGGTATAATATCCCCTAATGAATTGCAGGTGGAGAAAGGCCATGTTTATGGAGTCTCCCTTTCTCTGTCATACCACATAAATACAGGTTGGACCTCGGATGAGGGATTTTCCAGCCCCTTGCCCCTCCCTAGCCCAGATGAGCCACACGCCAGCTCTTGGGCCCCAACCTTTCTGCAGCACCCCAGGACTCTCTGATCCTAGAACATCCATGGTCAGGCTGGACCATGGATGTTGCCAAAGCAGAGCATCCCAGATTTTAGAGGTGCAACCTGTATAAAATTTAAACGTTTTGCAGTTTTCTGAAGTAGCTCAGTTATGTTCCATGCCTTTTGAAAAGCAAACCAACAGGCTTTTCCAGCTGAAGTGCTCAGTGGTAAACAAAGGCTATTTCTCATTCTTTACTCCCCACCAGTCTAACATCTCAATTCAGAAGCCAGGAATTGCACAAATAATACTTGTCAAAGTAATTGTGTCAGTCACAGCAATAGTATTCCAATTCACTCTTAATTGTGTTTCAGACCCACACTCTACAATTGTTCTCTCTAAAAATCAAATCTTCAGGTAAAGTAGATGTAAAGTTTCTCTAGTGCAGTTTCTGAATTCATCAATGTAAACAGAGAGAATATAACCTTTCAAAAAGATTAGTCTTGTATTTTTTTCTGGCTTGTTTCTTTTTCCACTTGCTTCTCCTCCCTAACCCCCTTCAAGTGGAGCTCTGGGTTTTAAAAATATTGAAACCTAGTCCCTCTGTTGCTTTAAAATGTTTAGCTAGAACATGTGGACATCATTATACATGAGCAATGGAATAACAGAACAATGCCATAGTAGCAGGCAAGTCAATGAAGAATTCAGCTTCTGAAATTAAACTTGGATATTTTTAGAATTAGACACCATTTAACTGTTATCATACAAAGCTTATCACAAGTGTTTCTGTGGGGCTCTTTTTAAACTACTATTTAAATCACTGCTAAATGTAGTCCATTAAGCCATAGTTTGATCCCAATCACACCAACATAAATCAGTGCAGCTTCACTTATGCTTGCACTAGCTATTTTAGATTCACATTTTAATGTTACTACTTAGACACAGCATCACATTTTCTGACTTAATAGTACGATACAGTTTTCAGGAACTGGATGAGTTTAATCCAAATATTAACAAAGGTCAGGGGAATGTACTGAAGAAAGCAATACTGTGTTGACAGATGGATTGAATAAGATCACACAACAGGCTTTTTTGGTCTAATTTCTAGGATTCTGCCAGTGATAAAATACATACAAGGATGCATATTTGTTGGATTTTGAATAAACTCACTTGATTTTCAAAAAGATATTCTCCAGTTATTTAAAAAGGTAAAAATGTACTTGATGCTGTGTTAAACCCCTGAATTATAAAGAGTTAGTTAAAATGAAAAATTAAGGCTGAGAAAAAAAGCTGTATAAGAAATTCAAGGCCTTGTTGTGAATTGCTTTTAGAATAGAATTCAGAAAGATCATATGCTTCTCAGGTGACAGGCAACTTATTTTTAAAATCTTCCCACAGAGTTCATGTTTAGGAACCCTCTGCTTCACTCTACTGGAGCAAAAAAAAAAAATTGAAATTGATTTAAAAAAAATCAGAACAGCAGCAGAGGAGAAATAGTGTCTCCTCAACTTTATACTCCTTTGTTACTGCTACACTTCTGACCCTTTGATTCTGCTGAAAAAGGAACTGCCTCCCCTGAACTGTTCCATAGGAATGACTAATGCTGCATTTACCCAGCTTTCTCAGGGTCACCTGTGCCACCCAACTCTACTGCAAGGCTTCTGCAGGGTTTCAGAGAGAAGTCTGAACAGAACTGGGCGATGGTCACTTTATGGCATTTCTCCCTTCTCTGAAGCTTATGAGGTCCCCTAGGCACCTGCTCATTTTTTTGGATGGGCTGTTGAACATGCTAATCAAGTAGAAGCAATAAGTGCATTTACTTAGAGGGAGCTTTACTGCCAGAAATTATGCGGAGGCTGAGCAACTCAAGAGAATAGCTGGTACCCTGCAGGATTCCAGCTACCTTTTTGATGTAGTCCAGTGGTCTGCAAAGTTTAAGAGGCTAAGCTAATGCCTCTCATATCCTCAAATCTCTCCCATTGTTGGGAGCAGGCATCAGTGTCTCCAGAGGCCAACATCTCACCAAAAAAATGCATATTTTATTCCTACCACTAGCAAAGGATGTTTAAACCTAATTGAAGTTTCATACAAGAGTCCCCACAAATCAAGTATCAGCCTTGAGAGTTCTCTGATGGCTGTAAACAGTTAATGCATTAATTCCATTTAATTGAAATTAAATAACTTAATTTCTTGAGTAAACTTTAAAAATGTATTTTGGCTAAATTAATCCTTGTCAAAGGTAAACATCTAGGCTGCGTCTAGACTGGCATGATTTTGCAGAAATACTTTTAACAGAAAAGTTTTTCCGTTAAAAGTATTTCCGGAAAAGCGCGTCTAGATTGGCACGGATGCTTTTGCACAAAAAGTGCTTTTGCGCAAAAGCATCCGTGGCCAGTCTAGACGCAATTTTGCTCAAGAAAGCCCCGATCACCATTTTAGCCATCGGGGCTTTTTTGCACAAAACAGTTCTTCCCTGTTTACACTGGCCCTCTTGAGCAAGTATTCTTGCGCAAGAGGGCTTTTTCCCGAGCGGGAGCGTGAAAGTATTTGCGCAAGAAGCACTGATTTTGTACATTACAAAGTCAGTGCTCTTGCGCAAATTCAAGCGGCCAGTGTAGACAGCTGGCAAGTTTTTGCTCAAAAGCGGCCGCTTTTGCGCAAAATCTTGCCAGTCTAGATGCACCCCTAAAGTATAATTTATTAAATTTATTCAGATTTGAAATAGAATATGCTGCAATAAAAAGCTATAATTGTGAATGAGTGATAAACACAACACAGCATTTGTGGTCCTTCAACATGTAGGGCCAGATTCCAATAGTTCCATTAAAAACTAAACCTTGGCTATACAGTACTTTTGCAGCTGTAACCCAGAAAATATGGAGCAGGAAGATAAGACGGTGGGTGGCCACTGGCCATACTGGGGTTTTTTTAATTTTTTTTTTTTTGGCTCAACAACTTTGGTCTCCTCCTTTTTTTTCCTCAACAGAATTTTTTCTCCCATGGGTTTTTTTTTTGGGAGGAGGGGGGAGAGACGGGACAGGTGTTCGGTATTTTTGGTTAAACATCAGGCAGTTAGGCTGCTTTAAACAGAATTTATTATGGAAAAAATTGAGAGGCTTTTATGCCTAAATTTTTTGCTTTTTAGAATAAAAAGGAAAGTCAAAGTAAGATTAGCTCCCTAAGAGGAAGCAGTAGCATTAAAAAATGATCGTGATTCTTTTTGGTGTCAGTCTGCCCATTGCTCGTGTAGCACTCCGTGTCTCAGGTCCTTTGCACTTTCGTTTTTCATTTCTAAAGCGGTGTTGAAAATTAATTGATACATACTGTAAGTCAATAAAATTAATCATTCCAAACCTGATAAAAACAGTAGCATAGTTTTTCTAGAAAAGTTTAGGGGCAGAGTGTTGTAAATATAAAGGTTTTAGATATCATAACAAAATATCCTTTGTTTCAGAAACAAAAATTTAATACTTAGTATCCAAATTACACAAACAATAGGAGGTAACTGAGAATAAGAGAATGTAACTTTGACGGCTGTTGCAAGTAGTTGTGGGTATATACAGAACTATGTATATTTCCATATGATGTAGAAATACACAATCATATACATACACACACACACACACAGGGCTCGCTGAACCACAGCGAGCCCCGCTCGCCAGCCACACTGTCCGGCGATCTGCGCATGCGCAGATCATTCTGCGCATGCGCAGATCACCCGAACCCGGCTCTTCCGGGTTACAATCTACTTACCACAGGTGAGTAGATTGTATTATTTGTCAAGCCCTGTATACACACACACACACACACACACACACACACACACACAATCACATACACCTTTATATTGTATAGGAACATATTATACATTCTGCCTTTTTAATGCTCTCCCTAAAAGTAAATACAGCTGGCCAAACTGATCACTACTGTATCTTTATTAACATAAAGTCTGGCCTGTCATCTGTTCTTGAGAATTTTTCTTAGGTTCAGGGCTGTGAATTTTCTGTTCCTTGTTTGATGTTTTTTAAATCCCAAGAAGTGTCCAGTCTTTTTACTCAGTTTTCATTGTCAGTCCACTTCCTCAGTTTTCAAGGGATATCAGTTTAAAATGTCACTTGTATCTGAAAACTTCCATCCCAACTACTAGTATAAAATGGAGATTTCTATAACTGGCAGATAAGAAAAAAAATCTTCCATTTTTGCAGGTTTTTTTTACTTTGTGTATACTTACTTTCACAATTTGCCATGAAGAGTAAATCAATTTTCCTTTTTTGGTATGGGATTTTCCACACAGCACCAAGGAAGAGAAAAATATTTTTTTTAAATATAGGAGACTCTGATTATAAAGTTCCTGAAATTTCTATGTGTACGGCCCACAGCAGCTTTATATTTGTCTGGTTCTTTCTCCCTGAAAAAGCTTTTAGACCAAGGTGTCCCTTTTAAGATTAATTTCACAGAGCTAAATACTCAATCAATTAAAAAAAACCACAATACACACACACTTAGGCAGGAAGGAATCTAATGATGGGTGGGGGGAATTATAGAATCCTGATGGCAAGAAAAATGTTCCACAAAGTGGAGATTACTCAGGCAACAAAGGAACTCCTCTTTAGCAAATCGTTTTACAACATTTTATACTGCTCTACATTGACTTAACCCTGGTACACAATTACTTCATTACGCGGAGTAGCCATGCACCACACCCAGTCTTTATAGTGTGTTCCCAGCAATAAGAGCCCCTGCTATGCGATGAAATAGCTTGGAGCTAGAAGACTATTCTTGACATTAACATATAAATGAGCAAATTAGTTCCCCATCCTGTAAATAGCTCCACACAAGTGCAACCCTGTTATTAAAGAGAGCCCCACTTGAAATCAGTGGGACGCTGGACACATACATGCCTGCTGGTTTGGATCCAGTCACAAGATGCAAGTGATAACCTCCCACTTTATTACTGAATTCTTACATCCATTGTTGCACCCTTTTCATACTCCTAAAGTATGGTAGAGCAGAACTCCACCCTGTTGGTAAAAGTCCAGGAAAAAGTGAAGCTGAGTATATTTTGCATCTATGTTCAGGGAATCAGCTTCAGTGGAGCAATGCTAATTTAAATCATCTGAAGATCTGGCCCTGGAAATCGGAAAGCAGGGAAATCTTTGCACAATTTTGTCTTGGAAAGCACAACCTACACTCCCCATTATCTTTGTAAGGAAGAGAAAAAACACTTCTATTTGCTGTTTCTCAGCTTCATGAGCAATTTTATCTTATTTGATGCAGTGTGTGTGTATTTAAATTTAAAAAAAGAGAATGGAAGGCCCAAAAGACCTTTCAAATTAGATCACCCCTTCATATTCAGATCTGTGATTAAGTGACCATAATTTTCAGAGCACATACTAAGTCAGTTTCCAGGGGATTCTCGGTATTAACTCTAATGGGAAATCAGGAATATCAAAGGCTTTTCTATGGATTGCCTCTATTTAGAATGGCTAGAATATAGCATTTCTGCCAGTGGAAAGCATCCATCCCTGCTGTTAGTCATCCATAGAGAACCAGAACATCACAGTGCTAATAATGACTGCTTTTCATTAGGGGTGTGAAAGGTTAACCAGTGAACATCACCCTTTGCTTACTGGTTCCAGTTAACCAGTAACTGGAGCAGCTCCCCACCTCTTGTCAGGAGCAGCCCCTGTCTGTGGTGGCCTGGGTGCCCCACAGTCAGGGGCTGCTCTGGTGTCTGGAGCAGCCTCTGTCCACAGGGAGCCCAGGCCTGCCACAGACAGACAGTCTGGGGCAGTCTCCTGCCCTGATCCTGTTTACTCAGTTAATTGGTTAAACTTGAGGTTAACCTAACCCCTAACTCCTAACATTTAACTGGCTAACTGATGAACCAGGATTTTACATCCCTATTTTTGACACTAACCAGCACAGTAAGTGGTTACTCTTGAGTACATAGCAGTCAGGAGACCAAAAACCATCACAAGTAGAACACCTACTGAGAGTCTAATCAGCAAGGCCAAGGATTGAGTGAATTACTTTACCATCTTGTTTCTAGTGTTTCCAATCCCGAACAAGATTAAAACATTTTAGACCAGCTTCAGATCTAGTTTATTTTGGTATAAATCCAGAGAAACGATCAGAGTCCAAGAAGTCCCTCCAGCTTCGCACTGCGGATACTCTGGGCAACGAACGTGAGGAAGTCTGCACTATTGGTACCAGTACAGGCAGTCCCCGGGTTACATGGATCCGACTTACATCGGATCCCTACTTACAAACAGGGTGAGGCAACCCTGCACTAGCTGCTTCCCCCCAGCAGACCAGGGAGACGTGGAGCGGCTTTTCTCAGCAGACACCTCAGCTTGAGAATAAAGGACTGAGGGAAGTGAGGTGTGGGAGAATAAAACTGAGCTCTGGAGAAATGTTTGGCTAGAGTTTCCCCTACAATATGCACCAGTTCCGACTTACATACAAATTCAACTTAAGAACAAACCTACAGTCCCTATCTTGTACGTAACCCGGGGACTGCCTGTACTATACCAATTCCATGGAGAGAGGACTGCACTCTCAAATGCTGATAATGCATCATTCTTCATCAGTATCACTGAATATAAAGTGGTGCGCATAACAATGCATAATCTCTGATTTTTAGGGGCTTGAGACTGTTAGAGCCCATGAGAGTTCAATGGAAGCAGGATCATTTCGGACTCTCACGGTCATTAACAGGACTTGTGCATGTTGATGAAATTCTTGCACACTAGACCCAGTAATGCTGTCAAAACACTGCACTTGCCAAAAAAAAGTATTACTAGAACTTGGACAGACAATGGAGCTGTGGGGGAGAAGAGGGAGGCATTTCTTGGTGTCCCATTCAGACTGGTTTAGGTATTAGTGTGATGTTTGATAGCTATAGAAATGCATTCTGTTTGTATGTGCCATTTCAGTATGACAAAACTTTGTCTTAATAATAACTTGAGCCCATTTTAAAGAGCTTTCCCTTTTATAATTTCCCAGGCTGGAATATAGCGCAGGTTTCTCTCTAGTTTAATATTAAACCTTTATCAACAACTCCTTTAATTTTCCCCCAAAAAAACCCCACATAGATATCTGTGCTGGACACATTATTTATGGCCCATTATCATAGCTGGACAGCCACAGAAATTTGGGATAGGTTAGAGGTGGATGATGTTCCTCAAGAAATTTTCCCCATCCAATCTAATGACTTTGCAAAAAGGCCATGATTTGCTGCAGCTGGCTCTGAATATTGCATCATCTGTGTAACTATGTACTGTCTTGAATTATATATATTTCCTTTGTCCCCACTGAGGTGTCATGAGTTATAAACTTTTAAAACTACTCCCTTTTCTCATTCTGTTTTTCCTAGCACATCTGACAAGTGTGACTAGACAAAGAATATGAGGCTATACATTGTACACTACAGTATAGAAATCAGAGTGTGAGAGAAAGTGAAGAGAGATTACCTCATGATTTGCCCCTGGCTACCTAGTGAGTCCGCAGCAGGGCAAGGATTAAGAGTCTGGATCTCCAGACTCTCAAAGCTCTAGACAACACTGCTTTTTAAATTGTATTACACATTATTCATTCATACTCAGGGCCATGCAGAGTCATTTTGAAATCATCCATGTCACATTCTGTAATCATCTTTTCAAAGAGTTCTGTTGAGTTTTAGGCATATCCATAGAACATTCTACCAGAAATAATTTCTTTTTAAATATTGAGTGAATACATTACTTATAGAAGCAAACAGCTAAAGATGCTAGCAAATGCTATTCAAACTTCACCATAAAGCCCTGTTAAATAATGCCCATCCATCCTTTCACTGCAAGAGGGGTCGGGAACCTCAGGCCTGATGTGACCCCCTGGGTTACCTGAATCCAGCCCCTGAGGCTCAAGACTACCCCACATCATTGGGGAGCCTGCGCTGGCATTCCAGCCCTGCCACTGCCCCACTATGGGGCTGGAGCACCCAAAATCTATGAGGTTGGGTCCCCCTAGGCTTTGGTGTGGGAGGGAAATGTGGGGAGTGTCTTTCCTCCTTAGTCATGGCAGATTTTTTTGGTTGGTTCTCACTTGTGTGCAATCCCTGATTGATTTTTCAGTGGGTCTGCGGCCCCTGATCCAAAAAAGGTTCCTCACCCCTGCACTACAAGATGTCCACGAGTGGAATGTCAGGAACTGAGACCATCAAGCATGTCTGCATTTGCCCCTGGAAACAAATACCATAAAATCGTGAGTATAATGCTTACTTTTCCCCCTGGGTTTTAAGGGTTAAAACTGGGGTGCGCATTATACACAGGAGGTAATTTGTAACATTTTTACCTCACCCTCCCAGCCAAGCTCCCAGAGAAGGCCCGGCACACGGGCAGCTGGGCAGGGCCCCCACCCCCGGCAGGCACGAGCTCAGCTGCCCTGCCCACTGGCTCCTTACTTTGGGAGCCTGGCTGAGCTCGCGCTTGCCGCGGGGGCCCTCTGCCCAGACGGCAGCTGAGCAGGGAGCCCCCGCAGCAGGCGCGAGCTCAGTTGGCATAAAAGGCCACCCAGAACCAATTCAGCCAGGGCTTTAGATCATCAGTTACTTCCAAGGGCAGGTGCCAGAGCCTGGCAGACACATGCACTTAAAGGGACCCTCCACCCGGAAAGCCGTTTCTCTGCTTCTGCTGCATGCTTGCTACCTCTTCAAGGCACAGCAAAGCTCTCCCAGTGCCTGTTGTGGTTGCCCTTTTATTTTTGGATGCCACAGCTTTTTCCTTTGAGCCATGGAAGCAGAGCTGCCCCTGGCATGCAATGGCACCACACGGCCATGCTGCAGTTGCAGCAGCACTTTGTTCCAGCTGCCTTCCTGGTCCTGCATGAGCTGGACCCCGAGTTTATTCTGGGGACCCTCTCCCTGGGTGTGGCTGCTACACTCTGGCAACCACATCCCACCATGGAGAGGTATTTTTGAAGGCTCAACACCAGTTTGGACTGGTGGGACCGGCTGGTCATGGAGCAGTGGGACGGCCAGCAGTGGCTCCAAAACTTCCGCATGCAGAAGGCAATCTTTTTGGAGCTGTGTGCCTGGCTCGCCACCACCCTCCGGAGATGCAACACCCACCTGCAGCCTTCCATCTTCCTGGAGAAGCAGGTCGCCATCGCCTTCTGGAAGCTCACCACCCTCGACGGCTACCAGTCAGCGGGCAACCAGTTCAGCATGGGGAAGTCCACCGTCGGGGCCCTCCTCATGGAGGTAAGGCACTCTGGGGCTGCAGTCCCTGCATGGCTGGGGTGGGGAGAGGAGTCCTGGAAAAGGGGGACCCTTGGAAAAGGGGGGTTCGGGACTGTGGGGGATGGAGTGGGGGGGGAAGCCCTATCCCTGGGGAGTTGTGCTGTGCCACCC
The DNA here is from genome assembly GCF_049634645.1 of Pelodiscus sinensis. Taxonomy (NCBI): domain Eukaryota; kingdom Metazoa; phylum Chordata; order Testudines; family Trionychidae; genus Pelodiscus; species Pelodiscus sinensis. The sequence continues at coordinate 27,299,640 of NC_134720.1, read as the reverse complement.
TCACACAGCTCTGCTGCTGGGAGGGTGGCTCCTTGGATGTTGGGGGGGGCAGAGGAGGGGAGCAGGGTGGGCACCTCCCAAGGCCTCAGGAACCCTCTCTCTCATTCTCTATTTTGTGTATTTCTTTATCTCTTTCTGCAGGTTGTGAGGACCATCAACTCCATCCTGCTGCAGAGGGTCATCCATCTGGGAGACCTGGATGCGACCATGGCCAGATTTGCTGCCCTGGGGTCCCCGAACTGCAGTGGAGCCATTGATGGGACCCACATACCAATCTGCGCACCTGAGCATCGAGCAGCCCAGTACATTAATTACAAGGGCTACTTTTCTATGGTGCTGCAGGCCCTGCAGGTCGACTACCAGGGACACTTTACAGACATTTTTGTTGGGTGGTCGGGCAGGGCACACAATGCCCATGTCTTCAGAAACCCCAGCCTGTATTGCAAGCTGGAGGTGGGCACATTTTTTCCCTGCCGTGAACTTGCCGTTGGGGATGTGCAGATGCCACTGTGCATCATGGAGGATGCAGCCAACCCCCTCATGCTGTGGCTTACGAAGCCATACACTGGCCACCTGGATCACAGCAGGGACCAATTTAATGCCCACCTGAACCAGGCCCGGATTCAGGTGGAGTGCGACTTCAGCCTCCTCAAGGCACATTTCTGGAGCCTGCTGACCCGCCTCAACATGGGGAAGCACAACATCCTCAAGGTGGCTGAGGCATGTTGTGTCCTCCACTACATTGTGGAGAGGAAGGGGGAGGCCTTCCTCCCGGGAGGAGGTGGAAAGGCCAGCCATGAAGGGCGAGCATTTGAGCAGCCAAGGACAGCTGCCACCTACCAGGCCAGGTTGTGCATCTGGGAGGTCCTGAGTGAGAGATTCTCTCAAGGACCCCAGTAACTCTCTTCACGGCCTCCTCCCTACGGGCTTGTGGCCCTATCCCTTCCCCATCACAACCCCTCCCTTCGCCCTTTCCCTGACCTTTCAATAAACACACCTGTTTGGTTTTCCAAAAAATGAAGTCTGTATTTATGAAACATTCAGAAAAGGAGGGTGGGGGGCGGGGTGGCTCATAACTGGGAGGGAGGGGGGCACAGATTTGGGTGGGACGTGGGGGGTGGCTCGATGTGCTATCTTGGGTGTGGGGACCTTGTCAGAGTTGGGGTTCGGTGGTAGGCAGGGGTTCGGTGGTAGGCGGTGGTAGGCAGAGTTGGGGTTCGGTGGTAGGCACACGGGGTAGGCAGGAGGAGGGGCTGGAGCGGAGTCAGGCTTGACGAGGGGGAGGGGGCATGGGCATTGCTAGGGGAGGGGCAGGGGCATCACCTGGGGAGGGAGCAGAGGCATAGCAGGGGGGGCAGGTGGCGGGGGAATAGGTATAGAGGAGCGGGACAGGAGGGTGGAAGCCAGGAGCAGCGGCGTCAGGTGGGTGTTCCGTCATGTGCGACATGACAGCACACATGTTGTCACACTGCTGCATCAACTCGTCTCATGCGCGGTTCTGCCACTCCAAGTCTTTGTGGACCTTGTGCACCAGGGTCTGGTAGATGTTGCGCAGGACCCTGATGTGCAAGCGCATTAGGTCTACTTGGACCCTGGTCCTCCGGGCTCTGGCCCTCAGTCCTGGCTGGTCCAGATGTGGAGAACACACTGAGGGAGAAGCAGTCAGGGATTCCTGCAAACACTGTCCCTAAGGCCGTGCCCTCCTCTGTGAGCAGTGACCAACTTAGTCTGCCGCCCAGAGGAGGGGCACGTCCTAGGTGCAAGGCCATGCGTGGCCTGCACAGCGGGACATGGGTAGCAGAGGAGCCGGGAGCAACCAGGTGCGGCTCGCAGTGCTGTGTGCAGGAGTGGCTGCTTTGTCGCACATGCAAGCATGTCCGCATGCTGTGCGTGGCACTCCTCGGTCTGCGTGGGGTTGTGCCTGTGCCCTTGTGGCTAGCCTGCTTCGACCCCTGCCGCCGCCCCTTCTCCTCCTCCTCCGTGGCAGGACATGTGTGACCTCCCCTGAGCCTGGCAGCAGGATCCCACCCATGCTCAGGGTCTGCCTGATGCATTCCCGTTCTGCATACTGATGCTGCACATGGTTGCACATGCAGGGACCACAGCATGATATCCAGCCCGAGCAGGGCACGCGACACTCGCACCCCCCTGCTCCCTGTGCACTCACCTACCCAGCTCTGTGTGTGTGTCAAAGTGAGACCACTCACCTGAAGATCCCTGCCAGGCATCCGAGGCGGCCTGGGAGACATCCTGGGTCACGGGCACCACCTCAAGGGACAGGATGTCGGTGCCCATCTCCTGCTCCTCCTCCTGGCCCTCCTGCTCCTCCTCCACAGAGACCTGTGGCCGGACACTGATGGGGGTCTCCAGGCTGGATTCCACCAGGACAGGTAGGGAAGATATGTTTCCCCCCCCGCCCCGGCCGGCCCCCAAGGATCTGGTGCAGCTCCTTGTAATAGGGGCAGGTGTGGGGTCCTGCCTCTGAGCATGAGCTGTGCTCTGTGGCCCGGACATATCCCTGGCGGAGCCCCTTTACTTTACTCCGGACCTGTTCCAAGGTCCTGGGTGGGTGTCTGCGCTCTGCCATGGAGTCAGCCATCTGGCCATCAATGTGCGCATTTCAACGCTTGTACCAGAGATCCTGCAAAGTCTCCTCCTTGCTCCACAGTTTGAGGGACAGGATCTCCAGCCCAGACCAGGACGGTGCGCACCTCTTGCTCCACCTGGGTGTGCCCTGGGACCCCTGAGGCTGCTCCCTGTGAAGGCCAGGGGAGTTGCAGGGGGCTCGAGGCTTGGCCCTGGCTGGCAAAGCCTATGGCAGGGAGAGCTGCATGGTGAGATATTGCTCTGAAGCCGACTTCCTGGCACAAGGCTTGTCCAGGGTGCCTGCAACTTTAAGAGGGGCCAAGAGACAGGAACTATAGAGTTGTGATTACTTTGTATAGAGTAGCCACCAGGGCACCTGTGCGATTTTGGAGGCCTCTTCTTTTGAAAAAAAAAAAAAAACCCTCCTCCCCGTCCACACATGCCTTTTTCTGAAAAAGCTCTTTTGAAAAAAGGCTTCTTCTTTGTAGAATGAGGATTACCAACATCAGAAAAACCCTTGTTCTTTCGATTTAGTTTCGAAAGAATGTGATTGCGGTGTGAACGTTCCTCAAGTTTTCTCGGAAAAAACGGGCTCTGGCCACTGCTGCTGTTGCCATGGTAGCGGCAGTGGCCCAAAGCCCCAGGCCCTTGTGAATAACCAGACCCTGGGTGCAACTGCCTTTTTTTTTTCCTTCCCACTGTTGGTGGCCCTGGGCCCTGTGAAGTAGCCTCTCACTTTCTTATTTCCTTGGACATAAAGAATAATATGTCTTAGAACTGAACATTAGTCTTCCTCTCTCTTTCTTAGTCCTCATCAGTCAAACTGGTTTGTCCAGGAATCTATCAAGCGCTGGCAGTTCAGTTGCCCCTCCACCCACTGTCATGGTGCTCCTGCTTTTTGCCTTGAAGCTGTCCCCTGGGAGCCTCCTGCTTGCTGTGCAGGGTGTGGGAGAGAGGAGAGGCAGGTGCTGATGTCAGGGTGTCCCTCCTTCTCCCACTCCTGTACCCCACCTCCACACAGAGAAAGCGGGATGGGGAGAGAGCTTGGCAAAGCAAATCTCTATCACTCTTACACACTGTGGCTACGTCTACACTGGCCCCTTTTCCGAAAGGGGCATGTTAATTTCACAGGTCGTAATAGGGAAATCTGCGGGGGATTTAAATATCCCCCGTGGCATTTAAATAAAAATGTCCGCCGCTTTTTTCCGGCTTTTAGAAAAGCCGGAAAAGAGCGTCTACACTGGCCCCGATCCTCCGGAAAAAAAGCCCTTTTCCGGAGGATCTTATTCCTACTTCAAAGGGCTTTTTTTCCAGAGGATTGGAGCCAGTGTAGACGCTCTTTTCCGGCTTTTCTAAAAGCCGGAAAAAAGTGGCGGACATTTTTATTTAAATGCCACGGGGGATATTTAAATCCCCTGCGGATTTCCCTATTACGACCTGTGAAATTAACATGCCCCTTTCGGAAAAGGGGCCAGTGTAGACGAGCCCTGTGTGTGTGTCTATCATTTTCACACATGCACACTGTCCTTCACTCTCCTCTTCCGACCCAACACACACATGGTGGTGGGGGGTTGTTGTTACTTCTTTTACTACTTGCAAAGTGGGTTAGTTTTGGTTTTTGACAGTTCTGTGCATTTCAGAATTTTCATTTCTCTCATACACTTACATTTACTGTAGCGAGTTCTAAAATGATTGACCTGTGGTAATCGCTGCTCCTGGACGTGGCTGGCATGTCCCTGCAGCCCCTGAGAAAGGCAGACCAGGAGGTCTCCTCATGCCATCCTTGCCTGCAGACACCTCTCCTGCATCTCCCATTGATCAGTAACAGGGAACTGTGGCCAGTAGAAACTGTGGGCTCAGTGCCTGTAGATGAGGGGCAGCACATGGCTCCATGGTGCCATCGCTGTACACGACGGCTGCTTTCAGGAGTGGTACAGGGCCAGGGCAGGAGTAAGCCTGACCTAACTTCACTGCTCCACCACCCAGAAGCCATCTCAGTTAAACGGTGCCCAGCCAGAACCTGCTTCCTGAATCCCTGACCCAGCTCTGAACCCCCTCCTGCACCCAACCTCCTGCCCCAAATGTAAGTCCCCCTTGACCCAAAGTCCTTCCCAGAGCTTGCACCCCGAAACCCCTCTCCCCTACCCAGGGCTAAGTCTGGAGCCCCTCCCATCCTCCAAACCCTTTGGCCCAAGACCAGAGCCTGCACCCCAACCTCCTACCCCAGACTGGTGAAAGTGAGTGAGGATGGGAGAGGAAGGGGGATGGAGTGAGCAGGGTGAGGCCTTGGAGAAAGGGTGAAATAGGGCCTCAGAGAAAGAGCAGAAAGGAAGTGGGACAGAGGTATATGGGTTTGAGGTAGATCTTACATTGCACTTAAGTTGAAAAAGTGATCTTGTGGTTAAAAAGGTTGGAGACCACTGTCCTAGGACAATCAGATGTCTCAGTATTTGGAGCTTCATCTTATACAAGCAATTACTGACTCACCCCCATCCTCTGGGGGAGCAGAAGGGAAACATCCTTATTTTTCACACTTGCTATCCGTACACCCTAAACACCACTCAATGAAATTACACCACAGCAACTACAGGCATTTTAAAATGTGTAGTTTTGCAGCCACCCTGGACAGTCCCTCTTGCATGGGGATAACTTGAAATCTGCTCATGCTGGTGATTTTATCCCTTTTGAAGGGCTCTCTAATGAAAAGTTTTCAGGCTTGCCAAGTTCACAAAGCTAACAAGAGTTATGTATATTAGACAAACGTCTCAGACACTTCACCAAAGAATCAATGCCCACAAAACAGATATTAGACAGGATCACAAAAAAAAAAAAGTTTCTTCCCATTTCAACCAGAAAGGGAATTGTCTCAAGGACTTAACTACCTGCATCCTGCTTCAAAGAGATTTTAACACCAGACTTGAAAGAGAATCCTCTGAACTGTCATTCATGTTTAAATTTTACACTTAGGTCTTAACAAGGACGCTAATTATCTTACCCATTACAAAGATAGCTTCCCCAATTATCACCTCTAATATCATTAGCTCACAGACATCAAATTTCAGAACAGAAGGGGGAGGGGGGGGGGAGGTAAATGTCTGTGAGCTCTTCTGTTCTGAAATTTGATTTGTCCTTTTCATATGTGTTCATTTTTTTTGTATCCTTTGGTATATATGGTTGTGACAATTTCCTTCCACTATTTGATCTGAGGAAGTGGGTCTGGCCCATGAAAGCTCATCACCTAATAAACCATCTTGTTAGTCTTTAAAGTGCTACATAGTCCTGTTTTTTGTTTCTACCCACAGAGATTTGGAACAAATCAAACAAACCAGTGCTGGGTGAATGAGATAGAGAGAGACAAAAAAATAAAATAATCAAAGGGCAGAGTCTAGTTTATTAACTAAATGGTTGTTTTCCCCCCTCTTATGCCCCACCCACAAATCACTTCCCAACTAACACAAATAGATTCTCCCACCACCCCCAAATACTTATTGCCTGGTGTCCCTGCAAATCATACCCAAGCATCCCAAGCTGGGAAACAAAGAAGTGAGACGAGTCCCCCGTCCCTCCCCCAATAAAACAGCACCTCTGAAACTTGAGCCCTGGTGTTTACAGCCTCCTAAACAGAGCAACTTTGCAGTTTCAACTATCAAGCTAAATTCGGACCCGTCCCTGCCTCCCTCAGTGTTTACCTTCTGTGTGCACTCTTAACAGGGCAAAGCAAAAAGCAGACATCCCGATAGAGGCAAGTCCCCTCCCACTTTATAGAGAACTCTGACAAACGTTTATAGATTAAAAAAACTTGCTGCAGCCTCTGCTGATTGGCAAATGCAGGCTGCATTTCAGGCCGGGGGAGTTTGAGTACATCAGAAGTTGTAGATGCATGTTTCTCACAACACTTCTACAGCTTTGACTGCCCAGAGCTGGAGACTCCAGTCCTGTTCAAACACACAGGAAGAAAAGCCCTGTTGTGTGAACATGGCGTGCAAGCATTAGTTATGTTAGTGATGGCTGCATAACTTATATGACTAAAATGAAGCCCAACACGTAATAGAGACAACTGCCTAGGTGTGCCTCAGAATGCAGGTGAATGTGTCCCGTATAGCCTTCTAGCCACACCACGATACCAATTATTTCTAGACTGCTGTGCATGGGTCTGTGCTGCTGAGTTAGCCAGCTCTTCCTTATTGCACAAGAGTACAGTTAGATCTTGCATCAGTACCCAGGGAAAGCGATTAGAAAGTCTAAGAGCTTTATATGTGATTGATTATATTACCACTTCTATAATTAGCTGGTGTTTATTCATAAGTTCACCCATGAGCGCAAGGACTATAAATCCCCCAATGCTGTACCATACTTAAATGCACCGCTCAATTTCCTTCCTCTGAAGTCTGATACAGTATTTCTAAAGCTTCAGAGGGGTTACCGAGTTAATCTGTAACAGGAATTTCTTGTTACAGTATTTCTAGTTAGGCACAAGAATGAAGAAAAACAAGAAGCAGTAATTTAGCTAGACAGGATTATATGTCAACTACAAGTTTGCACTTCCTCATCTGCATTCAAATTAATATATTTCCATTATTACTCTATGTATTTATTCACATTTGTATATTTCATTTTTCTCTAATTTATTTTTTAATGTCAGGGTTACAATTCCTTGCAATTTCAGGTATTTGAATATTCCTTAACCAGAGACACTGATATTATTATTTGTTCTGTATTTTCTGTTCTCCACATTAATACATCAGTTGATCTCAAGTTCATACACAATTTCATTCAGTAAATATAATTCTAAACTTACCACATGTCCTATAGTTCTAAAGCCAGCATTTATGAGCATTAGTTTCCAGCGTTCCTCAATATTCTCCGGAACGGGTGTGTAAACATAATATGCTACCAGAAGAGACGCCAAAAGAAGACACAGTGTTTTAGTTCCCATGTTCTACTTTCTACCTCTTTCAAGACTGATCCAATTAAATGTTTTCACTGACTCTTAACAGTTTCAAGTCAGCACGCGCTGATAGGGCAAAGTTAATCTGTCGTTATGTTTGGCTCACGCCCAGGAGGTGAATTCTCGTCTGATCACCCTGAACAGAGGTTGCTCTGTTACAGAGAGGGAAAACGGGTATTTAAGTGGAAAACATTCAGCTAACCTATTTACATTTTAGGATTAAACAGAGTAAATACACTGATATTGGGCAGGGGCTCGTCTAGCAAGAATCACAGCTCTGAAAGACTTGAGAGGAACATGCAGTTACAAAATTAAATAAAGAAGGCAACATATAAATTAAGAGCTGTGACAAAAGTGATGCTTATGGACAAAAGAGCCCCTTGAAGGTCCACCTGCCTGATAAACTAGTTCATCACTATGCAGGGAGCCTAAGATAAATGCGAACAGTTGTCCCACTGATAGACACATACATTTTGCCATAACGGATCTGACCATACATCCTTCTTGTCTAGTAACTAGTATCAGGGAAAGTGACATCTCCATGTTACTTCCTTTCTTCACACCCTCCCTCCCCCCCCCCCCCCAAAAAGAACAGGAAGCCAACTGTGCAGTAATTTACTTGGCAGAAATAAAATCTTTGTCAGCTCCTGCAGACAATCAGATTAGTCCTTGACATTATTTGATTTAATTACCTTGATTATTTTAATTTGAAAGCTGCATAGCTACAGATATTACCTACAACAATATTCAGTGACTTTAAATATTCATGGTATTCAGCTTAATAGATTCTTGTTGCAATAAGCTCATGTGGACACTACTGGGTAATATAAACTTTAGTCTGCTCAAGATCAAAAGAGATACTGAAATAAAAGTATGTGTTCCAAATGAAGCCCCCTGCATGAAATTTGCCTCTACAGAGGAACAGCATAGGACTGTACATACCACTTAGCACCTTTGAAATCAGAGGTCAGGGCAAGTCAGGAATGGAGTACAGGATTGCCAGCCAGGTTTTCTAGCAGAAAGCTAAAGGAGCTTGCATACTAGCTGCCTCACCCCTCCACAGTGGAAGACAACTGGTGGAGCTACAGAGAAAGATCAAGTATCAGAGGGGTAGCCATGTTAGTCTGGATCTGCAAAAGCAACAAGGAGTCCTGTAGTACCTTATCAACCTGACTAACAGATGTATAGGAGCATAAGCTTTCATGGGCAAAGACCACATGCATCTGACAAAGTGGGTCTTTGCCCACGAAAGCTTATGCTCCTATACATCTGTTAATCTGTAAGGTGCTAGAGAAAGACCAGTGGATCAGCTTCCTGCTATGCCACTCCATGTACAGCAGTAGTACTACTACAGGGCTATGTTTACACTGCAGAGCTATTTTGGGATACCAGAAGTATCCCGAAATAACTATTCCATGTCTTTTGAGCAAGCCTGTTATTTCAAAATATAATGGGCTAGCTATTCTGATGTTCCTGTAAACCTCATTCCACAAGGATTAAGGCTACATCAAGACTGCAGTGTTAAATCGGAAAAAGATACACAATACGTGGAATGCAAATTGCATATCTTTTCCTGATTTACTTTTGAAAGAGGCTTTTCCAAAATTTGGCGTGTCTACTTGTTGCCCAATTTCTGCTCTTTCGACAGATCCCTTATGCCTTGTGGAATGAGGTTTACAGCAATGGCGAAAGAGCATGTCTGCTTTTTCAAAAACATTTTTGGAAAAGCAGACGCATTCCTAAGGTTTCCAGATGGTTTAGCAAAAAAATACTGAACCATTCTGAGCCCCCCCAGAATAGAATTGTTGAGCAAAAAAAGGAGGCTTCCCCTTTAAAACGGCCATCATCTTGGGCACCATTTTTAAAACCCCACAGCTCCAACCTGGTAAGCATAGGGAAGCCAGGGGCCAGGGCAGGGAGCTGGCGGGGGCCATTGGGCGGGGGGCACAGGAGCAGCTTCATGAGCCACACTTTTGGGGGGCAAGGTCTCTGCTGGTCATGTGGGACAGAGTAGCATGCACTCCGCTCCCCCCCCCCCGCCCAGCCACACACCCCCAGTAAGTGCCCTCTCCTGCCCCCCTTCACTACGACTCTGCCATGCTCCTCACTCTCCCACCCTCACCAGACATGGCAGGGGAAAATTGTCCCTGCTGGATTCCCGTCCCAGGGAAGCAGGAAATACCAGACATTTCACATGTCCGGTATTTCCTGTTTTTTTCTTTTTTTTTTTAACCAGACGGAGCCTGCAAATACCAGACTGTCTGGGTGAATACCGGACACCTGGCAACCCTACGCAGTCTGTGGATGTGGCATTGCTTTCCAGTATTCTGGAAAAACAATGCAGTCTAGATGTAGACTCAGGGACATTTCGGAATAGCTCTCTATTTCAAAATTTGGTGCTGTGTAGAGAGCACCAAATTTCAAAATAAGTTATTTCAAAATTAACTTGAAATAAACTACGCAATTTCCATAGCTCAAATTGCATAGTTTATTTCAGGATAAGGGTGCAGTTTAGACACACCCATTAATATGTTTAGGGGAACAGAGATCAGGAGCTGTCCTGTATAAAAATGAGAGGTGACTGTTCCAATTCTGGTTAAAATTTAATACAGACTGTCACACTTGGATTTTAAGTTAAACTAGCTCTTAAATCTCAGGGCAATGTGTATTCAGATCATATTTAGGGTTTTCTTTATCTGAGCCAGTTGAGTGAGACTTTGTACATTCTACAGATATTAATTAGTAGTATCTCCTGGATATCTATATCTGTATGCTCCAAAGGTTGTGTTTGAACCTGTTTATAGATACAACGTCATAAAAATGCTGCTAACGGTATTGAGCATAGATTAGTTTGAATCAATAGAGATTTATTTTTCCATTTTTTTGTACAGAATCTATTTTGCCATTATCAGTTCCCTAGTTTAGCACATCCTACAGACCTATAATATTTTTGTTAAGATTGAATTATCAATTAAGGGGGGGACACATGATTTTGTGATGCCCATATGGGCCTCATTATTAAAACATCTCTCCCCAAATTTCTGGATCTCTTCACAACTATATAAACATAAGAAGGAAACATATTGCAATAAGCCAGCTGACTCATTGCTGAGCCATGTTTAATTCCCTCCTTGTCCCCATTCATTACCCTACCCCCTTCATGTTGTCTAGTTTTTCATTGCTTTATTTTTCTATTCATTCAGGAAGAGTAGAGGATTTAGGTCTGTTTGCTCTAGAAAATAAACTAAGGTTTGTGAGCCATTCAGTGTGACCTCAGGTGTACCTTCTCAATTTTTACAATATGCTTTCACTGATGCCACTCTGGACTTTGGTCATGCAGTGGTGGGGTATACTGTGGGATTAGCTCAGATTGTTTCCTATTGAAAGTCTGGGTTTGCCATCTCTTTAATTATTCACCGGAGGAGGATAGTGTCGGGGACTCGAACCCGGACGGCCTCTGTTCGTTGTCTGACCGCAAAGAGACAGGCAACACCAGCAAGATCCAATCACAAGCTCTTTATTGAATGGTGCACACAACAATAGAGAGCGGCCCGTCTCCAAAGAGAACCAGCCCCGATTTCATTTACAGGTAGGCTTATATAGACAATTCCGTCGCGTCATAGACTATTCGCCCAAGCAACCAACCCCCCTTTATCAGTTAGAACCTGTAATACCCATGCATACCTGGCCAACTATACATCATGGCCTTAAGCAATTCATAATGCATCAGCAATTTCTTATCAGCCCAAAAGACAGGTACTGGGCAATAAGGAGACAGTTTGTTATGGCCAAAGGAGAACATAAACAGGGAGTTTAGAACAAACGGGGAGAGCAGAAACAGGGAGTCTTCTTATCAGTTCTCAAAACAAACTGTTCCTCATCACAGCAGGTACAAAAATGCAGCTTCTTGCTTATCCCATTTTGCCAACTTGAGCAAGCGTGTAGGGTGCGTCCCTGCTTGAACCTATCTCCAGTTCTGCCCAGGGACTATCCAGAAACCTTTGTTACATTTGCTTTAGCATAACTGCACTAGGCCTATTTTTTCTAGGGCCTAACAATAGGTTGGTAGGGAACACAAGTTAATATGATTCAAGTTAAAAGGAATCTCTAGCTGTTGAAAGCACAGGGTAACAGGTCCAGCCCTGCTGTTGGCCAACTGACTCTTGCAGTGACTGTGGACAAGTACCAATAAATCTACCTGGAAAGGCAGCCATAGCTCTCGGGATCTGTTTGCTGAGTTGCATGTTGTACAATCACCTACAATTTAGAGTCGATGATGGGGACAGAGAGCTCTGTTCTTTCCGTCCAATTTCTTCTGTGTGCCGTCCACCACTGGGCCTGAATCCTCCTTTTTAAAGGATCTGCACCTCACGTCCAGATGCAACAGGCCTGGCAGGTGAATCTCACCCAAGCTCCTTAACCCATTCTAGACTAAGGTGGGAACCTGTCCCACCAATTGTACCATGTTTTAACATGTCCATCTGTGGCGTAATGGGGGGCTGTCTGCTCTGTCACCCAGGGTCCCCCGTGCTGTGATTTGAGATTCTCACTGACTCATCCAAATGTGTATTAACCCAGACACCTAGGTTCAGCCTCCCAGGGAGAGAGACAAAGGCAGGGAGGCAGAGACCAACACCAGGTTTTGGGTGAAGGGGCAGTGGCAGTCTTGGGCTAGAATCATGAAGGAACCAGTCTAAGGAGGGGGCTGGAATCTAGGGGCCCAGGGACCCCATCTCAAGGGGTCGGAGGCATCCTGGCCCAGACTTCTGTAGCAATAGCTTGTCTATGCCTTGCTGTATCCTGGAGAAGCAATAAACCCTCTATTCTACTGGCTGGTGGAGTCTGTTCTTGCTGCTTCGGGGGTGCAGTGTTGGGGGAACCCTGACTGTGTTGTCACACCATTTATCCTACTTGCAGGACTATGTAGCACTTTAAAGACTAACAAGATGGTTTATTAGATGATGAGCTTTCGTGTGCCAGACCCACTTCTTCAGATCAAATAGTGGAAGAAAATAGTCACATCCATATATACCAAAGGATACAATTTAAAAAAATGAACACATATGAAAAGGACAAATCACATTTCAGAACAGAATCATCTTGAGGTTAGCTGGTTGTTCCAGAGACAGACCCATAGTCTCCTAGGGTATGTCTAGACTACAGGGTTTCGTCGACAGAAGTTTTGTCGACAGATACTGTCAACAAAGCTTCTGTCGACAAAGAGCATCTAGACTACATCCAGTTCTGTTGACAAAGCAAGCCTCTTTGTCGACATAACAGTGTGGACTCAAAGGACAGTGTAGATGCAATAATGCCTTCTATCGACAGAACTCTGTCGACAAAAGGCGTTATTCCTCGTAAAATGAGGTTTACATATGTCGACAAAACTGCTGAGTTTTGTCGACGTTATGTCGACATAACTCAAAGGCAGTATGGACGCAGGTATAGTTTTGTCGACAAAAGTCCACTTTTGTCGACAAAACCCTGTAGTCTAGACACACCCCTATAGACAACCACCTAACCTCAAGATGATTCTTACCAACAACCACAGGACATACCACACTAATACCAACCCTGGTACCTTCCCTTGCAACAAACCCCATTGCCAGCTTTGTCCACATATTCATTCTGCTGATACCATTATTGGACCTAACCAAGTGAGTTATAAGATCAAGAACACATATTCCTGCGCATCCAGAAATATAATTTATGCCATCATGTGCCGAAAGTGTCTGTCTGCTATGTACATTGGACAAACGTCTCAGACACTTCGCCAAAGGATTAATGCCCACAAAACAGATATCAGACAAGATCACAAAGAAAAAACTATTTCTTGCCATTTCAACCAGAAAGGACACTGTCTCAACGACTTAACCACCTGCGTTCTTCTACAAAGACCTTTTACATCTGCACTTGAAAGGGAATCCTCTGAACTGTCATTCATGTTAAAATTTGACACTCTCCGGGGGGGTGGATTGAACAAAGACCCCAACTATCTTACCCATTACCAGGATAGCTTCCCCAATTATCACCTCTAATACCATTAGCTCACAGTCATCTAACTTTCTGCACCTCTAATATCATTAATTCACAGACACTTACCTTCCTTCCTTCCCGCCCCCCCCCCCCCCCCCGCATCCCCCTTCTGTTCTGAAATGTGATTTGTCCTTTTCATATGTGTTCATTTTTTAAAATTGTATCCTTTGGTATATATGGTTGTGACTATTTTCTTCCACTATTTGATCTGAGGAAGTGGGTCTGGCCCACGAAAGCTCATCATCTAATAAACCATCTTGTTAGTCTTTAAAGTGCTACATAGTCCTGCATTTTGCTTCAGCTACACCAGACTAACACGGCTACATTTCTATTACTATTCATTATCCTACTTGTTCAAGTTATTTAGAATTTCATTCTCTGCTTCCTTTGTAGGTAACGGCCTTCCTGCAGTATTGTGTCATTGACTGCCTTTTTTCATTCTACAGCACAGGTCTCTAATGCATGAACTTCAAAAACACTATTTGTCACATTGACCTCAGTAGCACTTCATTAGACACCTTTTTTACTCCATGCCAAATTACTTCCATTATACAATGCCTTTCTCTCTTTAATATGTGTGTGATGGAGTTGGGTCACAGTAATCCCCTTGAGCTGGTAACTTGATGGGCTGCTAAAATCATTGAGCCCATCCCACCCCTAGGAAGGTACAGAATTGGGGTTACAACTCACAGCAAATTAACACAGACACCAAGAATAGCTCAGATCTGGGAAGGCTCAGCCACAGGAACTTGACACAGCACTTTTACTCTATATCAGTGGTTCCCAAACTTTTCGGCATCACGCCCCCTTTTTGATTTTTGAAAAACCCTCATCTCCCCCCCCCAACAAAACTTAAGCAAAAAAAAAAAAAAAGGAACTGACCACGGCAGCAAAACTTTATAGGGGGGGGGGAGGACGACTGGGTTGCCTTGTGTCCCCCCTGGAATTTCTTCACACCCCCCAGTTTGGGAACTCATGCTCTACATAGAAATTTTACAAAGAGCAAGCTCATTAAGTTTGCCCCCTTTTATCAATGAAAGAGAAATATGCCCAGTTGTTATCACTTACACACACACACACACACACAGACACACACACACACACACACGGTAACAATTATTGAGACCTTGAACATTCTGCAGATATTAATTACTAGTATCCTGAATATCTATATCTGTGTACTCCAAAGGTTGTGTTTGAGTCTGTTTATAGATACCATATCATTTTTGTTTGTTTAATAATAAAAGTGGATTTAAATGGTTGAAAGTGGTAACTGACATATGAAAATAAATTACTAAAGTTAAAATAAAACAAAGCATGACAGCTGAGCCTAGTACACTAAGAGAAGTTGTTCTAATTTCTCACAGTAATTCTTATTTTAGGTGAAGTCTTTTTCAGGAAAGAGCTGTTCTTTCTGACGTGGATTGTGGAGCTCATGACCACCCCTGTCATTAGAGTTCTTTTGTTTCAAGGACATTTCATGTCTTTTCTTGCAGTGAGAATCAATCTGTGAAGCCAGCAGAAGACAGTCATTGTTTGCTTCCTATGCGTTATATAGAATGTCCCCAAGGTGGGAAGACTTTGTTCAATTCCCTATCCCTTTTGGAAGAGTATAAAATTCAAGATGGCATGGTCACATGTCTTTGTAGGACCAGAAGGCATGATCACATGTCTAATGGCCTTCACTAGCACATCTAGATACATAAGTGGGTTTATATTTCATATGTCTAACTTCACATACAAGTATGATACATGCACACAAATAGAATATGCACATTCAGAGGATTACAAGCTCTCCAATGATAGGTTACTTGCCCCTATTTGCATAAAGCATATTTGAATTATGAAGATTCATATTCAAAATCATATTTCCATAAGAATATGAGGGTGCAACATCATATGTTGCTTCTGCTCCACTAGTTCCTCATTATATAAATAGAGATCTTGCTGATTGGTCTTTTATACATTAATTGTGTAGTGATGGCAGGCTCCCTGGTGGCCCCACCTTTGCTTGGCACTTAGAGCAGCTTTGAACCCAGAGGAAGGGAAATGAGAGGCTTCACACACTGTTCTCAAGCCCAGCAAAATATTGCAGCTTCCATTGTCCAGTTTCTGGCCAATGGGAGCTGACTGTTTGCAGGATAGGCAGCACACAAAGTACCCCCCCAGGCTCACAGCTTTTAGAGTCAGCTACACATGGCCTCTGCAGTTAGTGCAGGAGCATGGAAGGTGGGGACCCTGGCTGAGGAACCACCTGGGCTACTGGCTGAGAGCCACCCAGGTAAGCACCAACTAGCCAGAGCCTACATTTGGCACCCCATTTCCCTTCCCATAACCCTCTATCCCCCAGCTGCACTCCTATCCCATGTAACCCAAGCCCTCTGCACCCATACCCCCTACCAGACCTCCTACAATGCTCCTCCAGGTCACAACCCTCTCCCAGAACATGGACCCCTTCCTGTACCTCAGTTCTCTGCCCCAGGTCACAACCCCCTCCTTCACCCAAACTCCCTTCCAAATCCCACACCACTTCCTGCATCCCTCTCAATCCCTTGTCCCAAGCTCCCTTCTGCACCCAACCCCATCCCTCCTCCATTAATATAATGAAAGAGTGTTGCACCTCCTCCATTAATATCTTGGCTATACCCAAGTCCAATTAAGTTAATGAGTTCAGCTTTTAAAGGAGACTCTCTCAGTCTTGAGGTAGTATTAGTTTTTCTATACCACTAGAGCCAAACTCTCTCAAAATTTTAAAAATAGCACCTATTGCCATCAGGATAGTCATCATATTAAAGCACTAAGAAAAGCTCCACTAAATGAACTACATAATTTGCCAGGTTACTTTAGGGCGTGTTTAGAACGTCTAGTAGATTGTATCTAATAACTGTTTAGTCAAGTAGAAAAGTCAACTGTGACTGATTGTTTAGTGACTGTATTTGTTGTTGATTACACGGAATGTCCAGATTGGTCAATTAAGTACTCAACAGAGGAGTTCACAGGAAATATGAAATTTGAGAACAGTGCACAATAGTACTCAGATTTACCTATCTGCTATGAAACACATCTAGAGGCATCTCAATTCAAAAGCAGCCTTATTTTGATGATTTTCTGATTATTGTGAGCCAAGAGAAATAGTTGAGAAGAGGATGTTGAAAGGTACAAAAACATATACTACAGTGTTGGCCACTGAAATACAAAAATGTAACTTGACATGAATCATAGCCAAAGATTTGTTGATTTTGCTCTGTGATAAGAGAATCCCTCAGCTAGTTACATATTATTATTATTATTATTGTTATTGTTATGAACAGAAGATGAATTAATCTGCCATTTCCATACTAGGGATGTGACTGCTTAACTTGTAAGGGTGATGCTGGTTATGGTGAACTGGTAGGTACTGGAGCAGCCCCCCGTCTGATGCAGGCAGGAGGCTGCTCTAGCACAGAGGAGCCCACCGTGGGTGTACACCCAACCTGGCCGGTGCAGCGCGCTGTGGGCAGGGATACACCAGCCTGGCCAGAGCAGCTACCACCAGTGGTAGGCCAGGCCTGGTTAGGCTGGAGTGCCCACCTTCCCAGCCCCATTTGAGAGGTTAACCAGTTAAACACGCTTAACTGGTTGAATGGTATTTTACATCCCTATTCCACACTGTTGATAGAATAGGGATGTAGCATTAACTAGAGAGTAGAATTGTGAGCAGAGACTATTACGGCACTGTCTTGGGCAACTCACTTGACCTTTTTGTGTGGGCTCATTTGAATATCATGCATTTTAATATAACCAAATGCAAGAAGGAACAAACATATGGTTGAACAACAATAATACATATAAGCAGAGCTTGACAAGTGGCGGTGAGCCCCGCTTGCCAGCCGCGTGGTTTGGCATGCTGCGCATGCACAGACCGTGCTGCGGTGCCATGCTGGCTTAAAATCTACTTGCCCCGGTGAGTAGATTGACTAATTTGTTTAGCGCTGCATAGAAGAACATGGAATGTAAACAATAAGATACGAGAGACAGTATCCTACAATGCAGTTATTGGAAAGATTTGAAGCATCATGGTGGATCAGCAATTGGCCATGAGCTCCTGGTGTGGCGCATTCGAGGGTGAATTTAATCCTTGGATGTATAAACAGGGGAATATCAAGTAGGAGTAGGGAAGTTCCACCACCTTTTTTATGGCATTAGTAAGATCATTATGGGAATATGGTGTCTAGTTCTGGTGCTAAAACCTGAAAGTCCTGTACAAGAGTAAGATATTATTATGATAAAGAATGTTGAAAAATTGGAAATGTTCAAAGAAGAGCTACAAGAATGACTGGAGGTCTAGCAAACATGCATAAGAAGCTCAGCCTAATGGTGTATACAAGAGAAGCTTAAGAGGTGATCACAGTCTGCATAGAGAAGAATGAGACTGCTGACAGAAGATAGCTCTTTCATAGGCAATACATCCTCACTATAATGCCTAACATAATAATGAACTTTTGGACAGAATTAACATGGTTAGGATTAGCAGGGCCAGATTAAGGAGGGGGGCTAGCCAGGCAGCTGCCTGGGGCGCCAACCTATGGAGGGGCGCCTGATTGAAGTGGTAAGGGATGCTGCACGCCCGCTGTCCGGGGCACAAGTATGGCTCGGTCCAACACTGCGGATTAGGATTAGAATGATCCCGCTTCTCATGGTCCCTTCCTGCCCCCACAACAGGTCTTTTGCAATAACAAACCCCTGGCTTGGACCCCAATGAGCTTATTATAGAAAAGGTGTTCTATGAGGCAGAAAAGATCATAACAAAGCACAAAGTTTGGAAGTGAAAGCTAGGAAAATTCAGAGTAGAAATAAGACATTTTAAATCAACAGTAATTAAATGACTATAGACCAATGGTAATTAACCATTGAACCAACTTACTTAGAAATGAAGTGCATTCTCCATAATTTGCAGACTGTGTCAAGACTGAATATATTTTAAAAAAGATATCACAATAATTTCAAACATAAATTCAAAGCTTGATATAGAAACTGGATGAGGTTATCTGGCCTGTGTTATGCAGGTAGTCAGTTTGGATGAATGTAATAGTCCTTTCTGAGTGTAAAAATCGATTACTATGCCCACACCCGAGGGCTAATGTTAAATTAGTTGAAAATTACCTGTGAAGCATTATACAAGTTGTGTGTATCATTACTGCATAAAGGTAATGCACATAATAGATGTCATTTGAATGACATGTAATTGTTGATTTAAAAAGGGAATAAGAATTATTTCAGAGCAGCAGATTCAGTATTTGTATTTTTTTTCCTGGCAGCTGCAAACACAAGCAGTTTGTGTTGAGAATGATGCAACGCCCAAGGGCGCCATTTTGGAAGGGTAGGTGGGGCAGCAGCTGTGTGCTCCAGGACATGGCTAGCTTTTTGTCCCACTCTCTGGACTATCAGAGAGTGAGGGGAAGTATTTGAATTCTGTGCATGCCTCTCACACCTGGCTAGCAAAGGGAACTCACCAGCCAAGTGTGAGAAGCATGCACAGAATGCAAGCACTTTCCCCTCACTCTGATAGTCCAGGGAATGGGATGAAAAGCAAGCTGTGTCCCGGAGTGCATGGCTGCTGCCCCCCACCACCTTCCCGAAGTGGTACCCCTGCCAGCACCTTCCACTGGTGTCAACATAATCAAGTGGACTATTACCGAGTTAAGTGGCCTCTCTTTAAACAGAGGGGTATAAAGAAGAAGAGAAATGTACATATTGACAAACTGCTGGGGTTCCTGACCAGACAGACTTGTTGTCACCTGAATCCCAGATGGGATGAATGAGAAGGGGGGGAGGGGAAGATATAAAACGAGGAATAGAGGCCCCAACTCTCTGTTCTCCTCTCTCTGGGTATGTCTAGACTGCAGGGTTTTTTTTGGGATATGTCTGGTATCCTGAAAAAACTCCACCACATCCAAGAAACGTACTTGCTCTTCTGCTTTTTGTTTACAGAAGAGCAGATGCACTCTTTCGGAAGCCCTGTCTTCCTTGTTCCACGAAAGAGGGTTTTTTCCCCCAAAATGTGGCCCAGTATAGATGGGCCAAATTTCAGAAAAGCCTCTTCTGAAAAAAAAAAAAAAAAAAAAAAAGTGGAAAAAGGTATGCAAATCGTGGAGCGCATGTTGCGTACCTTTTAAAAGAAAAGTTGTAGTCCAGACATAGCCTCTGTTTATAGCATCAGCAATGTTTTTGCATGGTCAGGTTGAGGAAATCATCAGGGACTCAAATTGTATTACCACAGTTCAATATCTGGGAGGAAAAGTGTATCAAAAGTTTGTAGAGGTATTAAGTAAGTAAATCCTTCATACACAAAGCTCCATCTTTATAAGAAGACTGTTGAGCTTTAGTGAGTGACAGCAGCAAGCATGCAATTTTATCGTATTGATTATCTGATGTAGACTGGTTGC
Source organism: Pelodiscus sinensis (assembly GCF_049634645.1). NCBI lineage: Eukaryota > Metazoa > Chordata > Testudines > Trionychidae > Pelodiscus > Pelodiscus sinensis. The sequence continues at coordinate 27,279,645 of NC_134720.1, read as the reverse complement.
AGACAAATAAATAAAAAATACTATGCCATTACAGGGTTCTCCATGACTGCACAAATCTGAGCTCCTCATTGCCACCATACAACACTATGAATCAGATGCAGAGGCAAGAGTTAAAAACACAAGCTGTCTACTTAATGCTGAAGCCTTATGCTCAGCCAACCTTTAAAGTGTTTGCTAATGTATCTTCAAATCAAAAGTCCTACTGTGACATCACTCAGCCACCCTGCAGGAACATATAAACAAGCATCAATACATTTGCTTAATTCTTTCTGATTTGCCCTGAACTCTACCAATCTGTGAAAAGCTCACGTATGCCACCTACTGTATGGTGACTCAAGAAAGTTTACAATTGCTAAAGAATAGTCACTTTTGCTGCATTGGACTTATTTCCTGTAAAGAGATTAAAATGGAAAAAGTAGTAATGGAAAGCTGCGTGTTTCTTATCAGTAAGATTTATGGTATTTTTAATTAGCAAAATCTAGGTTAGTTTAACTTGACTTCCAAAATAGTATCAAATTTTTGCCCTTACATTTGTTTTATAGGAACCTGGTTCTCATTAAAGTCAGACCAAAACTATAGGCACCTACAATGGGGGATGAACAGAAAAAAGCATGTTCTCTTCATCTTAAATTTTACTAGACTGTTTATTTGTCCCTTATTATGGCTTCTGGCCTCTGCATTTGCACAGTTTTTCCCATGAACCAAGTAGGCCTAGTTACCAACACATGGAGAATCGGAGTAGCCCAATGTGCTGAAAGGCAAGGAATGAACTAAGGTCTAAGTGGGTAAGGATTTCTGATCCCATATTTGTCTTTTTACCAGCCATGATCTTCACACAGTCTGAGTTATATCAATAGACCTTTGCTGTGTGAGGACTAGTTTAGTTTGTCAATCTTCCCTTTGTGCCTTTCCCCATCAACATGTGTTGTTATAAACTATTGTGACCTTTTATAAACTGTCACTTTTTATATTTGCTCTCATAATTAGGGTAAATTTGTAAGCCCAATGATTACATTCACCTCTTCCATGGAATTCCAGAGAGCCTTGTACCATGAACAGATACAATTATTCCTGTAAATCAGGGAGCAAACTCACTGAGCATCTCTTGAAGTACACCTGTGCTCTCTGTGTTCAGTCAGCTCAAATGACTGATGGTTGCGTGAAGTGGAGCAGCTTGGACTCTCCACTCACTACCCTATTTTGATGCACTGAACCTGTGCATCATGTGAGTATGTTTTGATTTGTAGCAACATCTCTGCTGTGAAGAAAATTAAATTTGCACTAAAAAGGACACAGTTTTGGTATGAGCCAATTTCTTTTACTGTCTTCTTATACACTTGAAGCTCTGTACTCCAGCTGTCCTTAATCCAGGAACATCCATGGTATACAGGAGAAAATGGCTCTACATTGTGCTGCTCCCTCTCCCCCCAGCTGGAGGAATGGCATTGCAGTGATGCGCTTCCCCTGCAGCTCTTCCCGGCCACCCCCATAGTGGTGGAGCCTGGGAGCAGCATAGGGCACAGAGCCATGTGAGCACTTGGGAGTGGGGTGTCAGGTAAGTATTCTCCCCCCCCCCCATATTACCCTCACACCTAAACCCCACAATGCCACTCCCTGGCCCAGCAAAATCTTTAATCCAGCACCTCCTGTTTTCCAGGGTTGCCAGATTAAAGAGGTTCAAGTGCATTTATCACTGTCCTTGTAAAATGTGGTAGATTGACAGCTGTGTAGAGCATGAGCCTCTGTATAAAGAACGGTCTAAGGTAGCAGTCATGTAAGCTTCTCCACATTTCCCAGACATCTCCACAAATGTGTGCTGTTTGAGATGGCCCCACTTTGGATACAACAGACATTTCTGTCGCTGTGTGGATTTGACCATTAGCCTTTCTGACCCCAGGACAGATTCTGCTCTCCTTGAAGTCAACAGGAGGGTTTTTTTTTCACTGACTCTGGTGAAAGCAGGGGCAAGCCAAAGAGTATCATCAGTTAACACCAAGTATGAAAGGTGTTTTCTGTGATAGGAGCACTGGCCAACACCACGTTTGACATCGACATAGGTGACATGGCAAAAGGAGAGCACAGCGAGTCAATAGCTAGTGTAAGGGCAACATGTTCACTAGTGTTCAAGGAACAGAAAGGGAATAATACAGTAGTTAACATCCTTCGAACTGCAAAGGTGCCTGGCAGTTCAGTAGCTGCAAAAGCATTCCAAAACTCAGGGGTGAGGAGAGCAGAGATATGAACTGACTTATAATTAATAGAGTAAGAAAATTTCCTTTAGGGGCAGGTTGTTCCATAGCTGCCTCTTGCTGGATTCTGAAGCATCTGACACTGGCATCTGTCCGAGACAGACAACTGGTCTGATCCAGTTTGGCAATTTTTATGTCCCTGTATTTCAGAGGGAACTGATTTAACTTGGCAATGAGCTCTGTATTTCTGGGGAGTGTGAGTACTTTCCTACTTTGGGCCCGATCTTGATCCCAATGTCATGAGTAACAAAAGTTCCATTGCCTTCAGTGGAAGCAGAATTGGATAAAGTGAAAGCAGTGGAGAGAATGTTGATGGGGGGGCAGGAACAGGATTCCATCTTGGGGTGAGTAATAGACTAAAATGTGCTTATTCTCAGTGAGTCATGGACTGGCTAAGGAAGTGAACAGTAGAGAAATAGGTAAAATATAACTCATTGAACAGAGGCAAAACATGGGTGTGTGAACTGTTCATGGCAAACATTTTAATAGCTGGTCTATCTTAGGCTTTCATGTTGGAATAATAATTTAATTAAGGGTCTTAGCACCTCAATTAATTTTACAAAATAATGCACAAGATTAAATTTATGGAAAATAATAACAAGGATATTACTTTAAGAATGTTACTGTTCTTAATTTGTTGTCTATTACACCCATCCACTCTTCATGATTACAGAGAATAAAGCTAGGATCTGAGCTCCTACCAGATTGAGTAAAAACACTAAGTTCTTTTACTAGTGACATGTACCTAAAGCTAATAGCTGGAATCAAAGTTTTAATGAAAGACTTGGCAACTGGAGAGAGACCGAAACAAAATGTTACCTTGTATGGAAGATACTGTGGTCCAATAATATGATGAGGCTTCATAGCCAATCAGAATACAACATGGAAGGAATCATTATATTTTATAAGTAAATTCAAACCAGAATTAAATCATATTATGCATTAAATATAAGCCATGCATCAATTAGCAAGCCTCCAAATTATGCTGGCCTACCCTCTAAAATGTATGCAGAGCTCCTAGAGGCTGGAAGGTAGAACTGAAGATGCAGAAATAGTTGTCCCAGCTATATAGCTCTTACTGGATTGGAACCACTGGTTTGCTTCAAGGCAATTCACGGGCACAATGTCTATGTAAGATATGACCCAACCCCACTCCCTCCAAACAAACCCAACCCTGATATCTCTAGAGTCAAATCTCAGTAAATTGAGTAGTTAGCTACCAGTCTGATAGTCCCATCATCTGATTTATTAACCAAGGATATTACAGCAATTGAAATATAAGAATTGAACAATCACATCAGTATTTGCTATGTTGTTTGATTAATATTTTAAAATACTGTATTGCAAGAAATAATGTAACAACCCACTAAGAGGCAGTATTGTACCAGAAAATCCTAAATCACTCCTCTTCACTGAAATCCATATGTTCAAGAGTTCCCAAAAGCTGCCAAGATCTGTTATAGTGATAACAGTTGTCTCAGAAGTTTCAAGAAAAGAACCAGACATGTAGCTAAAGTCAATAATTTAGAAGCCAGGCAAAAGTAAAAAAGTAATTGCTGGACAGCTGGTACAAAGAGTAGTCCTGTGGCACCTTAAGTCTATAACTTTAAAATCCAATAGTCCTGTAGCACCTTAGAGACTAACAAAAATAAATGTATATTATCATGAGCTTTCATGGCAAAACTCACTTGCTCAGATTAGCAGAGTCATCTGAGTCTCTTCAGATGAAGTGGGTTTTACAGAAGCTCATGATACTCTACATATATTTTTGTTAGCCTCTAAGCCAAGGTGCCATAGGATTGACTACTCAGTTAAGTTACAGAGTAATGTGGCTACCACAGCCCCTCTGTGACAGCTTATGTAGCCTTGTATTTGTGTAAGTAATAAGTCAGTTAGTTATAATGAATGTATGTTACAGCAAAGGTTTGAATTAAACTTAAACACAAGATGTAGGCCTCAGACAGACCAGGCAGCTTTGTTAACTTAGCTCCAGTTCCGTTTGATGTTAGCATATTGAAGTGAAGAGACGGAACATCGTAATGCATAAGAATATAGTGTTAGATAAAACTTTGTAATAGAGAAGGAAGTTTAATATGTTGAGAGACCTTGTAACTTTGTTGAAGTGACTAGAAGTATCCTCTTTGTTCCATGCTAAAATTATGTAAATGCATTTTTTTGTGAGAATGAGAGCGAGAAAGTTTTGAGAAGAGATAAGTGTGAAGGTTATTGCATGACCAGATGGCCAAAGGAAGAGCCAGAAACTCAGAGGCACCAAACAGCTATCAATCAAGCAATGTACTTTGAAGATGGGGATTGGACCGGGGCAGACTGACGAACCCTGAAGTTAGTGGCGAGCACCCCTTTACAGGGAACCGATAACTTTCGCTTGAAAGACAACACCCCTGAAGGGTCATCAGCATACGGATATCAAATAACTGTATGAGAACAACTTCTCAATAAGCATATGTCGCAGGAAGATTGATTGTGGTGCTGAGTGATTAAGTAGGCCTGACAAGACAAAAGGCATAGAATCACATGGAAGGAAAATCCTATAAATAAAGGATGGGGTGTCTGCTATGGTTTTTCAGGTTCTGTCCTGCTACGACCGTGGAGCATCAGTCCAGACTGACAAGAATCCGGCTCCTTCCTTTCACCCGACCTATCTAGCCAATAGGCTGGGCCTAGCAACAGACTGGTTGCATTCCATCAGCAGGACGTGTGTGTGTTGTGTGTGTGTGTGTGTGTGTGTGTGTAAATGCATATGCTACTTTGTTATGTTAGCAATAAATACGGCATGTGGCTTTATCCCCTGAAAAAGATCCTGTGTGCTTCTTTTAAGCATAATACTTGTACAGGCTGACTTAGTGAGACTGCCTGGTGAGTAAGATATGCAACATCAGGCTTACTTCTTGTTTTTTAAGAAGTCTGCAAATAGATCAGCCATAGGACAAGTGCAAATAGAACACTATGGAGCCCGAAAAAAGGTAGCCATCTTTCATAGTTAGTTCTTGGTACAATATGTACATGTGCAGCAGATATTCTTACTAGTTGACTTGAAACCATCTTTTGAATGCAAAATAAGACAATAGTTTGAGTTTAACATTAATACTCCAAATGATGGAGATTCATCACATCCTCTGCTCAACTATTCCAATAGTTAATAACCTTCACTACTAAAAATATACAATTTTTCATTTGTCTAATTTCAACTTCTAGCCATTAGATACATTTATGCCTCAGTCCGCTATATTAAAGAGCCCTGTAGACCATGATCTAGCTAACTCTTAATATTCTCTAAATAAACTAAACATAAGGCTCTCCTTAAGTTCTTGTGTCTAGCCCTTTCACTTCATTTTAAAATTTAATAGATTGAAATAAGAGATACATATTCAACAATAAAAGGCACAGGAAAATGTCTATTACATTTCTTTGAGTGCACTCCAAGCACAATATTGCACGTTATTTATGCATATACATTTTAACACAGAGATCCATATATATTACACATGTGATAGACTGTATAGACTATAGCACAAAGTACCCATTCAAAACAGAAAGATAGGGTTTAAGTTTAAAGCACTCTCTCTGCGGGTAGCTAGAATGTGCTTTTTCTCACATGTAAAAAAAAGTGTCAACTTTTAGTAATATAGCATGGGGGAGGCAGGGCTCAAAGCACAAAATTTGACAGCTGGCATGTTTTTGTTCTATGTTTATAATCAATAGGTCAGGGGCAGAGATAAGCATACACTGGAAAAAATGGATAGACTCAACTTGTAAAAATATTAATTTTCATGCAGACACTTGCTATTGGAGTCTTTGAGTAAAAAAACTCCCCCTAAAAATTATGTTTGAAAATTCCAACTAAACGTAGATTATGTTTTCTGTGTGATGTGATTCAGTGGCAATTAAAGAGTTTAAGTTGTCAGTGTTTAAACAAACCTTATTTCACTGAATCATACAAATGACTATCAGTTATTTGACGAGTTTATGCTTTTGCCCTTCATTGGCCTTTATTAAAGCTGTCATCTTTACATTTGAATGGATGCTACTACTTCTTCTAATATTGCTTCTTTTGGCATAATTTTATGACAGATCATAAAAGCTTGTCTATAACAAAGGATTTCATTCATCCATCTGTTTATACTTATTAGTGAATTATAAGTTATGTAAATGGAAACAAAAACACAGTCATCTGAACATGCAGCATGTCACTAAAGTGATAAAGGTGAAATGTAGCACTGTTAATTTCTGAATGTTAACTTGATCAAGTTAATTAAGTAAGTAAATAAGTATGGTACATACCAAAGCATCAGTTCTGGAAGAATTCATTTGTTATGTAAAAATGCGTGCTCAAACCTACCAAATAACCAATGCTACAGTCAAGATCATTCACGCTATTCATATGACAACTTGCATTTCCATCAATTCTTTCATGTATGAAAAATACGATTGTGTAAGTGGCTATAAAACACTCTGCCTTGTGAAATGTAAAGCATGAATGTGCTGTGTCATTATTCAAGTTAATACATCGTAGGAAAAGAATTATAGCACAATATATTTATCCTTCATAATATATCTACCTCGTTTTAAAAAAAGTAAAACTTGGTCAATCTAACACCATTTGCAATAGTAAGGGATCACAGTTTGTGTCTGTAGCATTGTTTTTTTGATAGGCTTGAAGTCAGCACCTCCTTGGCTCATGATATAATCTGAAAAATTTTCCTTAAAAAGCAATTTTCTTTATTCCACATGAAACTGTTGTGTACCAGCAATGCAATCTAAGGTAATGTCTACACAGCAGCAATTTGTATGGGATGCATAAAAATAATTCCTTCTACATGAACTTAGAAAACAACAATGGTCCTGTAGTACCTTCAGGTGCATCTACACAGCACCCTAAACTCGAAATAAGATACGCAATTTATGGTACGAAAATTGCACATCTTATCTCGGATCTATTTCAAAATAGCTTATTTTGAAATTTGGCGCATCTTTATAGCACCAGATTTTGAAATAACATGCTATTTCAAGCCATTCCTTATTCCTTATGCAACAAGATTTACTGGGATGGTGAAACAGCATGCCCATTATTTCAAAAAATATTTTGAAATATCGGGTGATTTGTGTAGACACGGGATAGCTATTTCAGCTGTGCAGTGTAGTTGTACCCTTAGAGACTAACAAAAATATATAAATAGTATCATGAGCTTTTGTGGGCACAACCCACTTCTTCAAGAAGTCATCTGAAGAAGTGAGTTGTGCCCACGAAAGCTCATGGTACTATTTATATATTTTTGTTACCCTCTGAGGTGCTACAGGACCATTGTTGTTTTTTTAATTTTTTAGTTACAGACTAACACGGCTACCCCTCTGAGACTCCTCCTAAATAGTAATAGGTAGGACCACAAAATTTGCTATGCAGCCTCCTCTTATAACTTAAAGCAAGATTAGGGTTTGGTTTTGTGTGGGGGGGGAGGGTCTGCAGATTCCCCCCCCCACACACACACGCATACAGTGATGCATAAAACGATACAGAAAAGAGACAATCAACACGGAAGTGAAAGTGGCTGGCCTGGGTCGTGACCCTCCCAGGACTGCCCCAGTTCCAAGCCTCTCACCCTTCAGATGTTATTTAGGGAATGTGAGGGGGCTGCAGCTCCCCCAAATCATACAAGAATATTGCTGACTATTCTATTTTGTCTGAGTTTAACTGAGGAGCATAGGGGCAAATGAACCTGGACCTGCCCTAGCTGGGGGACATGCACCCCTGCCCCAGTTGTGCCCACTGGAGCTGCAACGAACCCATGGAGAGGTGCTTCTCACCTGGCCCTAACCTGCTGCAGTGAGAGAGGGCTGGGGGCAGCCTGCATAGTGAACTCCTAATCCCGAGCCCCACTGGAGAGCAATGATTTTAAATGAAGAAAAACAAACATTTTTCGAGTTAAGGTCGCAAGCAAGCCAGGTAAATCTTCTAGTTAGAAATAAAGTCTAAATGGGGTTTGCTCTAAAAAAGATTAATGAGGCCCATGAAGTGGAGAAAATAAATTATAATAATAAACAGGGCTCACCAAGCGGCGGCAAGCCCCGCTCGCTAGCCACGCGGTTCTGCGCTCTGCGCATGCGCTTCCGGGGTATAATCTACACTGCACAGCTGAAATAGCTATCCCGTATCTACACAAACCACCTGTTATTTCAAAATATTTTTTGAAATAACGGGCATGCTATTTCACCATCCGGGTAAATCTCATTGCATAAGGGATAAGCAAGTAGATTACAAACAACTCACCATGGGCGAGTAGATTACATTGTTTGTTGAGCCCTGATAATAAATGAAAGGAGAGGAGAGCTAAAAGGGGTGAGCTAACAGGCTGACTGGAGATAGGGGCCTTGAGAAGCCATAGCCCTGAATCCCTAGGGGAAAAGCAGTGGACAATAAGTTTATTGAAGGGGCAAAAGCCTGAGCTAAGGCATGGGAACAAATAGTAGTGGATAAGGCTTGTGAAGAGGAAGTGACCACCTGAGCTAGCTAGACTGAACGTTATATTTTGTATTATATTTGTTGGGCATCAGTATAGGACAGCAGAAAGCTGTAAAGCAATCTGGGAGAACATTTCTACAACTGAGGTAGGCCAAGAGACACTGTGTGAGGTGGAGGGAGCGGAAGGAGAACTGAGGCAAAAGTTTCTGTAGAACCAAAGCAAGTCTGGGGAAAGGGCAGAGAGAAACATCCTGGGGCTGCAACTTTGCCACAGGTTAGTTCAAGTCAATATTTCTATACTATAGGGTTGGTTTCATTAAGTATAACCTTAAATTGTTAATTTCTGTCTTTCAGTAGTTGGTATATTTTTAAATGAAGACTGTTCAAATTATATTTCCTTAAATGCTTGCCCTTTACAAACTCCCAAACAACAACTATTTTTCTCCAGGAATATGTTGCCTCACATTTCTCAGTTTCTCTGCTGGGTAGCTGTTAAAATGATTTATGTTTATGTAAAAGATTAGAGTCAGCTGTTCAAGTGTCCTGTATACACTTCACCGTACTCCTTTTGATTTTACCCTTCTAAAATGGATAACTTAGTATTTATCTTTAACTGTATGTTCCTTCAAAGTCTAGACCCAGCTGTCTCTTGTAATTACCTTTCAGTGACAGAGTATTTGTTTTGACTATGTTTAAAAGTGCTAGCGTTTAAGTGGTCACAAGTAGGCTTTGAAGTTCACATCCCCCACAAAGATAAATAGAGGACATTCACAGCTCTGCTGTAATCCTACCAGTCTTTGGTTACAGCAGACTCTAGTGTACTGATTTCATGGTGACACCAATGGAGGAGGGATTAGATATTTCAGGATTTTTTTAAAAATTAGTTTTTAAAGAAATATACAAGATGATCCTTAAAACCTATATTCATAACTAGGTTTTGTCACTTCACTCATGACAACTGGTAAAAGGATATTATGCCTTTGAGAAACAAGCACTCTCTTCTGCTGATACAGAGCTGCTTGTGCTGCATACCTTACAGCAGTACTACTGTAGTAATACACTGTGTTGCTGGAAGGTGTTGTGCAGTGTACACATAGCCTAAGTTTCACAGTGCATCTTAGGGTCCTAGGTGCCCAAGTCACTTTTGAAAAGAGAGACTTAAGTGTTCCAATGCTGAGTGGAGCAACACCTAAATATCTTTAAGACTGGCCCCATAAGACCTCGGGAGACAGAGAAAATTTCTGTATAAAGGAAAGTCTTCCAAAAAGATATCAATTTTATTAAAGCAGGCTACACTACAAATTACCGAGTAGTTCTTATGTTATCACAAAGAAAAGCCTTGGTTTCTTCATGTAGTCCATGTATCCTCTGACATGTAATAGAAGAAACCAACCAGCCAGATTATGCAATGCTCTTTGGTCTCAAAATGTTTCCTCCAATGCCCACGCATCTCAATCTCACTCAAACACTTTATTGGAGAAGGGGGATAGAAACAGACCCGCTCAATCTGATCCCTAATCACATGCGTCAGAGGGCTTCTTAAGCTTCATCGTCCAACCAGTTTGCTATTTTTAGCCCAACATCATGTTAATAATGTAGCCTTCTTACAGTTAGAGAATCTGCCCAAAATACTGTAAGTGGAGAACCCACCCAAAAGTGTTTATGCTATGTGGATTAAGAATACCTTGGCTAGGCTATATTTCAGGAATTCCTTCTGAAAGGCTTAGTGTTTTACATCAGTACTCCCATGGCTTGATGTATCGTAGGATTAAGCAAGGTGCCTTTGGATAGCTGTCTATTTTAAAAGATAAATAGAGGTCTACAACAAGGTTCCTCTCTACAGTGAGAAATAAAGCCAACTATACCTGTTCCAAAGCTTAACTTGGTATTCTTAAAAAACAACCACTGGTCTAGCAGTACCTTAAAGACTAATAAAACACATAGATGGTATCATGAGCTTTTGTGGGTACAACCCACTTGAAAGGGAAATGTTAGTATAACAGATTCTAACATTTGATACACATAAGGCTGTATTTACCCCTAAAATATTTACCCCTAAAATGTAGTATATATACTATATTTTCCCACAAGGATATTTCAGTATTCACATTTTCAGAGTAAATAAGTGCACATGCTAGTGACCTGTTCACATACTAGTGCAGGGCTAGGAAAAATATGATTCACAAGCCAAACCAGGCACACCAGGCCACCACCCAACGGGTGCTTGGGGGAGGGGAGGAGAGGCTTCTCATGCTGTTCCCCCCCCAGAACAGTCCCATTGGCTGGTTCCCGGCCAATGGGAGCTGTCTGTTTGAAGCACAGGTAGCACATGGATTACCCCTCCCTCCAGGCTTGCAGCCATTCACAGATGCACATGGCCCCTGCAATCTGTGCAGGGCAGGGTAAGCAGGGAGCCAGCCTGAGAAACCTGATAGACTGCTGGCCGAGAGTCACCCAGGTAAGTCTTCTGGCCAGAGCCTGCCTCTGGCACCTCAGTTCCTTCCTCTCTCCCAACCTTCTGCTCCCTCTTCTGCACCCCAATCATCTGCCCCATGTCACAACCCCCTCCTACTCTAGGTCGCATCCCAAACCTCTGCACCAGGTCACAATCACCTCCTTCATCCAAAGTCCCTCCCAGAATCCACACCCCCTTCCTGCACTCCAATTGCTTACTCCAAGCTCCCTTCTACACCCAACCTTTATCTCAGACCCCTCACCTCCTCCATTAACATCATGGAAGAATGCACCTCTTGACCAATGTCCAAATTCTTGGAGTGGCCTCCCTCATCAAAAATTATTGTACACCCCTGTGCTAGTGCATTTGAGTCTTCATTCAAATGTTCATGCATATTGGTTGGGGGCTAAAACATACACATTTCCTCTTGGCTACACGTATCCTTTAAGAATAGTCTATAGGCAGTCCTCAATGCTACTGATTTTCCTCTGATGTTTAAAGCTGTTAAACGTTGCTTCACTTAACTTCATCTTGTGAAAGTGAGAAGAAAGGAAAGCCATCAGGAGTAATCGTCAACATCTGCTAAAACCACTAACAAAAGAGACTTTGGAGACATTTGTTTATACAACAGAAATTCTAGTCTGACTGCTGCAAATAATTTGCAGTTGATTTCTAAGAAAGATTAGAGTAAGTTTAAAAATTGCTGGGCTACCAATTATCGCATCATCTGAAGAAATCATAGCAACATCAGTTGTTTACCAACAGAGAATCTAACACAAACACCTTGTTATGTTCAGGAACTATTTAGGAATTCCTCCTGAAAGGCTCAGGCTATGTCTACACTGCTGGGCGGGCGGGGGTTCCAAAAAAAGTACACAAATAGCGAACTGCAATTTGCATACCTTTTTCCAATTCTTTTTTCGAAAGAGGGTTTTCTGACATTTGACCCGTCTACATGGGGCCAAATGTGGGGAAAAATCTCCTCCTTCAGAAGAACCCTTATTCCTCATAAAATGAGGAATACAGGGCTTCCAGAAGAGCGCATCTGCTCTTCCAAAAAAAAATTCAGAAGAGCAGATGCATTCCCTAGATGCAGCGGAGTTTTTCCAGGATACTTCTGGTATCCCAGAAAAACTTCATAGTGTAGACATAGCCTCAGTGTCCTCACTGATTGCTCTAAAGCTTTTTTCAGTACTTTCATGAGGTGTACTAAGTTTGCTCAAATGGAAACCTTGTCTTAAAAACTGATGAAATCACTGCAAACCAAACCATGAGAAAATATTAACACTGCCAGATCAACCAAACTTCTGAGAGCAAATGGTGCAGTCACAGGCAGTGGGATTGTTTCTTAACAACTGTAATCTTCTGAAGCATTACATTCATCTTGAGACTAATCAATCAGAATGAGGTTAAAAAGCTACGTATGAACAAACAGTAATATATCCTGTTTAGCTGGCAATGTGAAATAGTCTTTATCTATCAGATGGTTTCTGAGGCATTCAAGAATTAAAGAACACTCTTGGGACTCCGTGATCACATACCTAAAGACCGGCCAGACTCCAGGCCTGCCAACTTTTCTGCAAGGGTGGTGATTAGAGACCTGTGCCTCTCTGAACTGCTGCAAGAGCGCTGCGATGTGAAACTTTGAGGGCTGGGGAAGCAGTCTAGGCAGTGCTAAGGGCTGACTGCCCTAGGCCCCGCCACTTCTGGGGGCACAGAGCTGGACACCCCTCCCATTTTACCCCAGCTCCTTGCTGCCAGACTCAACTAAGGCACAGAGTTTGAAATAGTTCCACACATACCATTGGCAGAATTCCCTGCAACAGTCTCACTAGGTCCACAGGTTATCCCAACAGTCCTTTTGATAGTAAAACAGATTCCATTCCCCCAAAGCACACTGGATAGTCCTGTGCTAGGCTTACCTTGCCCTAACGGGCTTTGGCAGTCTGCCATCTCTGCAGAGGTGCTAGCCTGGTACTTTCCACATGAGCAATCAGGCCACTGCTGAGCTGTCCTCTTCCCATTTTTTAACTGCTCCTACATTACCTGACAGCAAGCACAAGTGTAGCAAGGAGGGGTTGGGGGGGAGGGGAGGAACAACACAGCTGCTCATTAACCCTTGTTGGCTCAGTGTGAGATAGATATACCTCATCATAATGATGTTCAAAATATTCCATTCCTGAAGGAATAACCATGTGTAATGAACCTAACACTATAGGAACCTCTCTTGGGTCAAGTCATCATGTTAAACCTGTGACTCACAAAGTGTCTCAAATTTTATTCCAATTCTTACAAAAGGCCATCACTAGGAAAATTGCAATTTTTCTTCAGTCCCTCATGTGAACTCTTAAGGCAGGGTGAGTTTCATTTTCTAAGTTGAGAGAACTGGTTCAGATAAAGTGGGAATCACATGTATGTTCAAAACTAGAACAAAAGCTATTCAAAAGATTTTGGGTGCATATTTTCTTTTCTTTTTATTTATTTTCACGTGTGTCTGAAATTTCTGTCTTGACTGAATGCAAACATACTGAAACAATGTTCTCACAGCTTCTGTGGTTAAGACTGAACCAGAAAGCATTGGAAAGCTAGCGAAATTCCAGGCCACCGAAGTTTGGATAAAATGAAAATCATACAAAATGTGAATGTTTATCCAAAACCTAAATATTCCATGGTTTGTCCCATCACTAGGATGATTGTAATAAAAATTTTACATTATAGGCATCTCAATTGTTCAGAACTTGCTTTCCTCTTCAAACTTAGCATAGCTGCTTACTCACTTATCAAAGCCATATGCTCAAAGGCCTCAATCCTGAAAAACACTAATGTAGTTTTCAAAGCAGGTAAGAGCTCCCACCAACAGTAATGATTTGGGATCTGCATTTTGACTGGCTAAGTCAATAGAAATTAGTAATGGGCAAGGTTCCAGTGGCTGAGATGTAAAAGTTTGAAACAGCGAAGATTTCAAGTGATTTCTTATTTGAACTCCTTCACCCAGACCACACATCATATTGCTATAGATATAAAATGGGCTGATATTTAAGTAAATACAGAATATGATACAAAAACATAATCTTGGTTCCAGCAAGCACAATATATCCAGGCACCAAAAAAAAGTTCACACAAGTATCAAAAATTTAAGTTATTACAATTCTATTTGAAGCAGATGCATGTCTGCTATTTCTGCTTTATATTTCCACTTAGGTATATTATCCAAATTAACCTTATAGAAGTCTTATAGGAGTATTTTTCCAGACGCATCACACTGATTTTCTCTCTCAAAAAGAGAGGGGAAGAAGAATTGAATGTAGAGGCTAAGCAGGAAACAGCAAGGATACTCTATTCAATATTAACTTTAGATTTCAGTGTCTTGCCCACCATCACCTCCCCATGATTTAATTCCTGTCTCAGTAAAAATGGCTTGATATAAAAATTTAACTGGGGGAAATCCCAATTCTTGGGCGACAGGACAGGGAGGTAAACAGATGAGCAGGCTGAAAATAGAATGTCTGTGCTAACTACCATACAGGGAAATGGGTTAGTAAGCTGAGTGACAGAACCAGCTAAGATAAGTAGAGGGAACAATTATTTACAATGAACAAGATAACAATGGACAAAATAAGTTGGAAACATAAAGATAAAAGTAAAGAATAAATCGGATCTGGTCAAAACATGGCATACAGGCATTTGTTCCTAATGAAGTAGCTAAGGCAGACCCAAAATGTGTAAAAGCAATCTATAAATAAAATGCAATAAAATGTGTATTTACTATATATTAGAGAGAGGCAGTCTGTCTGTTCAAGAAGTCCTGCTAAACAAGTAAGAGATAGGAACACCAAATTCAGTATACTGCTGCCTCTTATCATAACTTAAAGCAAGTTAAGGATTTGGTTCTGCCAGGAAAATGGGATGAACCTGGAATGGGATTGCTTCTCAAAAACCAAACAGAAAAGAGACAGACTCAATAGGCAGGGGTTGGCTGGAGATGCACCTTGCCTCCATCCGTGACTGCCCCAGTCCTGAGCCTCCCACCCACCAGGCACCTTTTACAGCAGGACAGAAAGGGAGAATTGAAGCTTCCCATCCTCTGATTCATACAGGGATGCAGAAAACCATACAGAAAAAAAGAGACAGAATCAGCATGCAGGTAAAAGGGGCTGGCAGAGGACGCCTCTCCTCCAATCCATGACTTCTTCAGCCCCGAGCCCCAAATACTCTTATGGGAACATGGCTGGCTGTTCCCCTTCGTCAGGGAGTGAGGGGAAGTACAGAGTTTGCTGTAATTCTCACTCTGGCAGGGGACTTGGAGCACAGGGAACAAATGTTGTCTGACTGGGAAAGGTCCAGATTCACGTGCATCTCCCCCAACTATGCCTGCTGGAGCTGCAGTGGCCATGGAGAGGCACTTCTCACCTGGCTCCAATGTGCTGTAGTGAGAGAGGGATGGGGTAGTCCTTTCTCCCCAGGGCAGCCTCAATACTGGACCCCTCATCCCCAGTTCCACTCCAGAGCAATGACTTAAAAGAAGAAAAACAAATATTAATTGAGTTGTTAATAAATGAGGTGCCATGAGATGGCAGCCAGAAATATGTGGCACAGTTCCTGGGCTTTGGAGAATGAATAAAATATTTTGCTGGGTATACCAAGTGGGGTCAGCTGGAAAGCCCCCACCTCTGTCCTTTTTTCTTACACAAGGGCTGTGTCTAGACTGGACAGTTTTTCCGGAAAATCAGCCGCTTTTCCGGAAAAACTTGCCAGCTGTCTACACTGGCCACTTGAATTTCTGCAAAAGCACTGACTTCCTACTGTAAGAAATCAGTGCTTTTTGCGGAAATACTATGCTGCTCCTGTTCGGGCAAAAGTCCCTTTTGCGCAAAACTTTTGCGCAAAAGGGCCAGTGTAGACAGCTGAGATTTGTTTTCCACAAAAAAGCCCCGATCGCGAAAATGGCGATCGGGGCTTTTTGGCAGAAAAGCACGTCTAGATTGGCACGGACGCTTTTCCGCAAAAGGTGCTTTTGTGGAAAAGCATCCATGCCAATCTAGACACTCTGTTCCAAAAATGCTTTTAACGGAAAAGTTTTCCGTTAAAAGCATTTCCAGAAAATCATGCCAGTCTAGACATAGCCAAGGGGGAAAAGTGTTTGTTTTCCTATTTTATTATGCAATTTGTTGTTTTTGTAATGTAATTTAAAATAAAAAATCATCACTATACTCAAGAGTTCTCTGTAACTGTGCCAGTGATTAACTCCAAATATATTTTACCATCCCACCGCATCATTGGTCTCGGTGCTGTGCTCTTTGTTAATTTAGTTTATAAAACCGATCAGTACCGCAGGTACAGTTTCCATATAGTCCAACCGCTTTGCAGTTTGAGGTTGAGTTATTGGCCTGCTTTTCAAACTTTAACAATAATAATGTATTGCTTGAGCAATGATGCCACCTCAGGATATTGTCAGGAGTTTCATGATAACTACTGCCTTAAAGCCCCAGCTCCTGGAATCAATTGGTTACGTGATGATTTCAACCTTCATTCTTAAAAAAAAGATTTTAGAGCTCTTGGCTGTTGTAGCCAGACAGCCCCCCCTCCCCCATCTCATCCATCTTATTTGCCTCTCTGAGGTTCCTGAAGCATACAGGACAGAGAAGGAGCAATAAAATCAGCATAGTCTATGCTGGCTCATCTGATCCTGAGAAGCTGAAAACATAGATATGAGGAGAGAATGATTAAGGCAATAAGCTGGCCTCGAGGCTGCGAGAAGTACCCGGCTGGCACCCATGTTGATACGAACACACAGTCCCTGGAAGAGGAATTTCCCACTGAGAAAAGAATGCCCAGTACTTCCAATTTAGTTATCTCTCTTACAAGTGTAAATTAAGTTCACAACTCCCTTGTAAGAACTGGTCTCACAAAAGACAGACCAGCACCATTTGGCATCACAGATAAGAAAGAGAAATACGTGACCCCAATGGGTATAAAGATGGGTACAGCAGCACACTCACTTTTGAGTGTCATTCTACCCTTTACCTGCCGGTAGGGTTAGGTTCTATTGGGACGCCCACCTCGTATTTTCGTCTTTCCTAGGAATTGAGAGACCGGCCCTGGCCTGACACGCTGGAGTCGAGAGGCACAGAAGGGGGTAAAAATTGTACCTGGATGTGGTCCTCTGTCTTAAGTGTACACAGACTTAGAGCTTTTTAAAGGTTAAGCTGTTACTTGGTACTATTATTTCTGTTTTTCCTATCTTTATCTTCTTTGTAACCATTTTTAAGATCTATATTTTGCTAGCAGTTAAGAAATAGAACAATAGCCATTGCAACCATATGATTTATAAGCTTCCTCAATAAACCTGTAACTGTTTAAGCTTTAACCTGACTCCTTCAGTTGCTGTAACAGAACCAGGCACAATTTAAAAGAACTTTAGCCGGTCTTAAGGGACAGATATAGGGAGAGCTTGGGCATTTGGATTTGTGTCACTCCCAGGTGGCAGATCCGTTGGGGCACTTCTCAGCCTCCCCCAGGCTGCCCGCTGCAAAGGAATCACAGATTCTAGCACCTAAAATCTGAAGTGTAATAAGCTCTCCCTGCAAACTTATTGGGGCACTCGTCAACCTCCTCCAGGTTGCCCGCAAGGGACCCCGGTTTCAGCAGTTGAAGTCTCGGGTGCATAGCACACACACACACCACTCACTGCCCTGACCGTCGGCTGACAGCTGTGGAGAAAGCTTCAACAAGCTCAAAAAGCAGAAGGCAAGTAAAAAGAACACCAAATCTATTATTTTCACATAATCTCATGAATTTTGGACATTTGGTGGTAGTAATACAGCTCTAGAGATTAAAATGCTTGTAACAGGCTCACTCACCACTGGGGGCACCCCTTATGGCTGGGTCTAAGGATCTGCTCTCCTCAGGACTATCCCCCGCTCCCGTCACTTGCTTGCCCCACAACCTCTCTTGCTCTGCAGGACTTGCGTGTGCTCTATGACTCAACCCTCCAGATGGAGGTACTATGTAGTTTTCCTCTTGCAGGAAAGGGAAATGACACCTAACCAGCATCCCAAATCAGGCAGTTCTCTCTAATTCTTGGGCTGTGCTGTTTTCCCCTAGCTGGTAGGAGGACCCAGGCCTGCTTCTTACTCTGGGTTCCAGCCCAGGGGCCTTGTAATCAGCAGGCAAGAGCTACACAGACTCAACACTCACAGCTCTTTCCTGGGCTTCTTGCCATTCTATTGCTCCTCAAAACCCTCCAATCAGAGACAGGAGAGCAACTGCAGACTTTCTGCCTATAGTCCCCTTCTGCTTCATACTAACCTATCTACCCTGTTCCTTCCCATCTGGGTTTCATCTTCACTTGGTGCCTATTAATCCAGCTCTCCCTCAGGTGTGGACTAAAAGGTTAACTGTCCTCTTCAGAGTCACCTTAACCCTTTCAAGGCAGGTTTGGTGTGAGCATCTCATCCCAAGGTCTAACAACAGTACTTAGGGTGACCATATCTTCCTAAAGGAAAACGAAACACTGCCTGGAGCCAGCCCATGGCCACCTAACCCTCTGCACATTCAATTGGCCCCAAGACCCTCTGCTGCCTGCCCATATGGGGGTGGCCCAGCTCAGGGGAGCCACCAAACTCTCCAGGCCCCTAGGAGAGATGTGTGTGTGGAGGACGGGGGACTCTGTGCTTTCAGAAAAGGTGGAGCCTCAGGTGGAAGGAGTGGGGGCAGCTAGTCCTCACTACTGCCTGAATTGTTGTACACCCCTCCCCCCTCCAGCTTCCAAAGCTGCCCAGAGTGTGCCATGGCACTCCAGCCAGGCTTCAGGTGTCACTGCTGCCACAGAAGCAGCAGTGGCTAGGAGCCCCAGGCCCTGTTGAATCGCTGGACCCTGGGACAATTGCCCTCTTTCCCCATTCCTCCCAGGCTGGAGGGCTTGGTCCAGCCTGAGCAGCTCTCCTGAACAAAAGCGCCGACCTCCCCTCTACCTCCCCACCCCACCCCCATTCCACTTCTTTCCCCAAGTCCCCACTGTCACCCCACATCTTCCCACGTGGCTCTGCCCATTCCGCACCTTCCCTCAAACCTCCCCGCAACTCACCTCTTCCCCAACATCTCTCTGGAGTGCCCCATCCCCACTCCTCCCAGAGCATCCTGAAAGCCACCAGACAGCTGTTTGCAGCAGGCAGGAGGTGCTGGGAGAGGGAAGAGGGAAGAGTTGAGCAGGCAAAAGGTGCTGGGCAGCGGGTTCAGAAGGGGAGAACTTGGCTGCCAGGGAGTGTTGGACACCCACTAATTTTTTCCATGGGTACTTCATCCCCATTTTTCTCCAGGGGTACTCCACCCACCAAGTTGGCACCTAAGGCCCCAAGCACTCTCTCCTGCATAGGGCTGGCATTGCCACTTGGCCTCCCACACACATGTTCCTCTGTGCCCTGTTAGAGGTTGCACCCCAATTTTTGGCAAAACTCTGCATTTGTCCCATTTGCTCACGCCAACTTTAGCAAATTGGATGGCCAGGACAGGGCTTAAAAAAAGGGACAGTCCTGGCCAAATCAGGACATGAAGTCACACTAAGTAAAATGGTGACTCTTCATACAGCATTTGTTTAATCTGGGGGAATTTCTAACTACAACTTCATGCAGACTAAACTTTAGTATATTCCCAGAGCACTTTCTTTCCATTAAAATATTTTCAGGATTACAACAGTGGAAAATAAACCTTAATACATTTTATGGGAATAGTAAATCTTTCATAAACATTTAAACATGGCTAAAAAAATATAAATCCCAATACCCTATTGCAAATTCTTAGTGGGAATTTCTGTTTAATTTATTCTCACTTCTGTTTTATTGCCAAATTTATTTATGGCATTGCAAAAGAGTGCCACCAGATTTACTGGATGGGTCTCATGCAACCAACATGGTGTTCCTATGGATTAACAGATTATTGCCATTTTGCTGGTTTAATAGTTTAATTATCAGTTGGTTCCACATCTCTGGTTTACCTGGGAAATGTTACACATTCCTAGTAATGTGATAATGTGCATCAAAGATTTATAGTTCAGTATACAATAGAATTAATATCTGAGAAACTCACAGACTGCAATATTGAGTGCCTCGAATGAGCATGCCGTCCATTTTACACTAGTAGCAATAACTAATTGAAAGAGTTCACTGAGGGCTTAATCAAGGGATTTGCTGAGCATGTGTAATCATCAAGAATCTCCAGTTTACAGAAAGGGAGGGGAAACTCAGTTTGAAAGGTGAAGTGACTTTCCTAAAGCTGCAGAGTACATCAGTGGTAAACAGGCTTGAATCACAGGCCTTTCTGAGTCCCTGTCATGTACTCATTCCCCTAGACCAGGATGGGGAACCATTTTTGGGTCAGGGGCCACTGACCCACAGAAAAATCAGTTGGGCAGGAGGCAGCAGTGGCTGGATGCCAGCGCAGCTCTACAATGCTGGGTTGGGGAAGGAGCTCTGACTAGATCCAGGCAAGCCAGGGACAGTATCTGGCCCCTGGGCCTTAGGTTCCCCACCCTAATACTAGCGAATCAGCAGGGCCAGTCTTAACCAATTGGCAGCCCCGGGCGACCACTCGGCTTGCCCGTAGGGTTGCCAGATGGTTTTAAAAAAATACTGAACAAAACTTTGTCCAAAAAATATAAATAAATAAAATGGTCGGGGAGTACAGGGAAACCTGGGGGGAGGATTCGGGAGGTTGGGTCGAAATGTGGTTGTGGCCCACCCCTAAAACTGGCTCCGTCAGCAGCTTCTTGAAAATGGTGGCCCCGGGCTCTGCCAATCAGTTATAAAATTAAGAAAAAATAGTGTCATATGGTTTCATGGGCAGTTGGTGCAGGCAGAAGTGGGGGAGGCAAACCCTTAGCCCCACCTCTAGCTCCGCCCCTTCTGCTGAGGCCCTGTCCCATCCCCGCCCTGCCCTAAGGAGGGAGACCAGTGCACTGTGTGTGCCCCCTACTACAGGGAGGGAATGTGAATGGGCAGACATGCACTCACCCTAGCCTCCCAGATCCTAGAGCACTGGGAAAGGGAGGAGGGCACACCGCACACCCTCAGCCCTGGACCACCAAGGGAGGGAGGAGGCCTTCTGGCTTCACTATCCCCGCCCTGGAGTATGGGAAGAGTGGGCACAGTAACACTCCGTTCCTAGTATGCCTACAGCAGGTGTTTTAGGGGTGGAGTGTGAGCGGGGCCAGGCTGGTGGTTTGAGAAGGCAAAGCCTTCCCCCGCTTAGGCTACTGGATGCCCACATGTAGTTTCCTTGTTTTGACACACCAGAAACACACTGCTATGGAATAGTCAGCATTTGCTAAGCAGTACTGTGCTCTTGTCACAGATCTCAACAAAGTATTAGTAAAATTGAGGAGATATCACTGCATGGGAATTGACAAATGATGAGTTGTGAATGGTGATCCCTCCATGTGATTAGAAGTTAGGAAACTACCAAAGAGAACTCCAGTATATTCCCAATAGTAGCATGGTAACACAAAGAATCCCAACCATAGACCTTCACTTTATTTGACACTTAATATTATGTAGTTGACTGTAAATCTATTTCAAATGCTGTTCCCCAGGAGAAAGGGGTGGGGAGGAAGGGGGCAGAAGATCCTTTCTACCACATTTTCTTTACAAAGCTTAATGTAACTATATTATCACACTGTGTCGGTTACTCAGCATGTAATATTTCATTTAACTTAAAGTAAATTATAATTTTATACATAAAGTGGATCTTCCTCCCTTATTCCTCATCTGCAGATACATTTTAAAACAAAGTATTTTGGAGGATCTTTGGAGGTATTGGAAATGAAAGGCAAATGACTTTACCATTGAAATAAAATAAACCTTTGTGTGCTAAAAATCAAACCATCTCAAGGCCAAATCTTTCAAAAGTGACGTTAATTTGAAAAGCAAACATGTTTCATTGAGAAAATTAAAATTGTTCCTTAGCTTAGTTCCACTCTCATGTAGATCTAGAATGTGCGCCTCACTGTTTTTTCTATAGAGGTTATTTACATCATAATTACTCCTCATTCTAAACAAGAACATATAATAAACAACCATAGGCAAATTCCTTCGTTAGAGGTTTATAAAATTGTTGGAGACTGTACTTTTTTCTGGTCCAAAAAATAAAAAAAGTAATGAAGTAAGAGAAAGTAATGAAATGGACTCTCCTTGGCTATTGTACAGCCATTATTAAAGTTTCAGTAGCTCTTATGGTTTCATTGCCCATCTTTTCCCTTTCTTTTCCTCCACCCCGAGTTGTAGTTGATGGATATGTGAAATAACGACTTCCACTGCATTCAGGGTCTCAACAGCTCTTACCTGATCTCCAGGTAACTTGTCATTCACTCTTCAATTCAGGCATGCAAACTCAGTTGAAAGGAAGAAACTATAAAATCCAGTGGCTCACTTATATTCAACAATCTGTTATCTGCTACCACTAATCTACTTTTTTTTTGTCCTATGTCTGGGGATGTGTTAATGAGCCACTCACCTTGAACAGTCCCTTAGAATATGTGATAACTACTTGTGCTAAACAATCTGTTCCACCTTTTATTCTGCTGTATCACAGAGAACCTTTCACAGACCTGAAGAAGAACTCTGTACTGCTGGAAACATTGTCTCCCTCACCCACAGAACTTGGTCCAATAAGAGATATTACCTCACCCACCTTATCTCACTTTTACCACCATTGACACATGGGAATTTTATAAGATTGTCTTTTCTGCCATCTGTGAAAAAATGTGTCTAAGGCCATATCTTTACTTGCTGTGCCAGAGATCGATATTCTGGTGTTTGATTTAGTGGGTCTAGGAAGGACCTACTAAATTGAACGCTAAGGGAGCTCCCAGTCGGCACCAGTACACCTTGATTTGCAATGAGTAAGTGAAGCCGACAAGAGCATTTGCCCCTCTTGACCTCCCGCTCTGGAGATTGTGCCAAGCTTACAGTATGTTGACTCTGGCTATGTTATTTATGTAGCTGGAGTTGCGTACCTTAAGTTGACCTTCCTGGTGTAGTACAGACCTGGCCTAAAGGAAGAAAGTAGCAGTTCACATTTTCCGTCCTCTATATTAACAGCTATTCTTCTAAGCTGTTTTAAAGGAGGAGGCTGGGATTACCCCACCAACATAAAGGTCTGCATGATATGCTTATCAAATGGAATTTCACCTACATCATCAGGCTAGACACATGAACACAAATACCTATTCTCCCTCCCCACCAGCATTTAACAAGTTATTGGGGGATTGCCTTAACTAGTCGGAATAGTAATAGAAAAACTTAAGTGCCAAAAGAGTTCACTAGGGACTTAAGAAGTGATGAATAAATATTTCATGACTACAGCATATAGTTAATAGTGTATTGCTGTGAATAACATAGAGTTTTAAATAAATGAAAATATCTTCATAGCACACTACAGGTGTTTCAGCATGAGCTATTTTGGACATTTTATGGGCTCCTTAATTCAGAATCTCTTTCCTGCTAAGATTATAATGAAGAAGGCTATATCACATTTGGCACAACATCTTTAGTGAAACAGAGATGCATTTGGCATGACTGAAGAGAAATGTTTTGAATCCTCTTTAGATAAATGTGTTTTTCATAAATATGCTGCTGATTCCACAGTTTTCCACTAAGCTCTTTGGCTTCAGCTGGGTTTAATGGAAGAACACGTATGAATTTCTTCTGTGTCTTCTGTAGAAACAAGAGAGATAAAGGGACAAGATAAAGATGATGGGATTGACTTGATTCATGAACAGGCAATACTTATTCCAGAGACTCAAAGGAAAGCCATTTCTAAAACACCAAAGAAAATTCAGAAAACTATGGGGAAAGGGGCTAAAGAAAACAGCCCATAAACTACAGCCCCGCCACAGTTAAGAGACCAAAGGTTTGGACTCTTGCCTAGTTATGTCTGCTCTGCATCACTGGCAAGGGGAAGAACAGAAAACTAGGACATGGAGGTGACCCATGTCTGAAGAGGAGTAGTAAGGGGGGCAGAGTGAGGGCACCCAGATTCAGCAATTAAAATAGGCATGGGGCACATGACCAATGTTCTCTCTAATCTTTTCCATCCATGTGCAGATTTTTTCCACCCATGTGCAGAATAAATTTTTATGTGCACCAAGGCATGGAGGAATATGCATCACCAGGTAAAATAAAAAACTTCATTGTGGGCACTCTGCTAATCAGGTGAATATATTTGAATTTCTCCTGAGCGTCGGCACAAGCACACAGCTTATGGGGAACACTGCACATGAACACATTCAGGCGGGTACATGCCCCCCCCCCATGCCAGTCATATGCCAGAACACATTAACATAGGTTTATTTCAATAGAAAGCAGCGTATGAAGCAATTTGAACAGCTGTTTGCAGAAAGAGCAGGAAAGGCCATTCATCACATGCTACAAAAACATACCTGAAAAGCAACCATGCACTAGCTTGAGAGACCATTTGTGAAGCTGACATACTGAACTAGAAGAGTGATGATGGAGGACGTAGCTGTGGGGCAGGCTCCTCTTGGATACAGGCTGCCTATAGGATGGTTCCACATTGGATGCAGATTTCTCTTTTATATGGGTTCTGTTTTTAGCAGAGAAAGTTAATGGCGGTGTTAACCTTCAGACTGATAAATGAAACAAGACAAACAGTTGCGTTAAAAACCTAAAATTCAGCACAGGGTTAGCAAAAGGCTTGCCAAGAGTTGCAAACATTTTGGCAAGCCTGCACTAAAGTTTTAGCAAGCTCAGGGTGTTTTATGGTTTGAGGTTAGCCATACAAAACTCCATGATTTTGACTTGAAACAAGGCAAAACGTAGCAGATTTTGCTAAGTTTCCATTGGATTTTTTTTTATGTATTTGCAACAAAAAACAAAGATTTGTTGATTGCAATTAACAGAACAGTTGGTACATAGTGAGGATCAAACATGCACACCAGTACATTTCCAGAAGACCGTTTCAAATCTTGAAAGACCATTTAAAGGAACAAGCAAACCGATATATAATCTACTAAAGACCCAATTTTTAGAGGAACTGAGCAGATATAGGTACCTTTGAAGTAAATTTCTGAGTTAGGCCCTAAAATGTCAAGTGAGGTTAATGTTCACAATAGATTTACTGCTGTTATATTTACCAGTAAGTCACACTGTTCCTAGCCAATGGGAGCTGCAGGAAGCAATGTGGACGGGAACACTGCTTCCTGCAGCTCCCATTGGCCAGGAACACAGCCAACAGTAGCTGCAATCACTAGTACCGGCGGAGGCACGGGTAAATATAGTGGCACTGGTTTGCTAGAAACTAACGTGGGGGAACTGGATGCGGCCTGTGGGTATAGATTTGCCCAAAAACCTCAGGGTGCAAAGATTTAGAACTTGAATGTGTCAAAGGCGAAAGATGTGCCTAGATAGAGCTCTACAGAGAATGGTAATTCTATTTCACGGGGGAGTTTGGAATTTTGAAATTTGTTTTTGTTTAAATTTAGAACAAATTCCTCCAAAAATAAAATTAATGTAGAAAAACAAGTTATTCGTTTTGAAAAGAAATTCAGCTTGGCAGGCGGACTGAGATGGAACCTTGGAGCCCTGGCTCTGGACACAGACGTTCAGGCTCCTCAATACCCTCAAGTATGCCAGGCAGTCTGAAAGGGAGCCAGGAGCTTGGAAACCCTAGGAGTGAGTGTCAGCCGAGCTGGGAACTAGCATTTCCAGGCTCTTCGCTTCCTGGTTTCCTCGTAGTTTGCTCATCCTGCTCCTTAGTGGCTTATTTAGCTGACTAATGAGGAGCCCTCTGTCACACTACTTCGTTCCAGAAGACCTCCATCAGGGTTGTACTCTCTCAGAAAACTTTTCAATGAATTGGCATTTTTCATTGGGAAATAATTCTAAGTATTTCCTACCAGCACTGCATCTGGACATTACACGGACATAGTCTGCACCCAGAAGTCGTAATGTCAATGGGAGTTCTTTTTGTACAAGGAAGGCCAAACTGGCCCACAAGTTTTTGTCTACACTAGGAAATAATGTAGCTATTTTCTTTCTCTGGTGAACCCCTCTCTCCTCCGCGATGCCATTAGAGGTAGAAACTGCATTTTACATAGGGGTACATGGCATTTTAATCTCTGTGGCGTCTCAACAGAAGCTGATCTTATATCTTCTCTCATTACTTAGCTCTTTCTTTAATATTATGCACATTTGTGTCAGTTCCATATCAGATAGCGGGATTAGCAAATTCAAATGTCTCCTAATTACATAAAGGACACAGAAAACAGGCTGATTACTTCACAAGGATCATTACACCTGGAGACATGCCAAGACTAAGCAACACTACTTTATTAAGTGCAGTGGAAGTGGTGTGGTTCAGTCTCCTGCAGCACTGAAAGGGAGAAGTTGCTTTAGCTTACCACAGCAGTGGAAGCAAAATTGCCTCTTCCTATACTACAGCCAGGTGTAATGGCTCAGAGAGCAACCCAAAGTGATTCATGACTTTGGAAGGCTATAGATGGGTGGTAGAGTTTGTATTTAAACATCTTGTGGCAATTTATGGGAAAATATGTGGACCAGATCATGAGACTTTTGGGGAGACCACACAAACAGTGAGTCACGGGAATGTTGGTCAGTTGCCAACTGCAGGAAAAAGGTTTCATGAAATATCCTGCTGAATGTGTTGATTTGGAGCCTAATCCAACACCCATTGAAGTAACTAGAAAGATTCCTCTTGTAGCACGATTAAGCTACGGCAAAAATCCTTGTTAAACGATAAAAGCTATACTGTTATACTTTTAAAACCTTGTAGCTAGGTGGCAATGCATCCAGATATAGAGTACTATAGGTTTTATCCAGCATTGCCTGGATTTTTGTGGGGACTCAGCACGGGGGTGTGGGGTGCCAGAGTCAGGGCAAAGGGCAGAAAGTGGGGAGGAGGTGAAGTGGAGAAGTCAGGGCAGGGAGTGGGGGCTCAGGGCATGGAGTGGGGGATGAAGGAGTCAGGGCAGGCAGCTGGGTGGTGTGGTGGGACTGGGAGGTGTGAGTGGTGTGCCTGTGGCCATGCTAGCCACCCAGCAGCTATTCCCTGGGAGCGGTGGGGGCTGTGCTACCTGCCTGGGATCTCCCTCATATGTCTAGATTCAATAACATGGAAAGAAAAATTCAATTCTTAAAACAAAATTTTTAAACCACATAGACAAATATAAAATGTTCATGTCCTATGCATAAGTGGAAACTCTGAGTTCCCGGGAAATTTCATCCCATCTGCTTTCTGCCATGTGGAGTAATTTTACAGTTGTTTCCATAGACTAATTGCTTTTTGTCTGCAAAAGGAAGATGATTCAGGATTTTTGTTTCCTAATCAGGTTTTATTTTAAAGGTAAGTATGAAACCAATGTTAACACAAAAAACTGCAAAGTATTTTACTGGCAACCACTTTCAGAAACCAATTAACTATTAACCACAAAGACCATGTTAAATTACTTGAATCTGATTTCCCCTCACATCTTGGCTCTTCTTTGTGTGACTGGAGAGGGAAAACAAGAAACTGGAACTTAAGCATCTGAACTCTTCCTGCTCTTTCTTTGAAAGGAGCTCAAGCACAAGGCCTCAGATAAATCCAATTTTTTTTGCAAGTCCCCGGGTGGAGCCTTAGATGAACAAAATGGGCCTTAAGAGACAACTTAGAGGAAAACATGAAAAGTAAGGAAAGTAATAAAAAAGCAGAACTGACAGTGACATAAGCCTTTTAAAATAGAGCACATTAATGAGGACAACAGATGTCTCATGTGCAAGAACACCATAGACTCAGATTCAAAACATATATCAGCCTACATTCTGCCATAATTTAAATATGCCTCAGTGCCACTAAAATTATAAATCAAATAGTTAGCGTGTGCATTTGATTAGGAAAAAACTGTCCCGTTAGCTACAGTTCAGCTAAAAAGCTGCATGCCAGGCAAAAACATTTCAAAATGTTTTTAAAGTGACAGGAACTTATACTACTAGTTATGACCTGGCCTACATGCCACCATTCTTTCACTAATGAGGTTTAAACACGGTTGCTAGCAGTTTTCTTACTGGGCATGGCCTCTTTGAATACAAGAATACTCCCTAAGTCCTCGTAATGCCATCGGGAAGCACAATATCCGTAGTAGCCTCAATTCAGTAGCTAATTTGCTACAGCATTGGTAGATCAGCTAGTAGGCTGCTATCATAGAGGGGCATACTGCTATCAAAATTATTCTGTTTCCCTTGGGTCAGTAGGCTTTGCTATGAATGGGAGATTACTGATGGATATGCATGGTTGGAGTTCCCAGATTTTATTGAGACTATTGATGGGACTGGTGTGCCTATTCCCTCTTCCACTCCCAGTGGGCCTCAGATCATCAACAGAAAGAGTTTTTTCCCACTGGTGCTGCAAGGCCATTTTGATCACTATGGAAGGTTCACCAATATTTATGGGGTCTGATCTGGAAAGGGCCATGCCACCAGGATCTTTAGAAACTCTAGCCTGTTTTGCAATGAGAAACGGACTTCTGTTCTGAGGAATACTATGAATGTTAATGGTAGTTGGGTTCCTCCTCTTGCCTGGGAGAGCCAGATTAGCCTATGGTTCCTTTATGAATTAAACTTTGTACTGGCCAATTGGATAGAGAAAGGACCTGTTTACCTGTATCCTGAACAGCTGCCAAAGTACTGTGAAATGTGCATTTGGAGGGCTGAAGGACGTGCCTGATCAGGCTGCAGGCCAATGGGCTCCTATAGTGATGGAGCAAGACAGGTTCTGCTGCTGCCTCTTGGTCAGACACTGTCCGCCATGAATGGCTAAGTTGCAGCAGGCAGAGTCTGTTCTGTGACTCCCATGAAGCAGGGGAGTGCAGCAAAATAAACAAATAAAAGTTTGGAAGTTTCTGACATAGGGCATAAAAATAAGAAAGGGAATAGATGGTGAAAAGTGAAGCCTTCAGGGAGGGGTGGGCAATAAACCAGAGCTGATTCACCAGTGTTAGCTGGCCTTTGGTGCTTTATTTACCTGCATCTCTACAGGTACAGCCACTTGTTAGCTGGCCTTTGGTGCTTTATTTACCTGCGTTTCTACAGGTACAGCCACTTGAAGCTCCCATTGGCTGCAGATTGACATTCACGGCCAATAGGAGCTGTGGAAAGTGGCGCAGACCTGGACACTGCTTCCCACAGTTCCCATTGGCTGGGCATGGTGATCTATGGCCAATAGGTGCTTCAAGCAGCCATATCTGTGGAGGTGCAGGTAAATAAAGCACCTGCAGCCTGCCAACAGCTAACTCTAGTGAACAGCGTTCAGCCCGCAGACTGGTTATTGCTGACCGCTGCCTTAGGGCTAAGAAAGCTAGACATATAGGTTAAAAAAGATTTAAAAACATGTACACAAAAAGTCACATACTTGGGTTGCTGGCATGAGCCATCACACATGCTGAAACACCCCACACTGCTATTTTAGCGTGCTAGCCTCCAGCAGAGCTACTGAGAGTCTGTCTTCCAGGGCTGAGAAGCATGCTACCATCACTATGTACCTCAATATCTTGCAAGAGAGGGCCCCAAATGCACTGATTAAATGAGTACAGGAAAGAGCCTGATCTTAACTCCTATGACAGCCTATGAAAAGCATTAGGAATCTGCTTGATAGGGACTTTAGGATTTTTTTTTTAAATCCACACTTTCCTTGATAAGTGAGTCATTTCCCACTCCTTATTAAATGTGTTGTCAAAGTTGGTTAAACCACTAGAATAATGATGATTATAATTTTGGTTTTATTTGATTTTCCTACACCTCGTCCCTGGCTAACAAATTAAGACTAAAGTAGACCCTTCAGGAAATTAGTTCAGACATACAACAATTGATACAGTAAAACCTGCAGATGCTGTTTAAGGATTGGATTTATTGCTTGGAATTAAAGGTCAGAAACCAAAAATGAATAGTACTTAAGTACAGAACCAAAATCTTTAAGCAGAAAACAAACATAAAGATGTCTCCCCAACTAAGACCAATGGAGAAATTCAGAGGCTTTGGAAGGCAGATCCCATTTGAATAAGAAATTAGTGACATGGAGTCAGGTTAATGCTTTGTGAATACTTCTGTAAAGGAATGGATTGCACCCAGTCCTATTCCCCAGTACAGCAGAAGGAGTATATGGCCTCAAACAGGCATTTACATAAATGACAACTAGATTCTCTAGCTCTCTGCCCAAGACACAGTTATCTCTCTGCTTCTGTTTATTTTCAGGGTCACATTACAACTGCTTCTGCTCATTCACACAGCATGGAACAAAATTCTAGACCCAGTATTTGGAATTTACTCTTTACATTCTCCCCTAACATAGGCTTCCTCAACCCCCTTCTTTTACTATCCACTACTTGTACTTTGCACTACAAAAAACCCCCAGTTGCTTCTATTAGACTATGTCTATACAGCAGCATTAATACGAAATAACTGAGGTTATTCCGAAATAACATAGTCAGCGTCTACACTACAAGCAGTTATTTTGACATAATGTTGAAATAATGTCAAGCTGGAGGACTTCTTACTCCGACTCCTGTAACCCTCATTGTATGAGGAGTAAGGGAAGTCAGAGGAAGAGTGCTCTCTCTCAGACTTCCCGTTGTGTAGACAGCACCAAGAGCCGAAATAAGCTATTTCGAATTAAGCTATGTAGTTGACGTAGCTCCAGTTGCATGGCTTATTTTGGCTTTAGTCCTGCTGTGTAAACTTGCCCTTATTGAACACAAACAAGACTGCTTTTAACTCATCCATTTTTTTTCTGAATGAGGTCTATGATTGTCTTGCACCCAAGACGCTGCTAGTAGACCATTAGCACTTTTATGCGTAACACCATAAATATTTGGGGCCTAACTATGCCTCGCCTCCATTAGAGCACCAAGGAAGGTTCAGTGAGTTCCCTCTATGCTTCTAGTGAACCAGTGCAGGAGGTAGTCAGTCTAGCTAGCTGCCTGGATGAGGGGAGATGGGTTCTGGCAGGATGTGCCTGCAGTAGTAGTGGTCAATATAACTCCTGTAGGAGTCCTACCAGAGTTATGTGAAATCCTAATACATTTGTCACACAGCAGGAGAATAGCAGAGGATACTCATACATGGGTGACAATTCCACGGCCTACAATACTTGTCTTAGTGCTTTTGGAGACATTGTGTGTTACATACTGCTTCCAGGCAACAGGGAGTAATAAGGTAAAGCTCTCCTTCTCTTAGCAATGCAGCTCTACATCTGCAGGGGCATAATTAAGCCCCTAGGCGTGGGGTGTCCAACTAGTTATGAAGCAGTAGTCAGTATTGTGGTTACTGCTATAGAGAACTAGCCACACTCAACTGGTCAGATAGCCACATGTGGCTAGTGACTAACATGTTGGACACCATGGTTCTAAGCATATAAAACTCCCCATGAACACACACACATACACAAAGTGCTTGCTTAAAATACTTTAGTCATGTCAGTGCATAAAATAACCCGCTACACTAAAAAAGAAAAATAATGTGTACCTGATGGAGAAAGGTCAGTGCTCCTGTAATTTTCTTCAGAATCTTTTCAGCTTATTCATACAAAGTGAGCAGATATAATAAGGAAGCCACTGAGATCTAATAGATTTGGAACTGCACAGTGCTTTTTTTGTTTTAGAATAGTAACTTTTCACAGTAGAATCAGACTTAAAGAGAAACACATAGAAACAGATGTGCTGTACAAAAGCACTAACTGAAATCCAGGAAAGAAAACATTAATCTTGGGTATGTGGGCATTCATCACTCATTCTTCCGTAATAAACGTACAAGACAACTCACTGAGCTGACAAATTCTTGTTGAGGCAGTGCCCAGCAGCTGGATGGCAAAAGCCATAAGGATAGACTCCACTCTATTGTAATTCCATTGAACACAATGGATTAGAATGTTTGTGTATGGCTCAATGTCTCAGATAAGACACAGTGCAGTCACTGACCTTGGCCACCTTTTATTACATTTAATGTAATATTTTTGAACATGTCTGCTCTAAATTCAATGTTTTCCTCTTTAGTATATAAGCATGCTCAGTAAACAGCAGAGTGGGTCTGAAAGTCATTAGTCAATGGTGTTACATTGGGGATAAATGTGGTTCAATGGGCTTTTCCAGACCTGGCCATCCTTTACCTGGCCTCCAGACAATCTCTCCCACGAGCCATCTGCATAGACCCTGAATGACTGAATGGTTCAGCAAGATCAGCACTTTCTTCTGCCAAAGTTTCATAAGAAATCAGAAACAAGAACTAGATTTTGGTCTGCCACCAAAGCCAGGAAAACAACTCTCTGTCTCTGGAAATGAGCTAATGTGCTAGTAATGTCATTCAGCCTCCCTGATCTGTGCCTGGGCTTGAAATAAATGCTATTTAATAAACTGCAGCTGAAAATGCAAAGTGTTCTCATAACTACACTGGATTATGCCAGGTAGCTGTGAGCAATTTTAGTACAACCTGGTTGTGTGGATGGAAAAAGAACCTTCTCCTTTTAATATACTTCCAAAGACTCAGAAGAAAGTGCTCATGTACTATAACAAATTACAGGACTACATAGCACTTTAAAGACTAATAAGATGGTTTATTAGATGATGAGCTTTCGTGGGCCAGACCCACTTCCTCAGATCAAATAGTGGAAGAAAATAGTCACAACCATATATACCAAAGGATACAATTAAAAAAAAGAACACATATGAAAAGGACAAATCAAATTTCAGAACAGAAGGGAGATGCGGGGGGGGGGGGGGGGAAATGTCTGTGAGCTAATGGTATTAGAGGTGATAATTGGGGAAGCTATCTTTGTAATGGGTAAGATAACTGGGGTCTTTGTTGAGACCCATGCGTAGTGTGTCAAATTTTAGCATGAATGACAGTTCAGAGGATTTCTATCACTATTCTATCACTATTCCTCATGTACTATATTTTCTTCCACATCAGCATGCTCTTCCAAGAGCACAAAAGGAAGCAACTATGTATTTGAAGATCCCTAGGAACATCACTGTTAGTGGATACAAGCTTAAATCTATTTCCCCAATGTTTAAAGGACAACTGTGTACAAAAGTATTATGTAAGCATTTGCTCTGCCTGGTCAATGTTAGTCCATCAATGATTTCTCAGTCACATGACTGACCTCTGCAAAGGTGATTTAAGGTGGTTACCCTCACCCCATGGTTTGAACAGACAGAAATTGCAAAGAAAGAGAACTTTAATCTGCGTAGGACAATGACTAGCCTGACCTACCTCTTCATTTTACATTGCACCTTGATATCAAGAAGTAACTTTCCCCTAATCAGGGTTCAAAGCTGACCTTTGTTCTAGAGTTGCTTAATATTTTGAGCTAAATTCTGATGCTATCCACTGGTGTACAGGCAGTCCCCGAGTTACGCGGATCCGACTTATGTCGGATCCGCAGTTATGAACGGGGCCCTTTCTCTCCCTGGTCTCCAGCAGACCAGGGAGAAGAAGCAAAGCCGTGGAGCACGCGGCCAGCGGACAGCCCAGACGCGTCTGGGCTGTCCGCTGCCCGCGTGTTCCACCGCTTTGCTCCCCGTCCCCCTGGTCTGCAGACCAGGGGGACGGGGAGCAAAGCAGAACAAAGCCACGGAGCCCGAGGGCAGCAGGACAGCCACGGCGTGTCTGGGCTGTCCCGCTGCTCCCGTGCTCCGCGGCTTTGCTCTGGACACCTGTGGTACAGCAGCTGGGGCGCTGCCGGTTGGTCCCGTAGCGCCGCTCTGGGCGCTATGGGACCAACCCGGCAGCACCCCAGCTGCTCTGCCCCAGGCGTCCTGATTCAGCCACTGCTGGTCAGTTTCAGCAGCGGCTGAATCAGGACGCCTGGGGCAGAGCAGCTTGGGTGCTGCTGGGTTGGTCCAGTAGCGCCGAGGAGCGGCGGCGCTACTGGACTAACCCAGCAGCACCCCAGCTGCTCTGCCCCAGGCGTCCCCAAGTCAGCCGCTGCTGAAACTGACCAGTGGCTGACTACAGGAAGCCCCTGCCCCGGGTTTCCTGGAATCAGCTGCTGATCAATTTCAGCAGCAGCTGACTTGGGGATGCCTGGGGTTCTTAAGTTGAATCTGTATGTAAGTCAGAACTGGCGTCCAGATTCAGCCGCTGTTGAAACTGATCAGTTTCAGCAGCGGCTGAATCTGGACACCAGTTCCGACTTACATACAGATTCAACTTAAGAACAAACCTACAGTCCCTATCTTGTACGTAACCTGGGGACTGCCTGTATATCAAAAGCACCAATTTACTGATGCACATAATATTTCACACACAACACCACATTTCTGAACCTCATAAATGGTCCACTTCAGTTGGCTCTAATCAGGGTCAAAGGCTGTGTGATCAGTTCCCATTTTATCTGAACTGCTTTGCCCACAGTTAATATTTGTGAGTCCATTGAAGCATTAGGGCTTGGATATCTAAATGCCATAAGTGATCCTTTGAAAACTCCAAATAAGAGCCAAACAATTCTATTCCAAATGGACTACAATTATGTTAGAAGCTTAGGGATATTTTCATTCATATCAGCAATTTCTCCTGTTGTTCTGCACACAAAACTCTCATTAAGTTGATAGGTTTTCTGTACCAGGACCAAGGGGAGAACGTACCCTGTAATTTTGTTTAAATTAATTTTGTGCTGTAGTTAAACTGAAACAAGATCAATTTTCCATCATAAATTCAAGATGTTTGCTAACATGTGTCTTGTATGTCTCTTTACTTAGGGAGTTTCCTGAATAGGGTAAGTATACAGTGGCAAACTGAATTGGTCTAAGGATTATTTTGGCCTACTCTCCAGGTGCCCTATTAAAGTGGCAGGCATAACATAAGAGGATGCAGTTAAAAGTAAAATTCTTTTGATACTCCCCATTTATAGAACCTTAAAATTGGTCACAGTACTGGCTTTGAATCAATAAATGTAGGGTTTTAATGGAATACAAAATGCTTTTAGCTGCTTGGGGTCTTTCAACTATTTTGTTTTGATTTCAACATCAAAGTTTTAATATTTCAGTCAAGCTGTGAATGTATGGTTTTGCATTTTCATTCCCAGTTGTCTTTAGACCTGATCTGAAAATGAGTCTTACCTTTGAGTCTGACCCAGATAGGTGTGTATATACATATTTAAGCTACCTTGCTTGTGCATGGGTCTGAATTAATTCAAATGTGTAAATTAAGTTAGGAGAAACACTGTTCCACATCCTTTCTATTTACTTGTTAATAGTAAAATGATGTCACTCTTAAGGTGATTATTACAGTTTTACCTTTACATCATCTCTTGGATAATTCCAAATGCCTTCAGCAAATAATTTAAAAATAAATTTCACACACATAGAAGCCAGTCCATATGCCTTATATATCGTCCTCAATCCCAAAGTCCTTACTTACATGAGAGATCCCATAAAAGTCATTGCAATTATTCACATGAATGGGGGCTGCAGACTTAGGCCCATACTAATGAACTGTATTTAACTGCAGTAATTGCTCTGACTTCTTTTTAGACCACTTTATCATCTCTGGCCATTGTGCACTAAGGAATCACTTCATTTCCCTTGTCTATTTTCCAGCCTACCATAAATAATTAGCTTTTGTTACGCTGTCAACAGTATATCACAGCATTAGTTGTCACAGCTGTGACAATATTAAGCATGTCATTTTATGGGAGACACCCTGCATATACCCAACCAGTGAGAAAGATGCTGTAGTCAGCATCAGTTGAAATAACAGTAAGAAACAAGAAACACTTCATTACCTTTTTTCCCTCCTTTATGGATTCAACAAGAATTTTGAAAGCTTTATACATAACTGAATGAAAAAGAAAAAAACAAACTAGGAAGACGAATTAGAAAAAAGCGTTAAGAGAAATTAACTATAATATTCAAAACCGACTTCCTAGACCTGATCACAATTCTATTTATCCAATGTATTAAACCTGTTGGAGACTCAAAAAAATTGCAAACAAACTACTGGAACATATTTAAACACTTTGACAAACTTCTGAATGGATTTTAAGATAACCTTTGTTTCTCCTCACCCTGTATTCTGCATACCAAAGACCAGCCGCTTCCTATCTCCCTCCAGGCACAATCAGAAACCAATATTTCCCACCATTCTGAATCCTCTGCCCCATTTCCACCACAACATTTTTTTATTCTGCTTCCCCTGCAACACTCAGTCTGTGTCTAGACTGGCCAGTTTTTCTAGAAAATCAGCCGCTTCTCCAGAAAATCTTGCCAGCTGTCTACACTGGGTGCTTGAATTTCCACAAAAGCACTGACGATCTCATGTAAGATTGTCAGTATTCTTGCAGAAATACTATGCTGCTCCCATCAGGCAAAAGTCCTTTTGCGCAAATGTATTTGTGCAAGAGGGCCAGTGTAGACAACTAAAAACTGTTTTGTGCAAAAAAGCCCCGATGGCGAAAGTGGTGATCGGGGCTTTCTTGTGCAAAACCACGTCTAGATTGGCACAGACGCTTTTCCGCAAAAAGTGATTTTGCAGTAAAGTGTCCGTGCCAATCTAGACACTCTGTTCCGAAAATGCTTTTAACGGAAAACTTTTCTGTTAAAAGCATTTCCGGAAAATCATGCCAGTCTAGATGTAGTCTCAGTGCTCAAGTCAAGCAAATTCTTCATGTTATTACAGGGAGACAGATTAATCAATTTGTGGCCAATGCTGATGCATATGAATGGGTAAGAATATGTAAATCTACAATTTTAGAGAGAGGAGACCTAGCAGTCACACACACTAATGGTGGGTGAAATTGCTGCTTGGAGAAGCAAGCTCCCTAGCTTTTGGCCCCAGCCATACTCCATTGCTCCCACTTTGCCCAGACCCTGCCCCTTCCCGCTGTCTCCCTCCTCTCTTCCCTTCCCCCTCCCTGCTAACCCCTTTCAGCGAAAACCCTGACCCCAAATGCATGACAAGGTCAGGCTATAGGGGTAGATTAGAAGGGGAGAGAGGCAGCTCTAAATAGCAGAAACAGCCCTGGTTAATTAAGAGAGGGTCACCTAGGGTAGCAAGGAGCAGCTGACCCGAAGTAACCATGGGTAGAGCAGGAACAGCAAAGACAGGGCTGCTAGAAATCAATCAGGGCCAGCTGATCTCATTTCAAGTTGCCACAGAGCCTTTTAAAAAGCCTTCCCTGCTGGGGGAAGGTATGGAGGTAGGTTGGAGTGAGGCGGAGAGGACTAGAACAGATCAGAAGAGAATCAGGAAAGCTGAGAAAGTGAAAGAGGCATTGCCAGAGACAGCGGGGGAGAGAGGAGGAGCTCTGACAAGAGTGTTTGGGCTCCCTTCCCCAAGTAGCCTGAGAGTTCAGCTGACGGCTGGGAAGGACTATTTTCCCAGTCCTGGCAGAGCACCAACACCCTTCTAGCTGAGAGACAGAAGACCAGACCTGGCAAGGGCAAGTGGGCCTGTGCTGTAGTACCTAAACGATCTGCAAGATTGTGAACTGAACGGGGGCCTGGAGCCCAGGACTGGGACTGACCTTGCCACATGAGCAAATGACATTGGAAAAAAAAAAGACTTTTATCGATAAAGAAAATGGAGCATGTTTTCTACTCCTTTACCAATTAATGTCTCTTTTAGCAGTTTCAATGCTATGATAATAGGTATGGGAAGCTGGAAGGCTTTTCACTTAAAAATGATTAGCTCTCATCCAGAAGAAGACTCACCAGGCTGCAACAGCTTGCTGTGGGAGACAGAGCTAGAAAGTTATGAGAAACTGGACACTAAGACCCAGGGAGGGCAATGCCTTCCCTTGTCTCTTATGTCTACCTTCTATGGCCACACAAAAAGTTACCTGTTGTATCAGTAAGCATATAGTTCTAGACATTTCACCTTTTTTCAGGAGTACTGAAGTTCTTCTCAGAAAGAGGCCATGTCCTCTGGTACAGATTGGCTGGAGAGGTTGGAGTTCATGCAAGAATTGTCCTTTACATCCCCTTGATCATGAGCCAGTTGTATCAGTTCAGTCCAAAACTTAGTGCTACAATAGCAGCTGGGGATCAGTGAGATGCAGGGAAACCCTGATAATGTCTATTTTACTCCACTTAATGCCACAGAAGCAGGAATGGCATGTGAGCCTCTAAACTAGTTTTCCGCCCTTGGGTCTAACATGATCCTATCATAGCTTTATTACCCTTGCAAGCCACAAGGCAAAGACCCAAGAACTTGAGCTGCAATCTTTAAGATCTGTAGTTTGCTTTTTTTTTTTTTTTTTTTTTTTTTTTCTGGTAACAGAGAACAATGGGCATTGCATCACCTGGCTCAATTTGCTATCATATTCAGCACATTTCCCCACTGAGAGAAACGGAGTGGCCATTGTAAATCAGAGCAAAATGCCGTTAAACTTTTAACTGTTCATAATAAGCATACCAAGAAACACTCACATTCTGGTGTGCATTTAGTAGACATTTGTTTTGTTTTATTTTTGTCTTTGTTTGGTAGAGCTTGAGAGATTCTTGGGATTCAAAGTGCATTGTTACAATTAGCATTCATTAATCCATTTGAAATTAAAATCATTAAGGCAGAGACATAAAGGAAATAAAGGAAACTGAATGAAAGCTACCAAAATATTCTTCATCCACTCTTTGTTCCTATGGATATTATAATATATTTTGGACATGCTCTCATTTTCATTGGTGGTTCACCAGTTCCCCCCTTAGCATCACTCTCACCCTGCCACATCTGATATTGTGCTTCACAAAGACTCCAAAACACAGTTTTAAATGCCCTGGCATTTCTTCTCTTACTGCTAATAACTTTTACTGTCACTTTATTTGCTGTATTTCTGATGTAAATAATTTTCAGCAATAAGAGTGAGGGACACTGAATTTCATGAAACGTTGCTAACTTTGGGACTGAGGCCATGTCCACGCTACAGAATTATGTTGACCTAATTAACATTGGCATATAGCCACCATAGTTATTAAACTGCTTGTGTACACGCATGCTTGGCTCCTTGTGTCAGCTGTGCATGTCATCACCAGGGAAACTTGCATTGTCAGTGTGGAGCATTGTGGGATAGCTCCTGGAAGCCAGTAAAGGTCAACTTAAGCAGAACAATGTCTACCCTGAGGCTGATGGACCCAGTTACATTAACTGGTAACTCTATGGTACTTGGAGTGGTGTGTTAATAAATTGGCATAGTGAGGCATTTATGTCAGCAGTGAATATATTTCCACAGCTAGGTTGAGGCAAGGCAGCTTACATTGACCTAACTATAGTGTAGACCAGGCCTAAAGAGATCAACAGTCCTGAGACTTTTCTCCTCCCTTATACCCCTGAGGCCAGAAAGGAAGGCGTACTTCTTGTAGGTGGACATGACCCAGGCCATTATTGGGCTGCAGACAGGTTAGCATAAAATGCTGGGGTGTTTGGGCAGGACCAAGTATAGTAAGAAACCTCATACTTTTGTTAAAAAAGTTACTGTGTGCACATCACACTAATCACATGAGGTCTGGTTTGAGGATTTTTATACCCAGCAGTTGTTGGCATATGGTATGAAATATCACAAGGTCACTAGGCTGAGGCTTTGTCCTCCAGACCTCCTCCTCCAAGAAATATTTTTCTACTTCTGGCTGTCAGTCCCTCTCCTCTTCTCTCTGCTCCTGTCTGTATTTCTCCATTTCCTTTCTCTGCAGCCTGCAGCACATACACACTTTGCCAAGCCCTCTTTTTCTTTTAAACTCAGACTTTAAGGTCAGAAGGGATCATTGTGATCATCTAATCTGGCCTGCACATTGCAGGCACAGAACCATCCCACTTGAAATAGACCCCTAACCTCTGGCTGAGTTACTGAAGTCCTCAGATCATGATTTAGAGACTTTAAAACTTGTGTAACACATTGGCTTGTGTAGATGTACTGTAAATATTGCCTTCTACCCTTCTCCAAGCTCATACCTACTTTTATCCATGGGAATGGGCCCAGTGACTTCAAAGAGACTGCTTGTGTGTGTAAAGTTAGGTATTACCTTGTAAATTGGGACCTTATTTCCAGACATGCTCAATATTTATTGGTTAGTGACTGGCTGTTCAAGTAGCTCATCAATTTAGTGTTTAATAGCAATTCTGTTCCCAAAACACATTATGAAATTAAGTGATGACCTTGTTCCCTGTATATTCACAGAGCCACATATCATCACTGAAGTCCTCAGATCATGATTTAGAGACTTTAAAACTTGTGTAACACACTGGCTTGTGTAGATGTACTGTAAATATTGCCTTCTACCCCTCTCCAAGCTCATACCTACTTTTATCCATGGGAACGGGCCCAGTGACTTCAAAGAGACTGCTTGTATGTGTAAAGTTAGGTATTACCTTGTAAATTGGGACCTTATTTCCAGACATGCTCAATATTTATTGGTTAGTGACTGGCTGTTCAAGTAGCTCATCAATTTAGAGTTTAATAGCAATTCTGTTCCCAAAACACATTATGAAATTAAGTGATGACCTTGTTCCCTGTATATTCACAGAGCCACATATCATCACTGATGCTTATAACAGTGTTTTGATGCTTATAACAGTGCTGCCTTAGTTCTGCCTCTGTCTCAGTCCATAAATTACACAGGGACCCTTTTGCTGGTTCAATACCTTGTGCAATTATTTATAATTTCACCCCACCACCTTGATAGCATACCTCAGACCTTTCCTAAGCAGAGGAGAGAGAGTGAGCAAGTGAGCAATCAATCTCTCTCACTAACCTTTTCCACCCTCCTCCAAGCTCTTCCTTTCTGTACCTATTTGTTGGGGTCTTGACTAATGGCTTAACTGGCCTTTCTGCCCTACCCTGCCCACAAATTTGGCATAGCCTTGCATAGTCTGTTTGGGGCTACTGTGAAGAGTGCTGACTCAGGCCTTTGTACCTAGCACTCTGTCACACTGCTATACCCCCTTTCATTACGGCCAGCTCAGTGGTTGATTTTCTTGATTCCTCTCCACACTGAATCTTGAAACAGACATTCCATCAAGTGCCCATGCTGACACTTTTGAATCCACAGGAATTTAGTTTGCAACACATTTCATGCTTTAGTCTCAGGACTTTCAATGGTAATAATGCACCTGTAATATCTATGGATGTCAGCTCCCCTTAAAAGGTGAGAAAGCTATTTTATGCATTCTTCCAGGCCCAAGAGTGATAAATGGTCATCTTTGTTTAATAGTAAGCAAATTACCTTCCCATTTCCAAATGTGACACTGCACCACATATTCTTCATAGTGATATTATGGTGATATGTATAGGGCATGGTTATGATGCATTTTGTACTAGATAAGTCATGTGAGGTGTTATTGAAAAGGTTATGATTTGCTGAATATCATTATCCTACTTGTACACATGTATCATTTTTGTGTCTAAAGTTATAAATATCGACTATGGATCTGTGCTTCAAATGTAGTCATACCTAGGTAATGCCCACTAGACAAGATACTTTTTAATTTTAGCAAACAGACGAAAGCAGATTACCTAGAGAATGAACAAAAAAAATGCAAACTAAGCTTAACATACTAAATAGATTTGGGTATGGATAGAAGATTCTCACCCTAGCTGAGGGTACAGGCAGATTTTGTAGATTCTTAAGGCAAAAACTACACATGCTTTGTAGCTTGGAATCCCCGGGACAATTGGCCATTAGGAAAAACAACAGGCCTTAGAAGAAGTTTATCCCCAGCCCGGGGAACCTTCCTGAGAATGCTACAGATAGCCTGTAAGTAATGACTGCTTTGACACTCTGATGACATGTGACCAGGCTACATGATTTTAGACTCCATCTTGAGATGTTAGTATTTTTCCTCACACATTAGTCTAAAACCAAATTTTGAAACAAAGGATTCCTGCCATGTGTGACAGCTATCTAGGGCAGGAAGTGATAATCATCTGAGGTACTTTGCTTCCCCCACAATACAACTCCTGGAAAATCTGAGGAAAAAAGACTGAACTGGGGAAAAGTGCTGGACCTAGGCTAAAGGAATTTTTAGCCTGGGTCTGAAACATCCGGGGATTCCAAGCTACAAAGCATGTGTAGTTTTTGCCTTAAGAATCTACAAAATCTGCCTGTACCCTCAGCTAGGGTGAGACTCTTCTATTCATACCCAAATCTATTTAGTATATTAAGCTTAGTTTGCATTTTTTGTTCATTCTCTAGGTAATCCGCTTTCATCTGTTTGCTAAAATTAAAATCTTTTGCTTTAATTTGAACCAGTCACCTCTAACTGCATTCCTTGGGGAAAGTCTCTGTTTGGGCAAATGTGCATTGTCCTCTCCACTTTGAGTGACAGGCAGAATTGGTATTAAAGCCACATATTGGGCAGATTTGACCAGGACAGGATGGAACTGCTCTGGGGCCCTATGCTGGTAAACTGGTGGTTAGAGAGCCTGCTGGGAATGTCCTTGCCTGTGTGAATGCTGTTGGGCTAGCAGGA
Source organism: Pelodiscus sinensis (assembly GCF_049634645.1). Taxonomy (NCBI): domain Eukaryota; kingdom Metazoa; phylum Chordata; order Testudines; family Trionychidae; genus Pelodiscus; species Pelodiscus sinensis. The sequence continues at coordinate 27,237,009 of NC_134720.1, read as the reverse complement.
TAGTGTGGATGAAAGCCAAAGGTGGTGGGCCAGAGGGCTAAGTGTTGCCCCAGGAGGAACGTGTCATACCAAGATCCTATCACTCCAAATACAAAAGTTTAAAATGAAGTTTAAATGTAACAAAACAATGCACAAATAAGATCTTTCGCAACATGTTCTCTGTTACATGGATCTGACTTGGACCAAATCATCCAATTGTATTTAGCTTTTAAATTTCACACAAACAAATCAAAAGAGCATTGCTAATAAAAAGCAAAAAAGAAAGGCTGACAGCAAGACCTGTTTCTAGATTTGATGAAAGTTATATTGGCCTATATAGTCCACAACATGTTTTGAGACACAGTTTGAAATGAAGACATTTCAGAAGTCTGCAGTCAAGCAAGTAAAATGATACCCAAGTCACCAACAAAACAAATTAAATTTTGTTTAAAGACTCTGTGTGCTATGTTCAATGGCAAAGAAACAAACTTGAGATCATAATATCTTGCTTGAGCATAACTGCCAAAAAGGTAGGGAATGGGTTTGTAGACTGATGTGGCTAAACAGATTTTAAAATTTTCAAATCCACAGTTACTCATGAGGAGGATTACAAACAAAAATAATAAAGAAATAAAACAAGGCCTCAGTTCAGCTAGGAATTGCCTAATTTGAAGCACATTAGTAGTTCCTTTGAAATCAAGGGGGCCATTCACATGCTTAAAAGTAGTCATGTGCTCATGCCCTGCTGTATTAGGGCCAGAGGAACAGTATTACTACATGTGCACAAGCCAACACATTACAAGCAAAATATGAACATTTATGCCTTCCAAGTCAGAGCAGAAAAAAAAACAAAAAACATTTAATTCTAATCTGATTTTCACTTTCCACTTGTAAAATTCAGACAATAAAATTTATTTCACCAAATGATTATCTACTTCATTTTAGAACATCTCTGCTTTTGAAAGAGTGTCTGCACAATAAAACACAACTGAAACATTGTGTCAAAATCTAAATGTGAAAATATACTTACTATGGTGCTGGGGGGTGATATGCAGGAGGTCAGAATAGGTGATCTGGTCTTAAATTGTATGGTTCTATGAAGCAAAATTCTGCTAATTTTGAACAATAAAGACAACAAAAACAAACTTCTTATGACTTTCCATCATTTACCCTGGATTTCCTTGAGCCTTAGTCTTTATTTCTTACAGAATATGTCACAGAAGTTATATCTAGAACAGTAAAAGTTAAAATTTGTCATTCATTTTTTCAATGTGTCTGAATGGCTAGCAAAAGACTGATCCATTTTAGGAAGCAAAGTCATTGTCATATCATTAATGTGAGCATGAAATTATGATGTAGTGAAGGTTTAGTTGATATGTTTGCAGGGCAATTAAAAACAAATATACACCCACCAGTGCACAGGACAGTATGTAAGATCAAAAGTTGGTTCTCTTTGACTAATTCAAAGCTGAATGAAAAGGTAGTGATGATGCATTAAACAATTTAATTAAAGACTAGAGTTAGATCCTGGGTTGTATTTAAGAAGCACGAAGCAAAAATCAGGAAGGTAGGAATAACAATATACAAGGAAATGCGGCCTAAATCTCACCTTTGTATTTCTGTTGCAGTCTGTGCAATACTGATCTTCCTGTGGTGCTTTAGAGCAGGGGTGGGCAAGACAGCGTCTGTGGGCTGGATCTGACCCACCAAGCGGGTTGATCTAGCTCACAGCTGCCTTGCTACTCTTCCACCCCAGGCCAAGCGAGACCTGGGGAAGGGGAAGTGCACAAAGTCTCCTCCCCACACCAGGAGGAACCACTCACTCCTGGCAGGGCGTGGGGTGCGAGAACCTTCATGCACTTCCCCACTTCCAGGCCCTTCTCAGTGGCTGGGAGGTGAGGCGAGATGAGACACCTCCCAAACTAAGTGGAAAACCACTCTCTGGCCCCTTCTGATGCAGCTGCTACACCAGCAGTGGCCCCCTGGTAGGACCACACACCTTGGATCCCTGGAGGAAGTCTGTCTGGGAGGAAAGAAAGAAAGAGAGAATATTTCTCTAAAGTCCTTCTGCCCCCATCTCTGACACCCACTCACCCACCTTCCCTCCCTTCCTTCTTGGGGGGGGGGAGGGGCAGGAAGTGTCCTCATACTGCAAGGGGTGCATGCGCTTAGAATCATAGAACACTAGAATTGGAAGGAGCCTCGAGAGGTCATCAAGTCCAGTTCCCTGCCCTCATGATAGGACCCAAACAAAACAGCTGTTCAAAACAGCTGGCAGTTCTCTCTACGCGCTGGGTGCCCCTGGCAAGGCGGGGGTGGGGCACAAAGATTTCACATGTTCCCCAAGTCCCAGGTCAATCAGAGTCTGAGGGTGAGGGAGCACTTGAAGTCTCCTGGACCTGCCTCTTCTGCCCAAGGTCCCACCCCTTCCAGGGTGGTCACAATCACTTCTGAAATTCACGAAGTGGGCTCCCCCTTCAAAAATTATTGCCCACTCCTGCTTTAGAGCAACCAGAAGGCTGCTCTAACATATATTCAGTGGCTTCAAGAAGCTGAAGATGCAGCAAGTGTTGGAGTGTTGCAGGGGCATCTTGGCTACATACCTTTCCTCCAGTCATTCCCTCTTTTGCCTGTTCTTTCACTTGCAGGGTAGAACTCCTTTGTTGGTTTAATGCTGCTGAATTAACTTTATACAGGGGTGATCCTCCCTGGGCCAGTTAAACTTGGTGTAGGGCCAGAACATGGTATACTAGCTGTGTGGTACAATATGGCTACACCCCCCACCCCTGATGAATCTGGCCTAAAATGGTCAATATAGTTATGAATGTAAGTAATTTCTCCTTCTTCCTGCTTTCCTCTTATCGTCAACTCGTGTTTTTCCTCTCCCTTTCAGGTTACCACAGTGCTGCCAAGTTCCAACCAAACAACAATTTCCCTCCGTGTTCTAGGGGAAAGATGTTATTAAAACTTAGCTAGCAACTGACCCACACGTATTATTGTACCAAATAGTTCAAGTTACCTATTGGGTCCTTTTGATGCATGAAGAGATAACCAGTATTGAGAGCTCAAATCTCTCTAGCGTGCTATCCAATGAGTGAAAGCTGATGCACAGCACAACTTTTCAGGGTGGCAGCCTTTCCATAGTGCTTTGAGTACAGAGTGTGCAATACTAGTCTTATAGAATGATCTCCACGCCTTTTCATAGTTTACAACAAGCTTGATAAAAAAAGATGTTCTGTTCATGTAAAATGTATGTTATAAACTACTAGAGAAATCCAACACTTTATTCCAAAAGAATACACCCCAAAATGCTAATCCCATAATTCAAATGCATGCGCTCTGTGCACAAAAAGTTTCATAGGTGACCTACCTACCTTCAACCACAAGTTATTAATCAACCCACCAGCCAAAAAGGCACAAAGCCTACATTCTTGCCGCAGATAAACCTAGCCATCCCTCACAGCCCTCCTTGAAAAGAAAAAAAAAAAAAAGATTTTTACAGCATTACAAACCAAACTCCCTTTTCTACCACTATCCTAATTCAACAAAACACAAAAAACACAAGGCAGCTGAGACTGAGGGGAGCTGGCCAAAAGTAACATTATCACTGCTAAACATGTGCCATTGATTTCAAAGTTCTAAATGAATGGCTCCAGCCTATTTTCAAGGCTGTAAAGAAAACATATTTTGCTGGAAACACACACAAGAATGTAGGTCACCAGCATGTTGCCAAGTGTAATTAATAGTCTGTCATTTCTTCTAAAGACAACAAAGCATAAGAAACAAATTTTAAAAACAATTACATGTGCTATCGGATCAGGATTTCACAAACGCTTCTGCTCACAGACAGCCAAAGCATTTTGGATTTTTTTGCTTTGCACAAATTTTGTACTTCTCAGTCCGATCTGATCAATTTGTTTCCAAATATTGATACCCACAATGAAAGAGAAACTCACATAGACTATTTTATTATAGGGAATAAAATAATCATTTCAATTTTTGTCACTCATGATGAACACCGGAAAACATGCCATACACTACACTTTTCCCCCCAAAAAATCTATTATCTGAAGCATAAGCCCAATGACTGGGTGAATGCATCATTTCAAATGCACTGAAGAGGATATTCAAATCTAGGAGAAAATGGAGCTTGATTGACAGCAACTTACTTCCTTAAGGTCTCCCATTTGGGTGTCAAAAAATAACAAAAAAGTTCACAAAGAAAGAAGAAATTTCTTTTGATCAGGCTCTTCACTGCATTGGTAAAAGTTATGCATGTGGTTGTTGACAGTAGAGACCTAGGGTAAAAGTAGAAGCAATAACTGTTATGAAGAAGTTTGAGCAAACCAAGAATATTAAAGAGGAAAGAAGAAAGAGGAGTTGCAGTGAAAGAAGACATGGAATTATGCCAAAGACAACAAAAATAATCTGTACCCTGTGTAATTTGCATAAAATGAGTAATCCTTCCCCACATTTTAAAGATTTGATAGAGAAAACACAGAAATGAGGTATCTCAAATATATTTTATACAAAATTATTTAGTAATGGATATACATATATTGCCAAAAATTAAAAACAAAACTTCAGCACTCAAATATAATTTTGAATACTAAATGAAGTTCATTTTTGTGCCGCCCCAGTCTTGCTCTTTGTCTTCTAGTCGATGTGGTGCAGATTTGCACTTTTGAGGAAATCTTGGGGAAATCACCCAAGATTAAGATATGCCAAATAAAGATAAAATCATGAGCAACTTTCACTGGTATTTACAAGGCTCAGTAGGTGTTGCCCAGTCAGTGGGAGTGCAAATTCTTACGGCTATACTGTATCCAATTCAACTAAGGCATTTCTAAAAAATTGAAGATTTCAAAATGCAACTTGTCAGCTGATAACTAAGTTTGTTGTTATACACTGGCTGTAGCCCATCAATAAGATCTAGTTTTTTTCCCCCAGTTGCCCGACACTTATATTGGCAAAGGACACAAAGCACATTTGAATATGCACTCTACCTGCAAAGTCATGTGAATACTTGCATGGTTATGTGGCTAAGAGCTTACGAGGGGGGAAAAAACTTAATGTGTTACATTAAGAAAAGAATTCCCTCTCCACACTTTTATCTCTAACTTTAGACATTGGGAAGCAGATAGTAATTCAAATAAAAAAACATTCAGAAGTAATGTCTCTCATGAAATAGCTCCCCAGTTTATAGGCCTGTAATTTCAAACATTTGTTGCAATAATTCGTTACTGGGATCTAATTGCTGAAATCTTTGCTTTTGGCTGAATAGGGTTATGCAGATGGATTTCTGGTGAACTCTTCCCTCTTCTGGCCTCCTCTCTTCAGTTCTTTTGTAACAATTCCTTTTAGTTGGCTCTTTCTTTGGGGCAGTCCCTTTTGGGACTAGTGGTTGAAACAGATGGTCACTCCAGCTTTTTAACCCCTGTATGTTCTTCCTTCTTTTTGGGGTCTTACCTTTCCTCCCAGTAAGCTCTATCAGAAAAACAAAGCCAGAGAATTGGCAAATAGCCAAACACCAATACAAGAAAAAAAAATGCCAGTCAAAGTTCCAACAAAAGCAAATATATTATTCCACGTCACAGGTTCATTATTCCCATCTGAAAGGTTGCTGCCTAATGGACTTTTTTTCATCTAGCAAACCAAGAGAAGGGAGGGGTCAGAGAGCAGACATGTTGAAGAATAGTAGGCCAGAAAGATATTAGATAACTCACACTCTGATTAAACTGCCTGGAGAGATGAAACAGCCTTATACCACCAGCAGTTGAAAGGATCATTTTTCCTTCTGCTTGGGTCTGTTTTGTTTCATCCAAACAAAATTTATAACCTAGGACAAATGAACATGGCGAGGGCAGAACTCTCAGTGTTTTCAAGGGTCTTTGAACTATTCGCCATTGTGCACAAGCACAATCCACTCTAAGCAGGGACAACATTCTTCTGCAGGTGGGTGTAAAATCCACTGTAGTAGCTAAAAGTGAGCCCAATACCGTGAAGCCCAAAGTACCCCAACTTCCATTCAATGGCAATTAAAGGGGCTTAGCAACTTGAAGACTTAATCCGTTGGGTAGCTTTCAACAGGATTTTTATGAACTTTAAGAACTTATCTACCATTTTGTTGTAATTGTCTTCTATGAATCAAATTGTGTTCTCTTTGCTTCATTGTAATATGTATTCTGAATCAATGTGCTAGCAATTCGATTGGCAGCCAGGGTGGGAGCAGCCAGGCAGCGACCTGTCTGTGTGCTGGAGCTGAAGCCCTGGTTTACTGCCATGGGAAAACACCAGCCATAGTGGGTCCATGCATTTTTTTCTGACTTTTAACGATTTTCCTATTTTATTCAAGTTCTCTTTCTACTTGATATATTGCTTTAACCTTTTCTTTTCTTTATTGAAAAATAGCACTTAAATGAAAAGATTTGATAATTACTTGTGTCGATTAAATAAAAAACATTTGTAATGTCTATTTACCGAGTAGTGTAATCTATAGTATTATAAAAGGAGAGGTGTCCGTCACGCCATCTGTCATAGAGAACATTTGAGAAGACTTGCGACGTTTTTAGAAAATGCCAGAATGAATGAGAAGTGATGAGTGTGGCTGGGGCCCCTCCCCTCAGGCTGCTATTGGGGGGACCTCGGGGCAGGGCTCGGCACCTCCCCAGCAAGTGGCTGGCAGGTGCGGGGGGAGCTGGCAGCAGCAGTGTACCAAGAAGACCTGTGCCCACTGGGGTAGGTGGCTTGTGGGCCAAGGCCCTGCACTGCTCCTGCACCCTGGGGATGGCCTGTCCCTAGTTGGGTGAGCAGTTGGGTGAGGAGTTACAGGGGCAACAGACCATGGAAAAAGTGGCAAATGACTTCTCCAAGCAGCACATCGGACCGGGAACAAAGAGAAGTGGAGATCCTGCAAGCAGTGGGGCTGGTGATAAGTCCCTGTCCACCATGCTTTGCCCGTCCCTCCCTCAGTTCCCTGAGCCTGTGCCCTCCAGGTCTTCCTGTGCATGCCCTCCCCTATGCCTCACCCACCTTGCCACTGCATCTTCCCCGCTCTGCTGCCCCTCAGCCTGTTGCATTGCAGCTGTGAGGCGAGGCTTGGCTAGTAAACTTAAAAAGCAGCAGCAGAAAAACAGTACCATAATCCACACATTCAAAACTGGACCCCTTGAATACACATCATAAAAACATCCATATACCCTTCAATCTGAAGTACTTATTCTTGCCAAAGATAGCATCCTCTCCTTCTTAACCCCTTCTTTATCTCTACACAATGTTAACATTTCATATAAAAAGTGTGTTTGAACATTTATTTAAAAATGCAAATAAAGGGACCCATTCATGAGCTATGAAAAAATTCTCATTTGATTTACTGTGCAAGGGAAACGGCAGGAAAACAAATTTTACAACTTACCACGTGAAAAGACGCTTTCCATGGGGAGGTGGGGGGGAATTGACTGGCAGGAGACTACAAGGTTCCAAGTTCTTAGATCTTACTTTATTCAAACATCTTAATGAGTGGATACTAGAGTGCTTTGTGTGTTTAAAACTAAATTGCCCAGAGTTTATTCAGCATATGCATTGCACAGGATTTTCTAAATGTGCCTACTTTCCATTTGACAAGTTCAAATAAAGTCAGATTTATAGCCCTGTTGATGCCATTTTGTCTTCTCCCACACTCCACTCTGATTCTTCCTCTCTCAAAGATTTTTCTCTCTCTCCGTATCTCTCTGCCTCCCCCTCCTCTTTTGGCAAGATTAGCTCTCACCTGTCCTTCCCAGATCACTCACCTTCTTCCTGTCCATGTCCTTCCACTGCCACTACTCCCATTTCCTGAGCTCTAGATATTTGCACTCTTAGACTATGTCTACACTACAGAAATAAATGGGAAAAAGAAACACAATTTGCACGTTGCAAATTGTGTATCTTTTTCTGATTTACTTCTGAAAGAGGCTTTTCCAAAATTTGGCCTATCTACTTAGGGCCAAATTTCAGGGGAAAAAAACCCTGCTTTTGGAACATCCCTTCTTCCTCGTAAAATGAGATTTACAGGGATGCCGAAAAATGCATCTGCTTTTCCGATATTTTTTTTCATTTTTTTTCCATTTTCTTGGATGTGGCAGAGCTTTTCCAGGATCTCTCTGGTATCCCAGAAAAGCTCTGCAGTCTAGACATAGCCTTAGAACAGATCAAGGGGTGCTGAAAGATTGTGAATGGCCAAATGAAAATCCTCTGTACACATTCCTCCTGCCTCCACATTCCTCCTGCTTCCACACAGTCTCCAGTTCCTCTTCCCAATTCTGTACATTTCATCACAGGTCCCAATGACCACACACACATTTGAAAGGGAGGAGGATGTCAGTCCAAACCTAGCCCAAATTGCTGGCTCCTGAAAAGACCTGACATTCCCCTACAGTGTTTTCAACTCAAACATTTAAGCACTGTGCAGATTCTGGAGAACCTGGACAATACAATCACTGTAGACTTTCCCAGCAAAAAACAATCACAGGATGAAGAAACATATTGCTACGTATTGGATAGCAACTAATAAGGCTAAATGTAGTGGAGCTGAAATGTAAAAATACAGGGCTTCCCCTAAGCATTTTGCTGGTCAAAAGGTTTCCCACCATGACAACCTCCCACTCCTAGAGTAACTGAACAAAAACCAGCCCTGGTCACCCAGATCCCATGAAAATTGGCATCTAAGGATACTGCTCTGCTCACTCATCCCTAAAATTGGCCCTGTATAAAATATTAGCATGGTACAAAACATCTTTCTCCCTGCAAGAGGATAAAACATGGTCATTTCTCAGATTTCATTATATATATGTTCTGATGCCCATAGCATCCCCAAAGTTTAACAAAATATTAATTTACATTGGTGTTCTAATTGCATTCTGTGCTGTTCAACTTCCCCTGTGGCCTATTGTATTGCAGCAACAGAATACGTACAATGGGAAAGTTGCAGAGCATATTCTAAATTTGTTATAATACCAGTGTCAACCTAAGTAAAGAAACATGGGAGCTGTCAGATCTAATCAAACATTTCATGTCTTTTCACTCCAGTTCTCAGCCAGATTTCAACATGCAACATTGCTTAAAAAAAAAAAAAAGCCAGGAATGAAAACTGTGCTGCTGTATCATTCCTAGTTAGGGGAATCAATTTTCCGTTATCTAACAATGTATTTTTTGGAATTCTACATTAATTACTTCCTGCAGCCAGGAGACTGGTACTCATAGAATAGCTATATAGTCCCAAAAGCAGAGACATTTTCAAGAGGGAAAATAAAGTAATCATATTTCCTGTGGACTTCAAACTGCAGAGCCTGCAAGATTTCTCAGAGTGGTTTATAAACTTCAATAAATATTCTTCAAGACCCTTAAACCTTGTCTACATGAGAAAGTCACACTGGATTAACTAGAGGTGTGGTATTAAACTTGTGCAAAAGGCTGTGCAGTTTCTATTTCCATTTGAAATCTGATATTTCCATTTAGTTACATTGATTAAGTCTTACAATTAACATGGAATGGGTTACTCTTCAACTGAAATAAGTGTCCACACAGGGGGTTCCTGCCAGTTTAAGATATTTGTGTGTGTGTAAAACTGATGTAGCTCTCATGTAGACTAGGTCTTACACAATGAGATCACTTTATAGTTTGAAAGTGGAAACATACTAACCAGGGAGATGCAAAATTTGAGGTTTTATTCTCATTTACCTAGGACCTGTCTGCTGCCACAAGTGGGGAAAACCACATTTTTAGTTTTGGAGTGGAAAGGGGTGCATGCCAGTTCTGGTGCATGCTCTCCAGTTAAACAAGGGGCTCCAGAGATCCAGCTGTGTGGGTTTGGAGCAGGCCAGCTCATGTGAATCCCAAGGTCATTTGCTTTAATTTTGGCACGAAAGATCCAGAACAAAGACAAGTACAAGACAGAGAAAAGCTTACCATTCAGCGGAGTCCAATTTCCAAAACTACTCTTCAGACGTTTCTGCTTTTGTTCTGTTAACCGTGGTTAAGTTGAAACTGCAGATTTGATTTTTGGCTGGCTCCAATAGGGTTGCATAAAAAAAGCATCTGAATGAAAAAACACAACCCACATTGCAAATACCCCAAGAAACATAACACAACTGCCTTTCACTTTGCAAGCAACAAACAGTAGGATCCCAACACTAACAAATGCACAAGCATTTAAGGGCTGCAAGTATTCTTGTGGCAATTTAGCATGTGACTTCAAAGGCTCATATAGAAAAGAATGTTCTAGTCAGCCTGAATGCTTGTAAAATAAGATATAAAAAGGAACCTATTCATTTAGTTTCTGAGAATTACCATTCCCCTTCCCTCCAGGATATCCCTTCCCCTTCCACCTCTCCCCCTCCCCCTGCTGTAGAATGAGGGGTGGAGGGCTTTTGAGGAAAGGGGAGTAAGGGGGCTACTTTATCAGCCCCCATTCTCCAAAAAGTGGAGGTGATGAATGTGCCAGTTGGGAGCGTCCTAAAAACATTGATAAAAATCCACTGTCTCTTCTGAAACAACTTAAGGTGCCATGAGAGACAGTGCAAGGAGTTTGGGGACCATTGAAAAAACATTCAGAAACAATTACCATGTTTGTAGTGTCAGCGTAAGGTGTGTGACTTCAACATATTTCTTAGCTCCATGCCCGGTTTGCCTTCAATTTGTCTGAAATTGGAGAATCTTTTCTGGTTTGAACTTTTTCCACAAGTGTATTTTTTCAATAGTACAGCTCGTGAGGAACGTACAGTGGGTCAACTGCAATGAGTTCATGCTAATGTATTTTCCACATGAGACTTCCAATGCTTTGGAATCAAAAAGCTTACATTTATATAGTCGTCCCTGGAAGAATAGAATTCAGTGTCTGTGTGCCCTCCAAAAGAAGAATGGGGAGATTGTTGTTGTATTAACATCCAGCCATAGCCTCAACTGGATTAAACTGGCATGGTTCATTGAAGTATAATATATGTATAACCTCTGACCAGAACCACTAAAGAATATTTGTTTTTCAACAGAAAAAAATGACAATGCAAACAAACTCCACTATTTAACTACCCTAGGCTGATTACCTTTAAAAATAAGGTGATAAATGGAGTTAAAATAACAAAGTTCTCCACTTTTGCAACTGAACTTAACAGTCCTTACATTCTCCTGCTCCTGGTGCTCATCTGTGCCGGTTCACTCTCATTGGGCCTTTTAGAGAGGTCAGCATTATATTTGACCCAAATAAAGCTGCTCAGATAAATGAATTTTATCCATCTCACATACCAGATTTAAAACTCTTGCTGTAGTTCATCAATATTCCTAGAGAGCATAAAGTGAACTGAAGATGCTTTAGTAAGTTTCTTCATGTTTTCAATTAGAATACTGGGGGGAAGTGTGCTGGCTAATGACAAAGAAAAATTAGTAACACCTGGCTAGGGAAGAAATAGGCCATTAAGTTTTTGGTTTGTTTAGAGAGAATTCCATAAGCAGTGGAAGAAAGTAAGTGTGTGCGTGTGTGTGTGTGTGTGTGTGTGTGTGTGTGTGTGTGTGTGTGTGAGAGAGAGAGAGAGAGAGAGAGAGAGAGGAGAGACAGACTTTATTTTCATAAAGAAACAGACAATGAGAGTGCAAAAAAGGTAGATTTATAGCTTGTATGCTAGCTGATTTATCCGGTGTTGCATAATAGTGCCATAAAATCTAATACCCAAGCATACGTCTCACAAGGATAGTGACTCTTGATAACTTTTGAGCTTTCTGGGGATACAAAATATTTCTCCATAAACAGTCATTTGTAAAGGTAAGACATCTGTTTGGTACAGTGAGTTTGCCAAATAACAGTTTTCAAAGAACAGGGGATCCTTTGCCAAGGGAGTTTCATGTTACACCCTCACAATCCCTGTAACCTTTTAATCAGTACAGCTTCATTGTTTAGATAATTCATTAATTTAACTGACCATAATAAAAGAGTTATAAAGTAAAGATGGAGCAAGTAGTGAAGGGAAGTGATCTATGGAGGAAAGTATGGGAATAAAACAGAGCAGAGTAGAGAAAAAAACAGAGTAGAGAAAAACAGGCAGTCCCCGAGTTACGCGGCTCCGACTTACGTCGGATCCGCAGTTACGAACGAGGCTTTTCTCGCCCCAGAGGACGGGAGCGGCGGGACGCCCAGATGCGCCGCGGTCCCGCCGCCTGCATCCTCCGGGGCAAGAAAAGCTGCTCCGCTTTGGAAGCCCCCCCCCCAGCAGACCAGGGAGACGCGGAGCAAAGCCGCGGAGGATGTGGGCGGGACCGCGGTGCATCTCGGCAGTCCCGCCACCCGCGTCTCCCTGGTCTGCTGGGGGGGGGGGGTGCAGCTAGCGAACCCCCCCCCCCCCCAGCAGACCAGGCTTTTCTCGCCAACGACGCCTGGGGTAGAGCAGCTGGGGTGTTGCTGGGTTGGTCCCGCAGCTCCGCTCCTCAGCGCTACTGGACCAAGCCGGCAGCACCCCAGCTGCTCTGCCCCAGGCGTCCCCAAGTCAGCCACTGCTGAAACTGACCACTGGCTGACTACAGGAAGCCCAAGGCAGAGTTGCTCTGCCCCGGGCTTCCTAGAATCAGCTGCTGATCAGTTTCAGCAGTGGCTGACTTGGGGACGCCTGGGGTAGAGCAGCTGGGGTGCTGCTGGGTTGGTCCAGTAGTGCTGAGGTGCGGCGCTGCGGGGACCTACCCGGCAGCGCCCCAGCTGCTCTGTCCCAGGCGTCCAAATTCAGCTGCTGTTGAAACTGATCAGCTGCTGATTCCAGGAAGCCCAGGGCAGAGCAACTCTGCCTCGGGCTTCCTGTAGTCAGCCGCTGGTCAGTGTCAGCAGCAGCTGAATCTGGACGCCAGTTCCGACTTACATACAAATTCAACTTAAGAACAAACCTACAGTCCCTATCTTGTACGTAACCCGGGGACTGCCTGTATTACGTATAATGTTACCTCCCCAAAGTCACATTTGAACCTTCTTACACACATATGAGTTAATCTTATTTTCAAGATTGGTATGGCCATAACTTTCCCCAAGAATTGTACATAAACACAAACACATCAGCCTTTCACACTTCAGATAGTGACACATACATTGAACAAAAGGCCAAAAGATAAATGTTTCCCAGGTATTGGCAGCATTTTTGCATTCTTGGTGGAAGACATATGCCTTTGCTTGCTGTAATCAGCTTTTTTTCCCCCCAATCATATCTGCTTCAGAGATTCATATGGTCTAATTATCTACCCAAGCATTTAGGAGTACTGTCATTTCTGAGAGAAACAAGTAAAAAAATTAAATGTTATCCCACTTGAGACACTGAAATGACCCACTCATCCACACCAGCCCAAATGCCCCCGGCTGTCCCTCGTAATCATGGCCCCAGTTCCAAAAACCAACAAAATACAACCAGAGTCCTATTTCATTATTCCTAGCTGGAGTATTCCGGCTACCACTCAAAATGCTGTCAGCAAAATAACAAACACTTCATTTATACTGAGTGGAAGATTTTACTATCATTTGGGGGGGGGAAAAAGGCATTTAGCCAAGTCATCCAAGGATAGACCTCAAATATCTATGGAAATCTATGGAAAGGGTGTAAACAGCAAGGAAACAAATTATGTACGGCAATTCAATGGGCAATAACGAGAACTTGCACAAGGAGATCTAGTTTAGATATCAGGAAGCCCCTGACGGAGAATTTAATCCGAGGGTTCGGATGGGGGCCCAAAACCCCTACCAAATCAATTCCAGACACCCTTCTTAAGCAACTAGCTTTATTCAGGAATGCATTCCAGGGCAAAAACCTCCAGGATACTCAGAAAAAAAAAAGTTTCTGCAAAGTTTCTGCAACCACCCAAACAAAAGGCAAGGTCTTTTGTACTTTCTTACATGGTAATTACCCCTCTTTTACTGACCACTTACAATTGCATGCATATACAGGTCATGCCCCTTTGCACCAAATTCCCTCCAATCATTTGTCCCCTCACAGTCCCTTTGCAGCCCTTACAACAGGTTCAAACCAGTTTCACCTGTCCCCTCCTTTTGTATACCTGTGTTCAAGCACGTTCCTCTTTACAAAGACCAGACTTAACATCCAGGTCATAGCAGGGGTCATACTGACAACAGTTAAGTTTATCCTTCACCCCTCTCATAGCAAGATTGCAATGTGGAATAATATGCCAAGAGAAATGGTGGAAATCACCTTGCTTGGTAGATAACTAGTCTAGAAAGAGGGCTGGAATATATTCTTCAGTAGCTATTATTTGAAGGCAAATAGATGGACTAAATGGAACTTATCCTGCAAGAAGAGATATAATTAATCTTGGAGAAGAGTTTTCAGAGTGCATGGGAGGAGACATACACTTTATATGGATGATTTTTAGGAGTCAGCAAATGAGTTAGCAAAGTTCTCTTTTTTTAAAGTCATCAGGGATCAGTTCACAAGTGATTTAAAAAAGTGTACTAGTTTTGTTTTGGCTCACTCCATTTCTCTCTCTCCACTCCTATCAATGATTGTGTTTCAAACTAAAAAAGAAAAAGAAAGCATTTCCATATGCTGAGTTAATATACTTTATAAAGCTATGCACAACATAACAAAAACAGGGGAAGAACCCCTTTTCAAGATTTTCCAAATTACCTGAAACTTAGCTTAGGCAATCTAAGCATTGACAAATGTCAAGAATCTTTCACTGACTGGGTCAAATTTCAGCTTACCCTCTCAGTGCCCGCGTTTGCTTTTTTGATATATTCACAGAGCCAAGGGAAATCATCTGGTATCCTTTGCACACATTTGACACTTTCCATGTATACTTGTAGATGGCCACTTCCCACTACAAACGCAGACTCTTCCACATGCTACCAAATAGCCCTATTCTCCTCCCCTTCTCTGCTCCCACGTCATTGGTATTTGGAGATGGGGATGTAAAGTAGGCTTCAGCCTTTCCCCCTCAACAAAGCTATTGAAAGTTCTGAGAGTTATGAGTAAGATGCACCAATACTTGCAGCTGCCAATCCAAAAGGACTTCCATCACATTCCGTGTTGCTGTAATAAGTTATAGCTGAACCCCTTTTTGAGCAAGATATTTGAGCACATACTTAACTTTAAACATTAAACCCCCACTGGTTAAAATCCTGGCTCTGCTGAAATCAATGGGAGTTTGCTATTGACTTCAGTTTGGCTAGAATTTCACCCAGTGGAACTACCTATGTGCTTATATATCTTGCTGAATGAAACAAGGCCTGAAAGATGCTCTAGAATTCAGTGCATTATTAGAATCCAAAGCACAACTCATGGGACTGCAAATCACATATCAAGAACCAGAATCAAGAGAAAAGGTTCCAACTAAATCATGCATCCTAAATGAGCCAAAGGGGAGAAAGCTTCTTCCTCCCTCCCACTGTGTCCTGAAATGCAAGCTGGCTCATAAAGTGTGGCTTTTTTAATATTAATTATTGCTATTTGTAGCCATTTAGGGGTTTTGTTAAAAGCCTATTAATTTTTACTGCATTTTTTGCCTACAATTAGTTGCTGGCACAAGTGGCATTTAGACATGTAAATGCTTGTTTTGTGGGCACACTGATGCAGTTAGACTCTCCAAAATGAATCATGGCACCAGCAACCGGGTGGGGGTGGGAGAAATCATGTGCATAATTTGGAAGGGGATTTTGCAAGCCAGTCCCTTAAGTATCCAGTAAACATTTGCTAATTGATCATGACAGTTTTAATGGAGTTTAAATTTTGGACTGAAACTACTTGAATGCCCTCAGAATAAAAATAAACATTTTAACCGTGTCACAAAAGAGAAGTAAAACTAAGCCTCTAGGCGGTCTTCCTTTCCCACTCAAATAAAACAAGTCACGGGGGAGGAGGTTAAGTAATTTCAGTTCTTCTTGCACCTGGCCTCAGACAGAAGGTGCTCAGAAATTCTTGTTGTAGGCTTATAAAATTTGAATAGAGCTTTTGAATGCTAAAATATACTACATGATTTGTAATGGTTGTAATAATTTCAATTTAGATTTATTGCAAACTGAAGTGATGATTTTCCACCCACATGTCTTCTCTCTGTATTCCAGGGATAGACAATTCAAACTTTATTGACTTGATTCCAGTTTTCAGGCATGCTTGTCACTGAGATCCATACATCACGAGGCTGTGCGGTTGGGGTACTTACATCTGTAAATGGATTTTGCAAAATGGTTTGCTGTTAGAACAAAGTTTAAGAGTTGCAGGATATGCTGATGAGATTTATTCTATGCGTCTTGCACATCAAACTTAAGTGCTGGTTATGCAAGAGCAAGGAAGAGGGGGAACATAGAACCCATATAATGAAAATGGCTCAAACAGCGTCTTGCTGTCAGCAATGCTAGGGCACAGAATGCATTTGGATGCTTAGGAGTGCAGGTGGGTGAAGTGCCATAAATCGTGCTTTGTGAGACTTTAACAAATTAAAAGTACAATAAAATTCAGTTAAAAAAACCTTCCTATCCATTGCGTTGCTTCTGTGCAGTATCTCAGTTCTAATACTGAAACATTGCTCAACTAATTTAGAGAATATAAAAAAGAACGTGATTAAGAAGAACAGCATGTTCATCCAGAAGAAGAGAGAGTGTGGAAACTTCCATTTCATATGTCAAGTATGTTCAGAAAGGAAATGAAACTAAAATGTTCAGTCTGCAAAACATGCCATGCTGGCTCTTCTGAACTGTTAGCTTGGCAGATTTTCAAAAGCCGTGGAGCAGAAAAATGCCTATCACATGCCTGATTTGTGGAGTTATGGTAATTTACATAGTAATCAGATATTTTCACATTCAGACGGACAATTCCTCACCAAATTATCAAGTTCATGCAGTTGTGCTAACTCTGCATGTGAGTTAACCATTCTCTTACATAGGGTGGTCTAGGTTTCTAGAGTTTTAACCCTATGACCAAAACCAGAAAGACAAGATCATAAGAACAGATAACTAAATGCAAAGAACTTCACCTGTAGGTTACTAGTTCACCTTTCTAACAGTTAGTTCCTGAAAGTAGTTGACAGCTATTTGGTATTCAATATGAAATGAACTTCTGCCTTATTTTTACATAATAAAAATACTTCATCTGATACTTATTGCCATGTTCCATCAAGACAAGAGCTGAGTATATTAGCAGGTCAGGCTGGAAAAGACAGTGACACCAGCGTGCCTGTTCTGAGCATAGAGAAGGTGTCCCAATTACTGTCATGCAAGATGTTTTTGAAACCTGACCCGTTTACATCTCTGCTGCTCACACGGCCCTTTCCTAAGCGTCAAAAAAATCTTTTAAATGAAGTTGAGTCAGCTTCTCCTTTTGCATCAAAATATATGAAGTCTGGAGTTTGTTATAGTTCTGTCTAAACCAAAACAGGTAATCCCCATTAATTTTAGCTGATTTATTTTGAGATCTATTTCTTCAAATCTGAAACTCAGAAGAAAAAAACTGAAGTTGAATTTAACCAATTACAAAAAATCAGATATTTGCATGTTTGCCACAGCATCAAAAAAGTAAATCAGATTCAATAACCTTTTAGCCTGCTCAATTTTTTAAATACAAAATGTTCCACACTTTGTTTTCTAACCTGCAACTAGTTTACCTTTATCTTTATTGCAAAGCACAGTCTGTTCTTCACAATTGTAAAGTGCCAGTGGTCTTGAAAAGTTTTGTTTCAAATTTCTCACTCATGCCTTAAAAGTTTCCCACGCAATCTGTTGATTTTAGCTTCAAATGTTAGCTTTTCCATATGTAATTTATAGCTGCATTATACATTACACATTGACTAATAGGTCTACAGGGAACTTGCTCTGTAGAGCTCCTCATCTCTCCCAAATTAAAGTTCACTTTGAAGTTTTCAGACACAGACCCTTATTCCATGTGTACCTGTTTAGCTAAGTCAATAAATCATGTCATTTAAACCTTGCTGTTCAGCAACTGTGTTTTCCATATTGAATAAGTAGAACCAAAATAAAGTAAAATTATTTGCCTCTTCACATTCCTATCTTTACTTTTTAATTACTACCAATCTGATCTAAATATAGAAACCAAACACTTGAGGGTATGAGTGTTGCTTATTTTTTTCCTTCATTTGCTAAATGTCATGACCTATATTTGCATTTTTGCAAGAGCCTCCTAGATACTTGTTTTCTTTTTTTTTTCAAAAAATCAGGCCTGTGACTTACTGATGCATTGAGATTTCAGAAAACATGTTCAGTTTGTTACATAACCAAAAATAATGTGTAAGCCACGTGTTTGTGTTAAACAGAGGTACGGAAGTATTCCCTTTTTTTACACAGTGTAAATTTGTTAATTTTTTTTAAATCAACCTTGTCTTCCTCTATTTGCAAATTGTCAGCAGATTGCTTGTAAGTTAACTTGCTTGATATTTTCCAATCAACTAGTAGTTCGAGCAAACAAGTTTTAGCAGTCATTTGTTCTGACTACTTGCAAAGAATATCCATTATTCGTCATTTACCATTAAAGCACCATTATTTGCCATTAAATCACTACTTTCTGTGCTCCCCATACTCACTTCCTCTGGATTCTCTCCTCCCATCAGCGAGATTAGTCATTTAAATCAGAGGATATGCTTGTGTTCCCTAATGTGATAGATGAGGTATTGTACCCTAAGCCTGGTGTAACTGTTGGGGTTGAATTTTGTATTTTCCTCTCTTTTGAATTTTGTATTTTCCTCATGTCTCTAGCCAAGGACATGAGGCCTAACACCTGACAAGGTGCAGTCAGGAGAGACCAGAAGTGGAACAGAAGTTCAAGTAGGCCTGTAATCATGGCAATGACATAGGATTTTCATTAATGAATTAAATAAAGACTTTCAGATTTGGCCTCAAATACAGTTATTCAAAGACAGGCTGCCCCAGAAAGGGCTAGTTGCCCCCATTATTTCCTTTCCAATCTCTTCAAGAGCACTTACTTGTCTTGGGGTAGACTCTCTCACAATTCTTCCATTCTTGGACCAGGACCCAAGTACATTACTCTGGTGTATTCCAATCATTTACCAACTGGCTCTTCCAACACCTGTGGGTCTTCCTTTCCACAAACTGTGACTAGGAGATTGTCCCAACTGCTAAATAAAAACACTTCATGTTAAAAATGTTTCATGTAATGTTTTGATCAACATCCTTCTTAAAACAAACAGCCAATGTGCACAGTTAATGACAGCTAATTCTATGATTCATCACAAGCTAAGTTAAATCACTTTTCTTTTTAACCTAAAGGAGCAGAACAGAATAAGGTTATGTTATACCAGATCCTCCTGTGGGACTCTCCAACCTGGTTCTATGCCTCAACTGTCCTCAAACTGGTTTTAGTGTTCTCTGAAATTGTATAGACAAGATTCATTAAGGCTACTCACTCTGGGGTTGCCAAGTGGGGTATATCTACTCTACAATTAAGCATCTGTGACTGGCTTGTGTTAGCACACTTAGGCTCATGGGGCTTGTGTTACAGGGCTATAAAGGTGTGATGCAGGTTTGGGCTGCAAGTGAGCTAAGGAACCCTCCAACAATACAAATACACTACAAATAAAGGTAATTTGTCAGTTTCCATTAATGGAAAAGAGGGAGAAAAACACACTAAAAAGGAAAAGAGTTATTGGAGTCATGGCTTTTTATCTCTTGAAAATAGAAGATCTGCTTATTTCAAACCCAAACCATACATGACAACTGACAGGTGCTACTGATGGATCATCTCAGCACAAGATATGGCACCTTAGTGTTACTATCATTCACTAGCAATTCAGTCCGACCTTTGTACAGTCCTTTGTAAGGTTACAAAAATGTTCTGTTTGAAAGCTTCTATGCCCATCTGCACCTTCTCCTTTGTCTTTTGAAGTTAAAGGCAAACGGAAAATTAAGATGGGCCTTATCTGCTTGCCTCCCAAAAGCAAGCCAGGTGCTTTGATCTGCTACCATGCTTTTACAAGTTCAAAAATCTATGCAGTATATGCAGGCACTGGCAGACACTTCAGAAAATGGCTGTTTTCCCAGAGTTAGCTACCGTGGAACTCTCAGTGCCCACTATATAAAAAGATCTTTAGATGGCTTGACCAGTGCTGAACTAGAGAATTTGCCAAGCCACAGGAAGTCAATATTATCTAGCAGTGTTACCAACACTTCCACTGCTTACTGGGCTCTTAGAAGACATTTATGGGTAAATTAGAGCTAAATAATAATACGAATACTACAGCCACCAGTCCTGGCTCTCAAACAAACTTTATGGGACCTCAGGAAACTTGGCCACACCCATGATAAGTGGACATCCAGCTAACTAAAATCATGCCAAACCCTGGGCTGAACCAGAGAGATTCAACCTGTATATTCAGCTTTCTTCAATACTCCTTAGTATTGAAGAAAAAAACAAACACGCATCCTATTGTATATTTTTTTTTTCTGTTCCCACAAGCTGCCCTTATTTTAAGTATAAAATAAAAAGTAATAGCTTACGGTTCTGCTTCTTGGTACTCAGATAAACTCAAATATCCCTGTACTTGTATTTTGTTGCAAGCTCTTTAGTGTAAGAACCATCTCCAAATGTTTGTATAATGACACCCCTGACGGGGTAGGACCTGAAAGCACCATTAAATTATAAATACATTCTATATGGCTTTTTTTCTTGCTTCAAAAAGGCATGCATGCAGCAAAAACAATGTGGAAATTAGAAATACAGCAAGATCAAGAGAATATGTCAGCTTTATCAGTGGCTTTCCAAGAGCCACGTTACAAGTAGGGCCCTGCTGAACCCCAGATATCCACTTTATATCCACAGGTATCCTCATCCATGGTTCATTTTTGCAAATGTGGATAACATTTTGTATCCATGCAGAGCTCTAGTTATATGTTTAAGTTAGAGTCATGAGAAACCATCAATATTTCTGCTGTGAGGCAATAGAATGTACCCCAGGCAGCCCACATAACACAGTTTTATATGAGTGCCCTAGAATGGACAGGATTTGAGGGGCAGAGTTACTGGATCTAAATTTACATGGATTTGCCAGCCAACACTACAGCTCCATTCCTTGCCTTGGGAGATTACACCACACTGTGTTTACATCTTCCAAATACTTCTTCCCACCTAATAAACAAGTGAATTCTTTAAAATATTTCAGTATTTATTGGAGATCAGAAATTGACCCATATTATGTGCCTGCTATTGATAAGGAAAGCTAATCAGACTGTATACAACCAGCCAACTATTTACTCTGTATTTCCTGGGGAATAGTCTATAGAAAGAGGGAAGGAACTCTGGTTATCATTTCAGATTGCTGTAGCCACCATTTGTGTTTGCAGGGAGCTAGAAAAGTGAACCTTAGTATGGGCTATCTGCAAAACAGCATTTGATAGACTGGATGCTGATGTGGAAGTTGATGTACAAGTTTCAGAAATATGAATATGGCAATAGTCTTTCCGAGACAAGGAAGACTTAGACCACAACATTTTAATTGTATATTAAAAATATCTACATCATAAAGCCTCAGGGCTTGTTGGCTTTGCTTTGGATGCTGCAGCAGAGACTTATAGATATGCCGCAGCCATGGGGAATAAGGCATCTCTAAGGCCAGAGTTTGCACTCCAGAACTGCCTATAGCAGAAGAGTTCCATGCCCAGTTTCCCCACTATATAGGCCACCCTCAAAAAAAAAAAAAAAAAAAGCAAACCTATTAATACTATCTAAGGTAATGAATATACCTATTATAGAGCACAAGAACAGCTTATAAAATATATTAGAAATTGGTATACTTCACAATGACTCCATGGGGTCCAACCACCGCACCCTACAGTTACCTTACAATTCAGTTTGTCAGCTGCTGCTATTGGTGCATAAATGAAGGTGGCAGTTGGTATGTTTGTATACACAATGTTTGTATGTGTACTCTCCCATCAGAGACTACTTGCAACTCTCCACCTGCCAGATGCAGGCACTCACAACTTGTCTTTTACAATTCAACTCTGACAAACAAAGTACAGTGTATCAGTGACAGTGCCTGAGGGTCAGCTCACCAACAGCAGTGCCTCTAGTTGGCCATCCTGAGCTTACATGCTCCCCTCCATGATGTCCTGTTTTGTTTTGCCTTGCTCCGTGGCCACACTCACACTAGGGTCTGCAATTTCCTCTTTGTGGCTTGGCTCTCCTGCAAGGTCACTAAGTACTAAGTACCATTTGTCAAACAATACTACAGGTATTGGTACATTCTCTTTCCAGGGAATTCAGTCCTTCCAGACCTGCAGTCTGCCTGGTGTCTCCAATAACCTGGCCACTTCTCAGTGGCTGGGACCCAGTCTCACTGTTTACACCAGAAGGAAAAACTATGTACCACTTTAAAGATTAACAAGATGGTTTAATAGGTGATCAACTGAGAAAGTGGGTCTGGCCCACAAAAGCTCATCTCCTATAAAACCATCTTGTTAGTCTTTAAAGTGCTGTATAGTTTTTCCTTTTGTTTTAGCAAGATCAGACTAACACTGCTACCTCTCTACTACTGTTTACACCAGGTTACAGTCCAGGGACCCTAAAACAAGCAGCCATGATCTCTGAATAGTTTGACCCCTTGCTGCTGTATATGTGGGGTTCTCCCTATTTGTCTGGTCTCCCTGGGCTTTCCAGCCTCTCAACTCAGGGAGTAACTGCAGTCTATTTCCATGCCTTCCTCCATGCACCCCCTTGCTGCTTACCGTTCCCAGGTTTTATACTGGCCCCACCTGTTCCTGCCCTGCTGATCCTCCTCCTAACTAGTGACATTTCCCTCACTCCTTCTCCAGGTGCACCTGGTAGAGTTAATAGGCCTGCTTGGCTATCTTAAACCCTTTCAAGCCTGTGTAGCATAGATACCGCATCACACAGAGAAAAAAGAAAAATGGCAAGGAAATTCTGTAGCAAGTGATTGACTATGCTGGAAGAGCTGTATGGTAGTAGTGGTGTCTGTCAAGAGTCACAGACATTTAATATCATTAAATTATTCTCTTCAAATAACTGTTCTAAACATGTCACATTTTTATCATTTTTATTCTCCTCAGCACACAATCTCTTGTGACTGTTCAGATCACCATAGATGACAAACAGATAGGTGACACGGGCATTTACTCTTTTCAGGACCACAGCCTCTAGTTTCCTACACAACTTACAGACATTATAAAGACTTGGAGATGCAAAACTGATGTGTATCAGTATCTCAATTACAGTATACTTTAGATGTAGCTTTTAAACTTGTTTTCCTAGCTGTAAAATGGATAGTTGTACCTTCCTCACAGAGCTTCTGAGAGGATGTAGTTTGTACACCACTTTGGAAAAAGTAATATACTGTAAGTGCTAAGTACCATTTGTCAAACAATACCACAGGTATTGGTACATTCTCCTTCAAATGCATCTGTAAGCAGAACATTAGGTAAAATAATCATTAATGCTGCTTTTAAAAACATATATTACAATATATCTTGCTGTGAAAAAATAGCATCTCACATATAATTAGTATTTTTAGTTTCACAAAATGATTATGAACCTAAGAAAAAACTGTACAAGATACTAAATCAATGAGGATTCCCACCTCTGTTGTTTTTGCAGCTACAGTCTAACACAGCTACCCCTCTGAGGCTTGTACAAGATTCCTTAACTTTAAAATCCAAATTTTCAAGGGCTAAATTTAAGGTTTTCTTGGAATGAGTTTGGCATTTAGGGAATTATTTTTCAAGTGTTTTGAATACATTCAAAACTTTTAAAAATATGTTTAAACTTCAGCCAGGGACAAATGTTTCAGTTTATAAATTAACATTGACTTTGGGCTAAAAACGTAGTTACATTTAACAAAGCAGCTCACATGGCTTTTTTTCCCTGAAGTTCAATTTATGGACATGGATCACAGGCTCATAACTGGGTTTTGTACATTTCCACATTATTGCAAGTTACAGAAGATGACACTTGGAAATGCAAGTTCACTCATATCACCCATGCAACACTCAGCCCAAAGGCAATATTGAGTGTAAAGGCAATTTCTCTTCATACCATGAAAAGAGAAGTTTTCCAAATCAAAATCAGAGAATAGCAGCATGGAACCAAATTAAATATTATTCTCTGGGCTTCTGCACATACTTGCAGAATTTGTGGTTTAAAAATTGCTGGAAGAATTAAGAATATTGTCCTACTTTGATTCAGTAAGTTTCTGCAAATGAAATATTAATCTTACTGTTGTGGATACTTACTAACTTTAACAGAAAACATTCTTGCAGTGTTCACATTGCAGTGTTTTCTTAGCTGAGAAGGAAATTAAAATAGTCAGGTATGAAGAGTTACCAGTTAATTACATTGTAGCCAAGCCATGAAGTAATCAGAACCAGCATTCTTATAATGGTTATTCATTGCCTTTGGAGAGCCCGTCATGGCCAATTCAAACTCCCACTTCTGATTGTCTTCCTTTCCTTGGAAAACAATAGTTAGCATATCACCAATGCACATTTCTTGTAACAACCGCCCAGATGGTCAATATTTCAAATGCTGATAGTGCCTTAGTTACACAACTAGATCACCAGACACTGCACCAAGTTATCGATATTGGTCAGCTACTTCTGATCACTAATTATAAACAGAAAGCCATCACTTTCAGAGTTGTCCAAGCCCATGAACTCAAGGGCTGGCCAAGGCAGCAGCTGTTCTCTGGGACATAAGCACATTTTGTATGAGTAAGACTTCTTAATGAGTCTGCACTGAAGTCTAGCTGGTGCAAAAGGATTTGTACACAACAGGAGACATATCTATGCCCAGATACTGAATGAACAATTTCTGAGTCAGACCAATAGCTTGCGTTTGTCAGCCAGCTCCAAAGAAATAGAGCACCAAGAAAAATTGCAAGAATCAGCAGCTTATGCAGAGGAAGTAAAACACTGAACAAAATATTGTGAAATCAGGAAATTCTATCTAGATATGAAGAACAGGAGGAGGAAGAGAGTTATCCACGACCACAAAGACATAACTGCCTGAAGCACTTCAATTAAATTTTGTGAACCCATATAAGAGTCAGCAGCCAGAGCCCTGTGCCCTTAAAACTGCTGCCAGAGTGCCATGTGGCACGCTTTGGGTGCCACTAAGGGCGGGCTGGGGTAGGTGCATTGCACTCCAGGTAGTGCTGAGGTAGCTTAGGAAAAACTAGCTCCAACCCCTGCCTATTCCTCCTGTGGCCCCACCCTTTTCAGAGTGCAGAGCCACCCCCTCCTCTGCCTTACTCCGGGACCCAGTGAATCTGTCAATCCCTCTGAACTTTAGACAAAAATTCTGTATTACAAAAAATGACCTTTATTAGCCCACTCTTCCCTGGATCTATAGCGACTCTTTAAAAGTTTTATTTCATGACCTTTCCATCTTCCTACTCATCCTTCAGCCACATCTTCCTGTTATCATCTTTGCATTTAACAAACAGTGGCAAATCAGAGCTAGCCAGAAACAGTTTCACTCGACACTTAGTCAAAGACTGTTAAAGCAAACAAAGAAATTGGTCATTACGTAGCTATGCCTAATCTTGGGGAGGTGTTCTTTTGGGGAACAAGCCTGTATCAAATAGAACAAAGATATTCCCACAGCAAAGCCCTTCATTTAGGAGAAGAATGTTCAGAGGTTCATCTCTGCTTCAGTGAATGTAAATGGGGGATTTGCCATAGTTTCAGTTGGAGCAGTATTTGATCAAATATATATTTGTGCATATGGGTATTTTGTAATAAGATCCCTACTTATGCAACAACTGAAGGAAGAGCAAGATTAGATGCTAGTTAAGTCTTGACAGGCTCCATTTTAAAATCTTTACAAGATGTGACCTGGTTGTTGCTATGTCTTAAGTAATTAGTTCTGTCAAAGATGTAAAACGGGCCCCTGGCTGGTGGCAATATTAAAACCTGGAGAGAAGAGTACTTTCCAATAATTTGCTGTTTATGGTTACCCCCATCCTTTTTGGCCATTGAACTGCTGGAAGAAGATTAATAAACTCTCCTCCTCACTTGCCACTGGTCTTTAGAACAGAAACAAGTCAGTGGTTTGGCTGAGGACTGCTGTCTCATTGTAGAGGAGGCAAGCCTTGGGAAAGTCTAGACCCTGCGATGGAATAATCTAATGCAGACAAAAGGGAGCCACACTGAGTAACATCAGTCTCAGCGGTTCTGGAAAATTTAATCAGATAGCTGGCTATGTATGCTAGTCTTCAGCCATTGAGGGCCCTTTGTAGTTCTGTTTCCACCTAATGTACCAGTAGAATGTTTGTCTGTGTACAGACGATAGGATCAGACAGCCTCATGTTTGTTGTCCAGTTTCACATAGAATACCAAGTTTGTTGTTCCCGTTCAGAATACGTGACATTGTGCTAACAACTTGGCTGAGGAGGGGGAAACTGTGCATGTTAACATAGACTAAAGAGTGGTATTTCCATAAGTAAGGCTGGTATAATCTGACCTGAACTTTAAGGTTACATTTCATGACTCCATTTGGGTTACTATAGCAGGGAATTATCAAGACAGATATGAAGCCCATTCACTGCCTCAGTATCCCACAGCATGCTGCCTCAGTTTCCTCTCCCTTCCCACTGATAAGGAACTGTTAGTTTCCAGCACTGCTAGCCTACTGTGGTGACTTAGCCCTCCAGCTGAGCAATAAAAGTCCATCCCTTTCAGAGTTAAAGTCCAAAAAGGGGCATAAAATTCTGCCTTCCACCCCAGATTTTTATCCAGCACAGCCCTTCCTCTCAGCATCTGTCTTATTCCAGAATAGTATTTAGCTCTTTTGGGCTTCTTTTCCAACCCTCCTTAGCTCTCCTCCACTCTCTTTTCTCCCGGTTGACACGGATGTCTACAGACCTCACAGTGAGTGATAGGATGACATATGGAGAATCTATAATCAGCCTTACTACAAGTCCCTAGCCTTTGAACCCTAAACCACTGGACCATCTGCCCCATAACCCAAGCTGCCCTGTCTTTCCTTCCCTGGACCTTTTCCTGTGAATTCAGGCTAAGTGTAGTCACACACTTACACTGCTTTTCCCACCACTCTTTAAAGAGGCCTTCTATGCTCCAAGGCCTGTTCTCTCTGGAATCTCACCCAGGATTTAATACAAACCACCCGTATATCTCCCAGCAGGAAGTTCTTAGTACGCCTCATCACATTACCCTTATACTCTCATTCATGGGTGGCGGGTGAAGCTTCCTCTAGGGAAGACTAGCTCCCTGCCACATCTCTTCTGCCTGTACCCTTGCCCTGGTTGGTTCCCTCTCCATTTAGCCCCTCTCACCTGCTACCACTTGCCACATCCCTCCTCCCCTCTCTCTCCATAGGAGTCAGGCTTGAGCGGTGGGAGGTGAGGCGGGAAATGACAAACGGGGGTACTGCAGGGTGGAGGAGAGGATGAATGCAGCAAGGTCTCACAGGGGTGGGGGTGTGAGGAGGGACACAATGAGTGGCAGGTGTCTTGCGGGAAAAAGGGGTGAAGCAGAGGAGGGATGTAGGAGCAGTATGGGATGGGGGGAATCTTGTGCGGATGGAGAAGAGAAGAGACAAGGTGAGTGGCTGATGAGGAAACCCTCTCAGGGCTGGGGGACAGAGGAGAGATGTGGCAAGCCATGGGAATCTCTAGAGAGGAGGGACTCACTTAGCAGTGGGTGCTCCAGGGAAGAGGCAGAGCACAGGGTAGGCCACCACAGCCCAGGCATCTGAAAAGAGTTAGCAGTGGCTGTGGTGGCAAAAGCTTAGCCTCCCCTGGCCTATCATACCCGGGCCCATGCTCTCATTTTCTCCACCTGCGACGGTGGGCTAAATCTGGCACAGGGGAGTGCTGAGCCTTAAACACCCCCCGCCCTCATCCCTCCCTTAAAGGGCTAGCTCACCCCATGAGTCACAACAGACCTTCTCTTCTGGGTTGAACAAACCTTTGAGAACTCAGTGGAGCCATACACAATAAAGAGTGTAAGAAAACTTCCTGATTTAGTTTTCAGTTTTGCTTTCGCCCTAGTAGATTTCAATTACTAATCTGAAATTTAAAGAGAAATGTGAAACTACATAAATCAGAAGAATTAGTCAAAACCTGCATGGCTAGAAACAGGCAAGTTTTACATAGTTCTATGAAGGAAGTGCTTCACATTATATGGCCTACAGTAAATGTAGAGAAGCATCAATGCTGCAGAGAAAAACATTATTATGACTCATACTGATTGTACCCTAGAATTCTATCCCCCTTTCTATCACAGATGCTCAATATTACTAAGCTCATGTCATACTTTAGATGAGATAAAGAAAACAAACTAATGGATTTGTGCAGAACGTGTTTTTTAATTTTCAGTAAGCTGTATGGTGAACAAACCTGCGATGTCTTAAAATGAAGCATTATACTGTCTGTTTGGTACTTGTCCTAAATTTTAGCATGTTACATCTTATGCTAATAAATACAAGTTAACTGACTGGCAGCCTTGTTGAATTTTTGTGGTGCTGGCAAGGACAAGGTAATGGCTGAGTGCCTGCAAAAACAGAGAAATCCCATCTGAGAGCTAAAATACCAGGCTCCAGACCTACCCGCTTCAGTGTAGTAAACACATGCTTGACTTATTTCAATTGGATTACTGCTTGTCTGATTTGTGTAGCAGGAATAAAACAAAAGTCAATTAAGATTTAATTGTTTAAAATTAAATGTACTTGTGATTCTCTAAGTACACATGTAGATTTAAATTGCTTAGATTAATGCATAATGCGAAGTAAATTTATTTCCTCAATGCATCTTTCTGGTGCAGTAGAAAACTAGAATCATCAGGTTTTGGTTTTCATATTTGAACTGTATTCAGTTACGGAATTCAGTAACATTCACAATTTTAAATTTAGAATAAGTCTCTTATTACCATTGAAGGTCTAAAGTCAAGCCAAGAAAGAAAAAGAACGTTGATTTTTAGTGGCCACCACGCTGTTTTCCAAACCCCCAACTCTATTCCACATCCCTAATAGAAAGGTAAAGAATAAAAACAGATTACTAAGATTTACATAATCTTAAAACCCTCTGCATGTGCATCATTTCCAACTCTCTTTGTGTGTGTACTCTGTAATTGCAGGTACAAATAGCATCTGCACAAGGAAATATGTCACCTACATAAACACCTTATATATATGCACCCAACAGGGTGGGAGCAGAGTTTATCTGGAAATGTAAGTGTACATGCCCTAATAAGTCTGTTGGTCTCTAAGGAGCCACAGGACTCCGCATTGTTTTTATGTTTTTGTATTTGGACTTCCATCTCCACACTTTTTTGACCTATTGCAGCCAAAAGTCAAAATGACGCTTAGCTCCTGAAGGGAAAGCAAAATGGTGCTGCTGGCATGGGGAGTCTGAGGCACCTAACTTTGAATAAGGAAGGTCAGCTATCTGGATTTGGTCTATAGCTACAGATGCAACTGTGCTTGGTAGCATGTACAAATGAAAGGGTTTGCTGCTTCTCCCTGGAACAGCAGTAAGATTTGCTATGAACTGTTTCTCAGCTAGGAGAGAGGCAAGGGGGCTTTGAAAAATGTCCTTGGTTGTACATTTTACTATTCAGGGCCATCATTAAGAATATCCAACATACACAGCTGCATAGGGCACTACAGGTTGGAGCTCCCTGGCCTGGCACCCTCAGGACCCGACCAGTCCCAGATGAGGGATTTTGCTGGACCAGGGGAGATCATTTCTGGACCTTCTGCTGCTGCCCTCCCCCTCCCCTGCTCCTCACCTCAAGCAAGGTAGCAGGGCCACCAGACTCCGCTGAGCAGCCATCACTGCCCTGGCTCTGGGACCTGCAGGGCAGCTGCATGTGTTGCTCTGAAATTCCAGGACCTGCCCAGCAACCGTGCACCAGGGATCCCTGCCCCACTGAGCTACCACAGCTCCCAGCCCTGCCGAGCAACCACGCACATGTCTCTCGACCCCGCTGGACAGACTTGCACTGACAGCAGGTTCACTGCAGGCATCCCAGTGCCCTGTTGACCCTCCAGGGGGACACTTGCCACTGGCCCTCTACCAGTACACTCTGGTCGTACAATATCTGTGCCAGACCATGGATGTTGCCAGATCAAAGAATCCCAGTTAGGAGAGTTTCAACTTGTACTAAATTTGTAGTATGCCTTGTATGCCTAGGGACACCTCTGGCCACAGGCAGCACCAGCTCTGGCAACCCCAATCTTCCATGGCTGGTGTTCTGCTTCCCAGCCCCATTGGATAAACTCCCCCGGCCCTGGTCTCCCCACCCCAATCCTCTGTCCCCCTGATCCACCACCCAGGCTGCCATTCCAGCAAGCTGCCCTGCCCACCAGCCTGAAGCTCCAGACAGCTGTGCCATTCAGTCTGCCTTCTCCCCCACCATCCTCCCTTCCCTCCCCACAGCTCCTGAGCACAGCCTCATCCCAGGGAGTGGCCCTACTTCTCCCCTCCCCCGGCGATGGAAGGTACAGGTGCTCGGGTTGCATAGGGCACCAACAATTTTAAGGACAGCCCTGTTTACTATTGCTCCAAAACAAGTAGCATAAAAATATTTAGAATATGCTCCTCCCCTTAAAACATGCTACATAGCACATGTCCAGAGAGTGTGATCAATTGACCTTATTCTCTTCGGGTCATAGTGTCATCAGGTGAAATTGCTGCTCCCACAATTAACATTCAAAGGAATGCTAGAGTGAAGTCCCGACTAGTTGCTGAAGAAGGGAGAGTCACTGGGAGAAAAAAAGAAATCTGAATCCCCTTATTAAGGTTCTCAGAGTAGCTGTACAGCAGTCCTTTTGCATTAAATTGTACATATGAAGGTATTGACCTATCTGCAGAGTTGCTGTAAGGCCTTCTAAAATACATGGGAGGTATTAGAATTGCAGCAAATACAGTACCTCATCTATGACAATGTTACATCGTGATTAAGGTGGGATCTGCCAGTCAAGAGAGCTGGGTTTTACTTCCTCCTTTTTCTCACTGACTAGCCAAGCCATGTTGGGTTCTCTGCCTCAGGTGCCACATCTGTAAAACAGAGATAATAATAATTACCTCATTAAAGTGCACTAAACAGTGTTTAAACTGAGCATTACAGACTCCCATATTTTCCCAGAAAGGATGGGGATTTGCATTTGGTAAAGGAATATGCCAGTAGCAATAGGGAAAGGAGAAAATGAAGGTAGGTGTAAAATCAAGAAACCTTTTTTTATTACATTTATTTTATAGTTACTTTCTCTGGGAAAATCACATTTCCTGGTTGTATTTTTTTTAATTGCATTTCAACAGGGCAGTTTAGATCGTGTTCTGAAAAATTTTGTGTGTGAATGTTATTCACCTAATTAGTTTATAATATTCATGCCTGCAGCGTACAATGTATTCACTTACAGAAAGGTCATTCAGATTGCTTTATGGTGTTGGCGCAAACAAACAGAAACACTGAAATGCACAGCTAAGTATGAAATGCACCACATCTCCTCAATTGCAATCAAAGTATAATAAGCTTTACCCAGAAAACCATTAATATTGTGCTCTAGAGTCTCTAGCCACTAGTGGGCGTGTGTACATTTTATATTTAACAGAGATTGTCCTTGTTAGTGGTTTGTCCCACCAAGCATGGGGCCGGAAATACTTTCCATATCTCACAAATCTTTTCGTGAGTTCAGCTCTTTTTTCCCCATCTCAAATCAGGGTAAGAAGTAGAAATGTCAAAAATATTTGTGAACCAAAAAAAAAAGTTGGTTTTTTTTATTTTGGCTTAATCAAACTATTTTTTTCAATCGTTTCGAAATGTTTCATTATGATTCAGTCTAATTAGCTTACATTTCTCAACCAAAAATTGTTTCATACTGGAATTGTTTTCATAATGGAAAACTGTAATTTTCCATTTTGAAAATGTCAAAACATCTTTTTTAAATTTCAGTTTTGAAACTTTTTTCCTCAACATTTTGAGGAGTTGGGAAATTGGATAACCCTACTGAACATTTAAATTTTGACAAATCAGCATTTTTGTATTAGAGAACAATTCTTTGAAAAATTCCCAACCAGCCATAGTCCCACCTTAATTTGCTTTTACTGTACTTTTCTGTGTACTCTGTATTGGGTTTTTTTCAAGTTTTTAAAAGTCAATTTAAGCACCTGGAAAGGTGCCAGATTGACAGCTCTGAAAACCTATGTCTTCCGTTAATCCCAAGCATCACTACAGCTCAGTCAGTGGTAATGCACACTTTACAACATCAACCTTCCAATGTGTCCCAGCCCTGTCCAGGAAGAATAATCTCAATGCAAGTCCCTATGCCCAGTCAATCCTGGCACTTTCTATTGAGATTACCAACAAAGAAGTCTTTTAATGCCACTGCTTGCTAGGATAGGAGACTGACCAGAGTAGTAAAAGTGTTGCACTTATGCAATGCAACAGCCAATAGCTAGTAGAGAGAATTTTTTAAAATTCTATAGAAGAATTGTGATTTTAAAATATATTTTTAACAAAACAAAGACTATTCTAAAGCATGTTACATATGTAAGTAAATTAAATTGCAAAACTATATCCTTTGAATTGTGACTATTCAACTCATTCAGAATCAATCCACTCGTAATAGAAGTCTATGATAAATAAGGATGCATTAGAACACACTAATTCATTCTAGTTACTGCCAACAAATCTTGAAAATCTGGGTTTCATTTCTTCCCTTACACATAATGTTTCAGCAGGATACCATCTAGTAATACTAATACATCCAGATACACTTACAACAATATCATCTTAAGGAAACTCTTTGAGAAAGCTTTAGAACTACGAGGATTTATAACAGCTTACTTTAAGAGTTTCTTCCTCTGATCAGTGGTGTTATAGCCATATTCATCCCAGAATATTAAAGAGACAAGGTGAATGAGGTAATATTTTTATTACACCAACTTCTGTTTTCAGAATGGCAAGTTTTCAAACTTACACACAGAACAAGAGCTCTGTATACCTCAAAAGCTTGTCTCTATCACAAGTAGAAGTTGGTTCAGTAAAAGCTATTACCTCATTTGCCTGTTCTGGCTGTAATTTAAATCCAGATTAAATTAGTATCCACTTTTATTGCCTTTCCTATGAGTCTCTCGGTGAAACATTTCATAGGGATCTGGGGCACAGGGATCAGTGAAATAAATCCATTGAGCACAAGTCCAATCGATGCTTAGCAGCAGAGGGCTCCAGGACTTCCTCATGGATGGTCTCTGGCTAATCCATCAGGAACTGTGCATGTCTCAGTGTATCTGAAGGCGAAAAGGGAAGGCTGGAATTACTGCTTGCAATGGTGAGAAATAAAATAGCAGCAATTCACCATGCTTAGTCCCTGGCAGGCTGTTGCTGCTATATTTACCTGTGCCTCTGCATGTATGTGCAATTGTAGCTCCCATTGGCTGTGGATTGCCATTCCCAGCCAATAGGAATTGTGCAAAGCAGCATGGACCAGAACATTGCTTCCCACAGCACCCATTGGCTGGGAATGGTGATCCACGGCCATGGGAGCTACAATTCCCCTTACCTGCAGAGGCATGGGTATATATAGCATTAGCAGCCCACCAGAGGCTAACCCTGGGGAATCAGATCTGGCCTAGGGGCAGTATTTGCCCACCTCTGTTAAAGGCTATCATCTTCCACATAAGGAAAGGCAAAGCTTTCCTCCTCTGAGATCCCTCAAATAATAAAGTTGTGCCCTACTGCTTTTACTTTAAAGAATGATGAAAAGTATCCAATCTTCTGTTCTGCAATGGCATCAGCAATGTAGTTTTGCACTTTACACCTTTAGCTTAATAAAGGATTTATCCACAAAACACGATCTAATAGAAAAATGTACTATGAATGGGCCACATGTCTATTCAGTGGCATAAAATATGCTACGAGTCTTGTTTCCAAGAGTAAACATAGTATTTATTCTAAATGATAAAAAAAATGGAACAAGATGTTAAAAACGTGGTCCGGGATAGGGCGGGGAAGGGAGTTGGATATTAACAATGGATTGGAAAACAGTGAATTTACAGCAGGAATGAATTTCGCTACAATGTTGATTCTTCTGTGTAACAGAAATCAGATAACCCATGATTATTCTATATACAACTGAAAGAATGTCTTCAAGGGTCTCAGGGACTCCTTCAGAAAGAAAAGAAATAGATCATTGGCACATCTGAATTAAATAAGGATTTAAGTGCATTAACTTCACAGCAAATGTTGTGGTAAGACACTATGTGCCATTACAACTGGTTTGATTTTTTTAAAACAATTTGGAAACCATTTTTTCTATGTCTGTAAAATGATCAATGACATTACAGGAGCCAAAAAAAAATGTCTATGATTTCCTGCAGAGTGTTACTTCAACAGAAGTCCTATTTTAACAGGATAT
This sequence comes from Pelodiscus sinensis, assembly GCF_049634645.1. NCBI lineage: Eukaryota > Metazoa > Chordata > Testudines > Trionychidae > Pelodiscus > Pelodiscus sinensis. The sequence goes on along the minus strand of NC_134720.1, from coordinate 27,202,663 downwards.
AAATAGAATCATCCATGCAAAAGTAATGAAGATTTCTTGATGCATATCTTTATTTTAAAACAATCATTTTATCCAAAAGATTCCCATATGCTTATATCACCTATTGTTTCACTTAAATTGAATACAGAATATTGGATTTTCCCCTCAATGCTAAAAATGGGGCCTTAATAAAAACAAAAAACAATGAAAACAATGAAAATGGTCTTTACTGTTTAAGTTTAAAGAACAAAGCCTGTTTTAAAATATTGCATGTTTTCAATTACATATCTAAAAAACAAAAAGGACAGTTTTTCTTTGTAAATATGCTTTTATAGTTTAGTGTCTTTTTTCCCCTTTAATTTTAAATATATTTTGAAAGTCTTCAATAGAATATCTTCCAAATGCATTGCAGTTACCTTATTTTTGTCACTTCAAATTATTTAGCTAAAAAATGAAGAATCATGAAACAATGTTTATAGAAAAATGGCATCCACACTGCCCTCTTGTGCAAGAGTTCTCACGCAAGAAGACTTATACCTGTTAGAAAAGTGTAGCTCTTGCGCAAGAAGCCCTCTCTTACCACACTTTACTGTAAATCCTCTTGTGCAAGAGCGAGTGAGCAGTGTGGATGCTCTGCGGAAGAATGGCCCTTCTTGCGCAATAACCCGCCAGTGTAGACATAGCCTATGTGTTTGTTAGGCCTTGGTTCAGTCTATCCAATTTGCATATGAATTCCAGCTCAGCAGTTTCTCTCTGAAGGCTGTTTTTGAAGCTTTTCTGTGCAAAAATGGGAAGTTTCAAGTCTGAAACTGCCCAGGGAGGTTAAAAGGCTCCCCAGTGGCTTTTGGATGTTGCCATTCTTAATGTATGATTCATGTCCATTTATTCTGTTGTGTAGAAATAGTCCAGTTTGTCCGATGTACATTGCAGAAGGACATTGTTGGCATGTGAATAGCCTTTAATGGTATAGCTGATGTGGTTAGGTCCTGTGATTGATGGTGTCACTAGGGTAGATGTGTGGGCAGTGTTGAGAAGGGGCTTGTTTCAGAGATAGGTTCCTGAATTAGATTTTCTGTTGTGGGGTGTTAAGTTGGTGGTGAATTTTTGCCTCAGGTTGGGGGGCTGTCCATAAGCAAGCAATAGCCTGTTTCCCAAAGTCTATGAGAACAAGGTATCATCTGTGATAGGTTGTAGATCCTTGATGATGTATAGCAGTGTTTCTCAACCAGTGGGATGAGTACCCTTAGGAGTACTCAAGAGAAGGCTGGGGGTTACATCAACACAACTGAAATTTGGAGAAAACTGAATTTTTGTTTTAAGTTTTACAGTGTTTTATTATTTTTGTACTTTTTACACCCAAAAATTCCATTGCCCACTCAGCTACGATTAAGTTGTTTAAACAAATGTGTTGCAATGGTAGAAAAAAATTGCGTGTCTGAAAACTGTAGGTACTGGGGATACTTTTTTTTTTTGAAAAAGGGTTACATTATAAAAATGGTTGAGAAACACTGATGTATAGGAGAGGTTTTGGCTGGGGGGTTAGGTAATAGCTGGCAGTGTTCTGTTGCTTTCTTTGTTGGTTCTGTTTTGAAGTAGGTGACTTCTGGGTATCTACCTGGTTAGTTCTTCAAAAGACACAACAACACATTACAGCCTATTAACTTCACTAGTGAATACAGCTTCCTTTCAAACACTGAATTGCTCTATAGTGAACCTAAAACAAATTTACTGAGGAACAAAGACAGAAAGTTTCAAGTAAAACAAATCAATTTAAGAGTATAAGAATGGCCATACTGGATGAGACCAATGGTCCAGCTATGCAAACAATGAATATGCAAATATGCAATTAAAATGTTGCTGGTCCACCAAAAGCCCCGGCCTCCAGAGTTGCCATGAACAGTCAGCTTCAGCTCTGGCAATTGCCACGTGGCGGGTGGCTGCTGCAGCTGAAGCCAGCTGTTCACAGTGGCTCTGGGGGCTGGGACTGAGGTACACCCCAGCCCCAGAGCCTCCCAGTACCAGCCCTAATCCCTAGATCCCTCCACCACCACCCCAGAGCTAGCTACTGACTCCAGAGTTCCCTGCACCCAACCCCCAGTGCCAGTCCTCCACCCCAAATGCCTCCGTGCCAGTCCCGTGCCCCTTATAGCCCCTCACCACCAGACCCCCCCAAGGCCAGCCTCCTGTTTCCAGAGTCCCATTGCACCTAACCTCCCCGAGTATGCCCTCATTTGCCAGCCCCCAGACACCAATATTTGCCCCATTCCCAGAGCCCCCCAGTGCAAGCACCCTGTGTCATAGAGCCCCCACCCCTAAAGCCCCCCAGCACTAGCCTTGCCCTTGGAGTCTCCAGTGCCTGCCCCATCCCACTCACTTAACCTTATACTGCCTCCCACCAGCCAGCTGAGCACCGCTGCCTGGGTCATGGATGCTCTAAAGCTGCCATGCTGGGCTCTACGTAACCTTCCCACGGTGCAGTGAACCATTGTTCCACATCCGGCAGGAGACCACACCCCTGCCTGGCACTGGTTGGCTGAGAGGTGGGGCAGAACATGCCTCTCCCAACAGCTATGGTGGGAGGGGAGATGCTGGGCAATGTACCCCAGCCTGGCAGCCTACACAGCTCAGTGAGGCTGGAGCTTCTTCAGCCCTGTGGGGCTGGTGCTAGAACTTGGATTCCTTCAGCCCTCATTGTGGGGCATGGACTTCAGCTTTCTGCTCTGGGCAGAAAACCAGTTTTGCCTAGCTGACTCCCTGAAACCTGCTCACAGCTCCTCCACAGGGTAGTGGAATGCTGGTAGAAAACTGCTGAGCTAGTCAGCTTTTGCTTTCCTATATCATTCCCATAAAGTAATTCTGTAACTGTTCTAACAGTTACTGTATTTTTGCGCTGGTATCTGTCAATGATAGTTTTGCTGAAAGACAAAAGAAATGTTAAGTTGTTTAGAAGAAAAATACAATGTATGGTGATGTCCCAACTACACTCATTTGAACACGTTGAAAAGCAGATTCAATATTATTGTGGATCCAGTCACTAATGTGGTTTGCCTGCGGACTACATGGCCTACCCATCTCCTCTTCTCAAGGTACATCACCAGCACTACATTGGTCACCTCTGTACACCTTCTGATCTCCTCATATGTGATATGTGATCATGGAATGATACCTTACACATTTGCCTTTCCATTCCTCCTGGATGACAGTGAATTTTTCTTCCTCTGCTTTCATCATTGACTAGTTTTCCAATCCATTTAGCATTGTTGGAAGAATAGTGGAGTTAAACAGGTCTTTTTCTTCCTGGGCAGTTCATCATCTGTTAAAGGCATTTTTATTTTGTTGAAATTTGCTCAACCTGCCTTTCTCCTCCTACTGCATTCCCCTTTGAATGAATTGTCTCTGTTCAGCTGCTGATCCAGGTAAATATATTTGTCAACCTCCTCGATTACTTTCCCATCTACAGAGATGATTCCTGCTGTGTGATGCTAATTCCACATCTGCATTGTTTTCAGCGTGTTAGAACATAAGAACGACCAAAGGTCTGTCTAGCCCAGTAGCCTGTCTTCTGACAGTAGCCAATACTAGATGCCCCAGAGGCAGTGAACACAACAGGGAATCTTCAAGCAATCCCTCTCCCATCACCCATTCCCAGTCTCTGACAGAAGCTAGAGACACCATTCCTACCCATCTAATAGCCATTGATGGACCTAACCTCCATGAATTTATCTAGTTCTTTTTTAAACCCTGTTGAAGTCTTGGTCTTCACAACATCCTCTGGCAAGGAGTTCACCATGTGCTGTGTGAAGAAAAATTTCCTTTTATTTATTTAAAACCTGCTACCTATTAATTTCATTTGGTGACCCCTAATTCTTATGTTATTGAAACAAGTAAATAACATTTCCTTATTCACTTTTTCCATACGAGTCATGATTTTATAGACCTCTATCATATTGCCCCTTAGTTTACCCTTTTCTAAGTCTCAGTCTTTTTTTCCTCTCTCTTCAGATGGGACCCATTCCAAACCCCTAATCATTTTTGTTGCCCTTTTCTGAACCTTTTCCAATGCCAATATATCTTTTTGAGATGAAGTGATCACATCTGTATATAGTATTCAAGATGTGGGTGTACCATAGTTTTATATAGAGGCAATAAGATATTCTCTGTCTTATTTTCTATTCCTTTTTTAAATGATTTCTAACACTGTGTTTGTTTTTTTTGATTGCAGCTGCATATTGAATAGATGTTTTCAGAGAATTATTCACAATGACTCTAAGATTTCTCTCTTGAGTAGTTATAGCTAAATTAGTCCCCATCATATTGTATGTATAGTTGGGATTATTTTTTCCAATGTGCATTTCATTTGCCATTTTGTTACCTCTCTCCATTCTGAAAACTTACCATTTATTCCTACCAGGAATACTGTTTTTTTAACCAGTTATTAGACCATGAAAGTACCTTCCCTCTTATCCCATGACAACTTACTTTACTTAAGAGCCTTTGGTGAGGGAGCCTGTCACAGGCTTTCTGGAAATCTATTGGAAAGATAAACTTTTTGTAATCATTATCAATATCTCTGTTGACCTTATACTCGAGGTCTATTTCACTCACTTCTTGTGCCTCTTCAATGAAATGTCATTTTCACATCAGTTTTTGTCTTCTTTTTATTCAGTTGTCCATTGTCAAAACATATTTTTGGGTACAGCATACAATGGTCTGAGCCTGTGTAAATAATTTGGGTTCCTATTGTCACAACATCATTAAAGATTTTTCTAGTATCTGTCAATGCATAATCCCATCAGATTCAGTGCAATTCCATCTAGGTTTTTCCATGTGACTGCTGATGTTCTATTTGAAATATCGTATTAATTATGTACAGATAGTTTGCCTCAATGTACAGATAGATTGCCTCAATTAATGCAACCAGATGTGCTTTGTGATCATTTCTTATGCCTTTATTTAATTTTCCCATGTACTTTTCCTTCTTGCTCTCCTTTTCAGCCACTATTGCATTGAAATCCCATTGGATGATTGTGTAGGTGGATCTTTTCTGCATTGCCTTCTTCAGCTCTCCATAGAAATGCTCCATCTCTTTGACTTCCATTTGCTGTGTGGGAGCATACACCTGAATAATTTTAATTTTTCTTCTTCATTTTATCTGAAGCATAAGAACTGCTATTGGGGGTGATGTGTCACAACTGCTAATCTTTGGAACTGTTTCTTTCCTGTCAATGAATCCAACCCAAGTTCCTTCTCTATTGTCAAATTCTTTGCTGGGAATACTTGCTCTCTACTCTACCATTGTGCAACAAGGTCGTTTGTTCTTGTTTTTCATATCCTGACGATATCCACTTTTACGGATTCTGTGATTTGGATGCAATCATTGTTGTATAGACCAGACGATAGAGCTCTTGTGTTGTGACTTACAACAAATAGCTGGACTATTCTTTTAGACATTTCTATTTTATGCCCTATGCTACCCCATATTGTGAGTATTGGTCAGACTGATGCAAATGTCTGTGCTCATTTCCCCAATTTATTTTGTTTTGTGTGGCAGACAAATTTTACAGCAGTTCTGTCAGGATGCCAGCCCTTGTGTCCTGTAGTTGCGATGTCCCTTCCACTTTGGCCAGGTTTTCCTGGAGTAATAGAGGCATAGTCAGATTTGCAACTACCCTTGATACTAGCTCAACACCTTCTTGGCTAGGTAAAACTCGCCAGAGCATATGTTCCCCCGTACTTTGTTGTTGAACCCTATTCACCCTCATATTAATGCTGCGGTAGAGAGGTATGATTTATGAAGATGCATCATATTTACAATGGAAAAATCATGTAATTTTTATTGCAAACATTATATGCATTACTTACACAGCCTCTTTTCATACAAACACTGGAAATATAGTTTTAACTGGAGTTGTGTTTATCTTTCAGGATGACTATAAGAGCAGAGAAAGTGAACAATATTACTTAATGCTGGAACTTAATATACAACATGTGAACTATGCTAAAAATACAGAGATCTCAGTGTATACATCATGGAAGTTGATGTTAATTACAAACTTGTTTTTAAATGGCTCTTTATAGAGAAGGCTAAAGTAATAAACCAGAAACATAATCCAACCTTTTAAAGAATGGTAAAGTTGTGACACACATACATGGTCATAATCAAGGGAATTTGATGTTAATCTTGACTATTATTGCTAATATTAATATTAACATGGGCACACATATGAGGCAACACAGCTGTTGCAGTAGACTCAGAAAAAACAACCTATGTAGAACACTATATCTGTTGCAATAATATTAACCTATGACTCGTTGTTTAAGGCTCAGCTAGCACAGAATACAAAAAAAACCAGAGAGGAAGTAACTTAAATAAATAAAAATATTTTGAACTTTATTAACCGTGTGTCTTTACATCGAAAGACATTGGGGCAGGTCTCCAGAAATGGATAAACTATGCTCAGTGTAGGATCCTGGGTGGGAGGTGCAAGTAACCTACCTGCTCCTCTGATCTAGGGCTGTTTCTGTCTGCCTTGCACCTCCTGACTCAACCTAGGGTCAAGTTATGGCCCATAGGATATTTCTGTTTTCACATGCATATATAAAAATGCTTTCTCTATATTGTATTTAGAGTAAAAAATACTCATAAGAACGGCTTTACTGGCTCAAACAGGATGGTCCAGCTAGTCTAGTATCTTATCTTCTGGCAGTGGCTGGAACCAAATGCTTCAGAAGGAATGAATAAAACAAGGCAATTCACTGAGTGAACCATTTTCTGTTGTCTAGATCCAGTATCTAGAGGTTTAGAGATGCTTCAAGTATGGCATTACATCCCTGGCCCTTTTGGCTATTGATGGACCTGTTCTCCATGAACATAGTTTATTCTTTTTGGATCCAAGTTATATTTTGGTCTTCACACCATCCCCTGGCAATGAGTCTGCAGGTTGACTGTGTGTTTGTGATGAAGAACTACCTTATGTTTGTTTTAAATCTGCTGCCTATTAATTTCATGAGGTGTTCCCCTACTTCTTCATTCATTTTTTTCTTGCACCATCAATGATTTTTATAGACCTCTTTAGTATCTCCCCTTAGTTGACTCTTTTCTAAGCTCCAGTTCGTCTTTTTAATCATACCTCCTATGGAAGCTGTTCCATACTCCTAATAATTTTGGTTGCCCTTCTCTACATGTCTCAGACTATTCTAAGTTTTAACTGCACTCATAGAAACTTGAATCTCCCCCCCACCACACACACAATCAGTACCTATCAGCCATGATGATCTTACTAGGAACAAGGAAATAATGCTTTTATTCACCTAAAAGTGTTAGGCAAACCCTCTTAATGCAGATATATCTTATGCTGGCAAAAAAGTGCTTTTGCCAGTATAGTTTATACAGGTTCAGTGAGCTAAATAATCTACTAACAGAAGCACTTTACGCCATTGTAAATGCACATATGGCTTTTTCTAGTATAGAAATGTCACACACACACCATCCACCTTCCAAACAGGCTAAAGTTTCTAGTAAAGAATTGCCCTTAAAGTACTTGGTATACAAGAAAAGTTAACTTTGGAAAGATTTGTATAATGCATATTCCTCCTGTCTTCAACCACATCCTTACAAGCTATTTTACTGACTGACTCATGTACACAACAATCTAAAGCTATAATTCAGCAAGGAATTTAAGTC